>NC_082667.1:114597393-114907578 GCF_025265405.1 Mesoplodon densirostris | reverse complement strand
TGTGTGGAGATGGGAGAGGAGAGGGTATTACAGTTGTGGCAGAGCGATACCACATCTTGGAGATGAAAAGAACATAACCTTCATGTTATCTAGCCTAAATCTCTGCACTCTAAGAATGCCAGAAAAGTTCCTGTGGTGTCACTCAATCTATATTTAAACTCTTCTAAGTCACAAGAAGTTTATTTCTCAAAGCATCTTATCCCACAGATTTATATCTTTTACTGATAGAAAAAGTTTTTTTGTTCCTTTTTTCTGTTGACCTAAAATTTACCTCCTCCAAACTTTCACCAATAAGTCTAGCTCTTCCCTCCTTTGCTATGTGGGAATATTTCTACTCTCTCTTTTTGGGAGACAGTCCTTGAAAGTAGATATTAAATCCTTTCTTAATGTCCTCCTTTCAAATTAAACATGAGTAAATCTATATACAGATCTTTCACAAGTGTTCATGTATTTGTTTGTCAATTGATATGGCAACCAGAATTGAAAATATTCTGCGGCTTTCCAACCAGTGGAGAACACCATGTAACTAGTCTCTCCCTTATTCTAGACAACATAATTCTATTAATACAGCCTGTGTGTGCTTTGGTTATTTTGAAGGCAAAACTGTTGGCTTGGTTTGTATTTCCCTTATAAATAATCCATGCCCCCTTGAATGCCCTCACACTTATTCTGATCTCCTCCCCTGGAAATATTTTAGAATAATTATTATATGAAATCTCTCCCACACAATTCAGTTGGAGTTTTGAGCCTAGCATTCAAAACTTATTTATTCCTGTCATATTTTGTGCTCTTTATTTTGACTTCCTGTTGGAGTTCTCTTTGAACTTTGATCTTGTCATCTGGCACAGCTTTTATGTTCCCCCACTTTCAATATCTACAGATTTCATAAGAATCAAATCTATTTTTATCCAAGGCTTTAATGAAATAAACAAGACAGGATCAAGAACAGAGCTCTTCAGCAAACCATGTATGTCTGGTCATTTCACAATATAAAAACCTCCCAGCTGGACTGTCATTCAGCCTCCCTGTCTCTCTCTGCAGGGTATGGGTATGGGGGAGAGCAGGGCATGCTCTTTGACAGTGATGAGTCTGACCTAACCAGAGCCCAAGGTGGCATGTCGGCCAGCAGTTTCAAATCAGGTTATACTTCACGGAAGGTGGGTTACTTGGTGTCGTATCCTAAAAGCCAGGAAGAACCATAATTGCTAAAGACAAGAATTCTATAATGTTTTACTGCTTGTGGCGTTTTCACACATGCACGGTCTTGTAAATATGAAACGGTATCAGTTGCCAATGAAGATTTGGGGCTAGGGAATGACAAAAGAAAAACAGAATTTAAAGCAGAGTGTTCTGTTAATGGAACTCCAGATAGATCAGAGGAGGGAGAAACTGGAGGACAGGAGGCTAGCAAGGAATCTGCCAGAGGTACCCAGGAGGTGAAGAGGTGAAGAAGTTACACACACAGTAGTGAAAAGTGAAGAGGAAGGAGAAGATCAAAGACAGATGTTCCACAGAAGAGCAATAGGACTTTGTAACTAAAAATGGATTTGGGGAGGGAGGGGGAGGGACAAATAAAAGACCATTTCCACATTTTATATCTCGAAGAATGACGGCCTAGTTGACAGAAACAAAGGAGCTGGTAAAGGGAATCCTGTTTAGGGTAAGGTTGGTTTTTCTTGTTTTAGTGTAACAACACTTCGGTAAAAACCTAAGATTGAAGAGTCATCATCCACATTAGCAAAGAGAGGGTTTCTGAGGAATTGTTATTCTCATGTCAAAACGTAAATGGCCCCCTGTGTGGCATGGCAGCATTGTAGCATCACCGTGGCTGTCAGCCTCTTTTGGTTTCCTGGTGCACTGGTGGACTACTGTAAAAGTAGTAAATATTGTTTCCAGGTGAACCAAGGATCTCTTAAGCTTGCAGGTGCACTTAAGATGTTGCCAATGGTAAATGTGGTTGTGAAAATCTTGGAAATGGAGGTTAACTAGGATAAATGATGTCCAAATCATAGAATGAGTCATAGGAATAAAATCTTGGATATCTCATTCTTTAACCATCAGCAGATATTTTGACAAAGCTATCTACCTACTCCTAATGGAACATTCTACTTTTTTCTTTCAATGAATGTTCAGTTTTTAGTCTCTTTACACCCACATGCACACACACAAATGAGTGCTAAAGAGAGAGTGAAAAGATATTAACTCTCAGCCCCATTAATCAGCCTTCAGAAATGACCCTGTTATTAAGCTCTTGATCATCATCGTCACCAGCTATTCATTAAGCACCTGATTGTGCTTATGCTAAGGATGTGCACACTGGGCAAAAGTCACAGGGGGGGTGCCCTCTCTGGGCATATAGACGCTGCATACAAGAGCAAGAGAGAAAATAATGTAAAATGGACAAACAAAAATGCTAAGTGAACAGTGATTCAGTTTATCATATTCTGGAGAAAGGGAAATTGGGCAAGACATTTTTGCTTGATTTGATAGGGTACCTCCTTTCTCGTTTTCACAAGCTTCCCTTTAATCAGTCTCCCTAAAGATTTTGGCTCTAATGGGATTGTATAATATGGGGTGGTTTGAAGACCCAGGAGCTAAATATATTTGACTCTCTCTTTGTTCTTTTTTGTTGTTGATTCCTATTATTGAACATGGATATTTTTCTTTTAAGTCCAATGTGTCATTCTTTTTCTTGTAAGCAAACCTCCCCTATTCCTGATATGGTATCAGTGCAGGTATCCCCATGTCTGCATCTAACTTTGTATTATCTAGAAGAGGGGACCATCTAACTTTATCTATAAAGGTCCAGAGAGGAAATATTACAATATCACAGTATGGACTTTGCAGGTCGTATGATCTTTGTTACAACCACTCAACTCTCTCGTAGTGACAAAGAAGCTATAGACGAGAGAAAACAAATGGGCATGACTAGATTCCAATAAAAAAGGGAGTCGACGGGATTTGACTCCAGAGCTGTAGTTTGCTGACCCCTAAACTGAAAGAAAGAAGTTTGTTTACTAAGAAAAAAATGTGTTAAAAACCAACCCACATCTCCCTTTACGTGATGAAGAATTCTGCACCCGTAGACAGAGGAATATGAAGAAATGACAAAACTCGTCGAGGTCTTCAATCACAGAATTTCTCAGCAAATATAACTGCTCTCATCTATAATTTGCCATTTCAGTCAGACATTCCTATGAAGTAGTCTTTGGAAGTTTGATTATATTATCCATTTTATTTGTGGGAGAAGGGATGCCTGTGTTCCATTTACTAAATGTGTCTGGTAGCTTCTTTTTTTTTTTTTTTTTTTTTTTTTTTTTTTTTTTTGCAGTACGCGGGCCTCTCACTGTTGTGGCCTCTTCCATTGCGGAGCACAGGCCCCGGACGCACAGGCTCAGCGGCCATGGCTCACGGGCCCAGCCGCTCCGCGGCATGTGGGATCTTCCCAGACCGGGGCACGAACCCATATCCCCTGCATCGGCAGGTGGACTCTCACCCACTCCGCCACCAGGGAAGCCCTGGTAACTTCTTAAAAACGATCTCCTAGAAATCTTCCTAAACATGCATTTCATCTTCTTAGCAGCTGCATTAAGCTGTCTCCTCCTGCCTTGACTTTCTGTAGTCAGTGCCCTTGCTGTACCCATTATTCCTCTTTCTCCTTGAAATCTTCACACTGGAACCACATATACTGACCATTTGTTTTTTGGTTGGTTTATTCTTTGTTTAGACAGTAGTCTACTCTCCACTGACTGCACCAATAGAGAGCAGTGACATAATTAATCTAGAAACAATGGATAATCCCCAGGTCACTCCAACTTTGGAATGCTTTATATGATTTTTGTGGGGACAAATTTACCTTGGTAATTGTATTCTGCCCAACCTAATATTAAAATCAACTCTCATTTCTAGAGCACCTCATTGACCGAAGTGATTGAAAAGTGTGTCTCTGATTAAGAAAATCATTTGATACGGATAACACTTAGGCAGATAATAAGAGATTTGAGTATATGAATAGCTAGATGACAACTGACATGTCAATCAGCAAATATGTTTAAAAGCACTACTATTTGTCCTGGACATGTAGCATCTACTTAAATATTACTAGGTACTTTTATATGCATTATTTTAACCCTTAGGACAACTGTATTATGGGGATATTATCAGCTTCATTTTTGTTTTTGTTTTTTTTTAAGATTTATTAATTATTACTTTATTTTTGGCTGCATTGGGTCTTAGTTGCAGCACACAGGATCTTCATTGAGTCATGTGGGATCTTTCGTTGCGGCATGCGGGCTCTTTGTTGTGGTGCGTGGGCTTCTATCTAGCTGTGGTATGCGGGTTTTCTCTTCTCTAGTTGTGGCGTGCAGGCTCCAGAGCATGTGGGCTCTGTAGTTCGTGGCATGAGGGCTCTAGCTGAGGCGCGTGAGCTCAGTAGTTGTGGCACATGGGCTTAGTTGCCCCGCAGCATGTGGGATCTTAGTTCCCCGACCAGGGATCGAACCCGCGTCCCCTGCATTGGAAGGCAGATTCTTTACCACTGGACCACCAGGGAAGTCCCTCAGCTTCAGTCTGAAGACTGAAGGCTTTGAGAGGTAAAATGACTTCCTGCAGGTCTCAGAAGGATAAAGAAAGGGTTGGGATTTGTGCTCAGTCCTCCAAGAGTAGTAGATCTAGCACTCTTTAGACAGCTACCTGTGGGTATAGTGAACAGATTCCATGCAATTCAGATACACCATTGCCCTGCTTTTCTCGGGACACTGAGAGGACTGTATACATAATACAAGACAGGGTTGTTACTTGGAGGGAATTTAAAGGCTGTTCTCAGATATTAAGATATATAGGCATTCACATTTCTGTGCCTTTGTTCATGTGCTTCTCTTGACAGTCCCCATCTTTATGTTTAGCAAATTTACTTAGTTTATGTGCAACAGAGTGCATCCAGTTAAAATATATAATTGATGAGTCTCTACAGGCTTACATCCATAAAATAGCCATGACAATCAAGTTATAGAACATCTTCATTATCTCCAAAAGTTTCCTTATGCCCCTTGGCAATCCATCTCTCCTTCTGGCCCTGGCCCTAGGCAAGCACTGATCTGCTTTGGGTCTCTATAGATCAGTTTGTATTTTCTGCAGTTTTATATAAATGGAATCATACAGTATGTACTCTTTTGTGTTGCTTTCTTTCATTCAGTATAAAGATTTTGAGACTCATCCATGTTGCATGTGTAAGTGGTTTGTTCCTTTTTACTGCTGAGTAGTAGTTTATGGTAGTATGGATATATCACAATTTGTTTATTCATTCTCCAGTTGATATACATTTGGGTTGTTTCCAGTTTGGGGCCGCTCTGAACATTTTTGTGTAAGTTTTGGTGTGGATGTATGTTTTTATTTCCCAATAGAATTGCTGGGTCGTGTGGTAGATATATATATTTAACTGTCAGTTGTCCTCCATGGCTTACCATTTTACATTCCCACTAAGAGCATGTGTGAGTTCCAATTTCTCAATATTCTTGTCACAACTTGTTACTGTCAGTCTTTACTTTTTAATTTTATACAATTTTAAAGGTTACACTCTATTTACAGTTATTACAAAATAGTGGCTGTATTCCCTGTGTTGTACAGGACATCCTTGTAGCCTACCTTAGGTAGCTGTTCTAATGAGCATGTAGTGGTTCGGTATCTCCTTGTGATTTTAACTTGCATTTCCCTGATGACTAAGGACTTTGAACATCTTTTCATGTCCTTATTTGTATATCTTCTTTTGTGAAGAGTTTGTTTAAATTTTTATCTTTTTTATTAGGTTGTCATTATTATTCGGTTATAAGAGGTCCTTATATATACAAACTAGATACCAATCTGTCATATTACATGCATGGCAAATATTTTCTCTCAATTTATTGTGTGTATTTTCATTTTGTTAATCGTGTCTTTTAAAGAGCAAAAGATTTACGTTTTGATCAAGTCCAATTTATTGAATTTTTTCTCTTACAGTTCTTTTATTCCTGGAATAAATTCTAATCGGTAATGATGTGTTTTTTTATGCTGTTAGATTTGATTTATTAAAATTTTATTAAGGATTTTTACATCTGTGTTCAGTCTATGTTCATGAACGGTATTGGTCTGTAATTGCCTTGTCATTTATTTATCGAATTTTAGTAAAAATTCAGTTTGAAAGTGTTCTCTTTCTTATCTTTGCCTACCCCCAAAGTTTCAGAGAGTTTCTCCTATATTTTCTTCTAAAAGATTAATAGTTTTAGCTTTTATATTCAAGTCTATTGTTTACTGTGAGATAATTTTTGTATGTGTTATGAAATAAGGGTCAATGTTCTTTCTTTTCTATACAGTTAACTTGTTCTAGCGTCATTTGTTGAAATGACTCCACCCCCTCCGTTGAGTTGCCTTGGCACTTCTGTCAAAAAATCAGTTGACCATATAAAGTGTAGATCTATTTTGGATTCTATTCTGTTCCATTGGTTTGTAGGTCTATTCTATCTTCCAGTACCACGCTGTCTTTATTATTATACCTCTATAGTAAATCTTGAAATAAAGTAGTATAAAACCTCTGTTCTTTAAGAAGTACTTTGAAAATTCTGGAAACTTTGTGTTTTGATATTAATTTTAGGATAAACTTGTCAATTTTTGCAGGAAAAAAAGGGGGGGTGATGACTTGCTGAGATTACTTTGAATCTCTAGCTAGGTTTGCATAGAATTGACATGTTAATGATATTGGAGTCTTCCAGTCTATGAACCTGGTATGTCTCTGCACTTCTTTAGGTCTTTAACTTCTCCCAGTAGTATTTTGCCATTTTCACTGTAAGCTCTTACACATTGTACTAGTTTCCCAGAGCTACTGTTATAAATTATCACTAACTGCTTGGCTGAAAATAACAAATTTATTTTCACTGTTCAGGAGGCCAAAAGTCCAAAATCAAGGTATTGGCAGGTTGGATCCTTCTGGGCACTCTGAGGGAGAAACCATTCCATACCTAGCTTCTGGTGTCTGCCAGACATCCTTGGCCAGTTTCTTGCCTCTGTTTCTCCTGGTGTTCTCCTTCTATGTCTCAGTGTCTTCTCCTTTTCTATCTCTTATAAGGATGCTGTTGTTGGATTTAGGGACCACCCTAATCCAGGATGATCTCCTCTCAATATTTTTACCTTACTTACAACTGCAAAGATGCTTTTTCCCCCCAAAAGACTACATTCTGAAGTTTCAGGTGGGCATATGTTTTAGGAGCCACTATCCAACTCACTATGCACATATTTTTGAAAATTTATTCCTAAGTAGTTTATGTTTTATGATGCTCTTATAAATGGATTTTTTATATTTTATTTCCAATGATTTGTTGCTAGTGTATAAAAATATAATTGACTTATGTGTATTAATCTTGTATCTTGTGATTTTACTAAATGCACCTATTAGTTCTGGTCATAGCTATGTAGATGCCTTTAAGATTTTTTACATCAACAAGCATGCCCCTTAAAATAGAGGCAATTTTACTTCTTTTTCTATCTATGCCTTTTATTTTTCTTGCTTTATTATAAATTGTTAGGATGTCCAATGAAATGCTGGCTAGAAGTGGTAAGCACAGGCATCTTTACCTTGTTCCCAATCTTAGGGGAAAATAATTTTATAATTAACTATCAAAGATGATGCTGACAATAGGTTTTTTATAGAATGCCCCTCATCGGATTGAGAAAATTTATTTATATTCCTAATATGCTGAAAGTTTTTTCTTTTTTTTTTTTTGTCATGAATGGGTGTTGAATTTGTCAAATGATTTTTCTGCACCTATTGAAATAATAATATGCTTTTCTCCATCTATCCTATTACTATGGTGAATCACATTGATTGAATCTTAAATGTATCAATAAAACCAATATTACATTCCTGGAATAAATTCTAATGGTAGTGATGTATTCTTATGTTGTTAGATTTGTTTTATTAAAATTTTATTAAGGATTTTTACATCTATGTTCAATCTATGTTCATGAAGGATATTGGTCTGTAATTGCCTTGTAAGTTATTTATCCAATTTTGGTAAAAATTCAGTTTGGAAGTGTTCTCTTTTTCTCTATTTTCTGGAAGAATTTTCTAAGATTAATGTTATTTCTTACTTGCATATTTGATAGAAATCACCAGTGATACCATTTGGGTCTGGCATTTTCTCTATGGAGAGGTTTAGATGGTGAATTTAATTGCTGTCATAGATATAAGGCTATTTAGATTTTCTGTTTCACCCGTGTCAGTTTTGGTAAGTTGTATTTTTCAGTGAATTTTTCCATTTTATTTACGTTCTAACCTACTTACTTTTATTTATCTAACCTGGATATTTTCTCTTCTGTGAAGCCTTCCCCGATACCTCCAGTAGAAGTGATTTCTCATCCTTTGTGTCACTACTTTATCTAGTTTCATTTGTCCTCTCCACCTTCCTTTGAGGTTGTCTGTTCATGTATCTCTTCCTATACTAAATTAAGAGCCCTGAAGTTCGATGATTGCATCCTATATATCTTTGAGTCTTTGCCACCTTTTATGGTGCTTGGCACATAATAGATGACCCTCCATCCCAATTTAAGTTATCAAATTATTCCATCTGTTGTTGTCTAATTTATAGTTACACAAGCATGGGTCTAATTTCCCCAGTAGACAATGAGCATCTTTTGCAAAAATGGCAAGTATTATTCAATGTTCATATTCCTTCTATGTCTTATATTTAGAATAATTTTTAAACTATTAAATTGAATAGACGCTGCACAGTACAGAAAAATCAGTATTCTGTGAACTCAGAGAAGAGAGGTTAAATGGAAACTTGGAACGCACGCATTAATAAAGGAAGAGAAATAAAGGAACTAACGTTTTTGAGCACTTACTATGTGCCAGACATTGTGATCAACAGTTTATATTCCTTATCTCATTTAACCTTAAGATAATTAGGGATAGAAGATATTATCATCCTCATTTTACAGATCAGGAATCTGAAGTTCAGAAAAGTTAAGTACTTTGCCCAAGCCCACAAAGTTATTAAGTGGCAGATCTGGGTTTCAGACCCAAGTCTGAATGATCCCATCATCCATGCTCTTGGTTTCAGTCGTACTTTTGCCCATTTGGTTTTCTACAAGACACTTCATGGATTTTCCCAAGTTCCCTTTAAACTTCGCTAGAGTAGAATATTCTGTGGTCTCCCTAAATGAGCATTGGAATCATTGTAAGTTTAGAAAAACTACAAAATATTCCCTGGGTACATGTTCCACTTATAGCATGAAATAGACAGAAGAAGCATAAAAGATCCAAAAGAGACTTATCTCAAAGTATGCTGCATAACTCCCTGTGGTCTTCCCACTACTCTTCATCAGCCTTTTGTCTACAGCCCTGTCATTCTTTTGATGATATCAGTTACCACCATTCTGGCTAATTGGAGGCATCCTTGGTTCCTGAGTCCCTACCCAATAGCATAAAGGAAATTAAGAGGCCAAGACCACGATAACTCAAACAATTTCCACGACTTGATGTGAAAGAAGAGGATCTTTCCTGACAGCTGATCTTACCTTTATGGATGTTTCATATTGGTTCTGTTTAGAAAGATCTGTGGGCTATTTTGTGCAATGCAGTCCTTCTCCTTATGCCTTGGTACAAGATAGGTCAAACACCAGATCCAATCGTATAGCGTCTCTGCTGCTGCCAACTAAGATGTTTCTATCTTCAGTCTATTTTCTCTCTCAACACAACAGTACTCTGTAAGTCACCTAGATCTGGATTGCCTATGATAACGCAGCTCTTCCCAAGTAGAAAAATGAATAATGAACCATTTTACCAATACATCTTAGCCAAAGAACTGGGACGGGAAGAAGTTTTTCTGTGATTTCAGCCTGTCAATTGAAACAGGATGTTTCTGACGTCTTCCCAATGTGAAAAAAATAAAAAATAACAATAATAGCATTTGTTTATTTATTTGCATATGATACTGTGTTCAGGAACTTGCTACTTCTCTAGGGAAACTGTTTGCAGCGCATCATTGAGGTGACAACTTAGCAATTCACACTGATCATTCCCTGTGGTCTGCCATGGTGAGGGTGATGCTTTCACGTATTATAATCACCAGACACGGGAGCTGGATCAATTCTCTCTCTTGAAATTCTAGTCTTGGTTGGAATAACTCCCTTAGGCACCCAGAGCTCTAGGTTTTTTTCTGACTAAAAAGTGTAGCAAATCTCTCGGAGCTGTTCACATTAGGAGAAAAAAAAAATCTAAAAAGCATCCCTGCCTTTTAAATGTCAGAGATCAACATGGGTATCTTTCTTGCTTTAAGGAGTAGATAATGGCTTCTTTGTGGTCTGAGCTTCATATTTGTTGAGGGGAGTATGTTGTTGAGACTTAGAATTAGTAATGTCTATCATGAAAACCTGGATCAGATGATATTCCACATGGAGGTAAGAGAGAAGAAAATGGCATAAATTCATGACCCCTTGGAAGCTGTTTTCAGTTGAGATTTTTGAGTAGGCAGTTGAAATCAAGGGAAATATAGGAAGAGTAGGAGCTGGGAAGAAAAGAAGGGCAGAATGTAACCACTTTTTCCGTCCCACCTAACACGATGCGTAGGCAAAGCACAGTCCATAGGAGAGTGTTTTCTAAAATCTTGCTGAATAAATGAAAGAAATGGATGGATAGATGGATGGATGGATGGATGGATGGATGTGAAGTTCTGAACTTTCTTACATGGTAGCTTCAAACTGTGGTGATTTTGTTGTGTTCTGTCTGGGTGCTGCCGAAGCCCAAGAAAGACCTTCCTATTTATTAGATCCTAGAAACTGAACATGTACTCTTCACTGCCTGAACAGGACCAACTTCTGCAGTTCTCTTTATCCAGAGACAGAAGGGACCCTCTTGCCTGCAGCTGGAGTACTGTTGTCAGTTTCAACAAAGAACCTATAATATATTGCCTAAGGAAACTGTTTCCTCTTACAATGTTCAATCTTGGCTACTTTGCCCTGAGGGGGGCTGTTCTTAGAAATGTCCTCCAGAGACTTTCCTATTAAACCAGGATGCAAGTTGCATTGCTATGTAATTCCCCTGCTGAGGCCCTATGAAAGGAATGAGTTGGGACAGATACAGCAAGATGTTAGGACACATTTCCCCATCCTTCATCCTGCACAACACAGAGGTGAACTTGATTTCAACAAGATAACCCAATTCTCAGCATGCTTTTCTACCCACTTTTACCCATAACACTTCTGAATTACTGTCTTTAATTCAAACTGTGCAGAGCAACGAGAAAATGAAAAGAAGATAAACTAGTTAGTCAAAAATAAAATGGCATTTAATTAAAACTTAAGCTTGCAAATGCATGGAAGATAAAAGTATTTTGCTCAAAAAAAAAAAGGTCGTGTGATTAAACCTCAGGGCAGCATCACTGTCCTTTTGTGGTTTTGAGTGTATTTCATTTGTACATTGGAAGTAGATATTTGTCATATTGTTAATAATCGCTCTACTAAATTGTTCGCTCAGCATTGCCATCATTTTAACTTTTTTTAGTCCCAGGCTTTCATCCTCTTTCTGTACTTAAGTTTCTGAGTGACGGTTTGTTCTCATAAGCTTTCAATTAAAAAAAAAAATTTATTGAGGTATAGTTGATTTACAATGCTGTGTTAATTTCTGCTATACAGCAAAGTGATTCAGTTATACATATATTTATATTCTTTTTTATGTTCTTTTCCATTATGGTTTATCTCAGCGTATTGAATATAGTTCCCTGTGGTATACAGTAAGGACCTTGTTGTTTATCCATCCTGTGTGTAACAGTTTGCATCTACGAACCCCGAACTCCCAGTGCATCTCTCCCCCAACCCCCTCCCCCTTGGCAACCAACAAGTCTGTTCCCTGTGCCTGTGAGTCTGCCTGTGTTTCCTAGATAGGTTCATTTGTGTCACAATCCACGTATTTCACTAGGTGTCTTTATTCACTTAAAGTGAAGAATCAGATTGTGATTGTGTTGTAAATAAGTCAGCTCTTCCCTTCACTTCCATGGAAAAGCTGTGGATGCTAAAAAAGAATGGAAAGAAATAAAAATTTGGCTAGTCTCTTATGAACTCAGCCATTAGAGTAAGTAGAGCTAACTCTGAGGGGAAAAAAAGAAGAAAATGGAAAAGGTGTTTTTAGAGCTTTTAATTGAAGCCCCCCAGTGTCCCCTTCTCTGTTTCTTTCTACTACCTTTACCCGACCCCTGTCCCACAGTCAGAATCCAGGGCACAGGCCAGCTCAGAAGCTGAAAGGAGAATAAGAGGCAGGCTCTGGATTATCCTTCCCCAGTAATCTTGAAAGATCGAGGCCAAAAGACTCTGCCTGGAGGAACTCCTCTTTACATTTCTAAAACTGCATCAGGGAAACTTCTAAACTGCATCAACGATCTTAAATCTTTATAAGTAAAGAATTTTCTACATTTACAAAACTTAATCATGTTGGGATCTTTTGCGGTAGAATGATATGAGGAGAAGTAAACATCCCCTATATTCTGATGTATTGGGCATGCTCTTTGAAACGTTGGAGGGACCATTTGCCAAAAAGTCTTGGCAGTTTTCAAAGATGGCTGGCCAAGTCATAAGAGAATGAGGAGAGGAAGAGGTTTATGTAGAACTGAGTCCAGCATTGTGTGTAAAACACAGGTTTCAGTGTAAAGAAATCTGTTGCCTAAAAACCTTGGGAAATATATCATCCTGTCTTGTCTTTACTACATAGATACCGCACACAAGTAGCCTGTTCTTTAAAAAAAATTTTTTTAGAAGATAAGAATATAAGAAGATAAAGATGGTCCTAAAGAGACAAATCTCTTTATTTTAATTTTCTTTTCCTTTTCCTTTTACATTTAAGAGTTAAGACAACATTTCAGCAGAGAAATGTGGAGAAGGGTAAAGGGAAATCAATAAAGTTATTCTGTGACTTTTCCAGGAGGGAGATGTGTTAATCGAGAATGGCTTGCTTGGCTATATATCAAGTCCAAGGAGAGCAGGAGTTGATTTTGAAACAGATTTCCCAGCTAGACTGAAAAAAAATATATATATATATACACACACACACATAAATATGTATATATGTATATGTAAGTATGTATATATGTATATATACACATGTACATACACATATACACACATATATACATACATAGATATATAATTCTATAAGAATGGTGTATTGTATGTGTTAATACTATCATATATATTTTAATATATATTTAAAATGTGTGTGTAAGTATATATGTACACATTTAAAATATATATGTGTTTGTGTGTATATGTCTATATACACACACACACATTTAAAAAGTAGATAAGGGTAGTTTCTTTAGATAACTAGTAATACCAGACAAAGAATTCTTCTCGTAATGTTTTATATACGTTGATTTGGGTCATTTTACACTTTATAAGTTTCTCTGATAAGTCTTTTGACTCCTAAAGAAGGCAATTGGTTACAAGATCCTAAAATGAGGGAAAAAGGAATGTAAACCAGATTTCCTAACCCCAGGCCAGTGGAAGTGTCTGTGACCACAAGAAATCTTCTGAAGAGTCTCTGTATCATTTGTGTGGTCACTTTCTGTACTGACCGCATTACAGAAATGTTTAGCAGGTGTGATTTTAGCATGAAAGTCAAGGTGGCCAGGAGACAGTTCTGCTGGGCTGGGGCGCCATGTTCTCATGTGTATCAGAAGCAGTGGTGGTTTCTTCATGGACAAATTTGAACAACATAATTGGGTGGAGACAGGATACCTGGGAGTCAGGTGTGACTTCCCCTTCACAGTGTGATCTTGAGTGAGTTATCCATCCTTTCTGAACTTTAGTTTCTTTGACTATGAAATGGAATGGATACTGATTCTTGCCCCTTTCCAACAACATGCTTTCTTACTGCCCAAGAATCTTGTCAAAATTTCTTTGTTCCACTCAATGATCAGAAGATTTTGGAGACAAGTTAATGGGCATCCCCTTTTCTCGATCCAGTCTAGTATGGTGAATCCCCCCATACTGAGATTCTTAACATTTTTCTTCTCTTGTTTTGTATATTCAGACTTTAAATTGTTTTTAACATCAGCTAAGATATTCTCTTTCTTTTCTAAATCCAAATCCCATGTATATCATAACCATTAAGACAATATTCTTGTAAGGTAATAGAATCTAGACAGAGAGAGGGACTAGGCAATTCTAGAATTTCCCTGGACGGAACTTCAGAATTCCTCTAATCCAATCCTCTCATTTTATAGTTGTGGGAGCTAATGATCTGAGAGGTGAAATGTCTTGTCCGAGGTGACTGTGCCAGAGGTAAGCAGAGAACTCATGTCTCTTTCACTTTCAATTCTGTATTCTTTCCATTGGTTCATCTGTCTCAGGACCACTATAACCAGAAATAGAACCTGAAGTTTAAGAAAGCAGACCAGACAAGGGTGTGTAAGTCTTTGATTTTCCCCAGGGCCAGATTCCAACTCTGTGTGCACATCTTGGCCAGCAGGGCTTGAATATCCTCACGGAGGATGGAGGAGTCCTGGTTGCCGGAGCCTCTTCTCTGCCCCTTCTTGTCCCCTAAGACCCAGCCCAGAAACTGGATCCAATTGAACTCCCGCCTTTCCATGTTTATTATGGACGTGGTTGCATTTGCACTTTATCCTATAGTTCTTAAATTTTATCTTCCAGTTGACTTTCCTCATTTCATATTCAGCATTGACTGAGAGTTTGCCTTGTGACAGGCATGGTACAGTGGGATAGATACACACAGAGTGTGCACCACAGTCACAGTGCAGCAGGTCCTGGGTAAGACCTGCTCACAGTGCTGGGGGCCACTGGGGAAGGAGAGACTGAAGTCATCCAAAGGAGTCAAGGAAGACAGCAGCTGGGGTGTTAATTCTCCTTTCTCATCAGCACAGAAACGTTCATTCTCTGCAGTGCTATTTTCCAGACTAATCTCTCCCTGGTTTTCAATAGAAGAGGAGGAATCTGTGGGATTTTTCCCCCACCTTCAGGTCCACTCAGGTCTTACCTTGCTTGTTCTCCATGAATTGTCTGAACAGAGCTGTTTCCTGTTTCCTGATCCTTCAATCATTTCTTACTGCACAGTCAAAAATAGTCATCAGGGCTCCAAGATTTTATTTTATATATATATTTTATATATACATATATATATATATATTATATATATATATTTTTTTTTAAGATATGGATTTTGAGTCACTAAGCTCACGGCAGGAGAGGAGAATCATCAACCAGAGGTTGCTTGTCTCTGTATCACCAGTTGATAGGTCTGTGTTACATGACATCATGGCCCTAGACTATATTAAATTCCCAGAAACGTACAGAATGAGCGGTAATTTGTAAAGCACCTATTACATGGTGGGCAGAGTTCGAAGCATAGTAGAAACAAAATCAGCACATGTGCAGGTAAATCCCTTGCAGAGCCGGGCATATAGACCCCAAGGCCCATAAACTGAACAGTCCAGCAGTCTTGGGGTAGATAGTCAAAATATCACAGTGAATCTTTAAAGACCTAGGAAGGCCGAAAGAATTTACTCAACCTCCCCTAGTTTGGGAATGCAGGTTGGCCTCAAATT
This sequence comes from Mesoplodon densirostris, assembly GCF_025265405.1. Classification (NCBI taxonomy): domain Eukaryota; kingdom Metazoa; phylum Chordata; class Mammalia; order Artiodactyla; family Ziphiidae; genus Mesoplodon; species Mesoplodon densirostris. The sequence continues at coordinate 114,891,997 of NC_082667.1, read as the reverse complement.
GTAGTTGGTTTGCTCTGGGCCAGCCTGCGTTGGAGTGCACCATCCAACATTCCTGGAGGGCGAAGCATCAGACCGCAGAAGGCGAGCCGGCTCCCTCTGACTTAGTTCTCTGTGGTCCTCACGTCATTGCTTGTTGTAGCATGGAGAGACTCCTTGAGAAGTGTTGGATGTGCCAAGTTTAAAATCTCTGAGGTAGCAGTTTCCACCCTTAAATTATTCCTCAGCTTCTTCCCAGAGCACTCCCTATTCATCGCTCTCTGTTTTCATCTCAGCAGGAATTCTGATACTGCCGCTGCCCCTCAGTCCCCAAAACGTGTTTCAAAGTGTTTCTGTATTCTTTTAGTTTTACTAATTCTGCACGCTCAGTGCTTTTGAAACTCATCTATTTTACAAATGCTCAAGTAGACATAATCGTATCTTTCGGAAGCTCTTCCTGACTGCGCTGTCATTAGTTAATAATGGGGGAAACCAAGGTGCACAGGGCATGATAATTCTTAACGATACCTTGGATTTACGCAAACTCACTCTGACTGAACTTGCCGCGTGGTTCCTTCTCAACAGCTGGGTTGAGAGACCTAGATTCTATTCTTGGTGCTCTAAGCACCTTCTTGGGGAAGTGTACTGAGCCACGAATGGCCTTGGTTCCCAACTATGAAAGGGGAATAATGGCATGAGGGTATTTGCTTCCCCCTCTCCTTGTCCTAAATCTTTAGAACTTAAACAGCTTTAAAAGTTCCGAAGAGTCTGAACGTGAAGAAGGAATGTGTCTTAGCTTTATGACTATTAATGGAAAGGTGAGGGGCTTTATTAGGAGCTTGAGTGGAAACCTTGAAATCTGAATCGTAGTTCAGTCTCTTCTTGATGATGGGTCATTGCCCTGGATGGATACCTCTCTCCTTTATAGGGAGAAAGTACTGTATAGTACAAAATAGTATACCGGAAAGTGCTCAGAGATCCAGAACACAATAAAAAGGGCCCAATCTTCTAAAGAGCATGACTTTGCTCAGCAAAGATGCCTCTAAGAACCACGGCATCCATGGGACTGAATGTGAGATAAGAACTCTTGGCTTCCAAAGCTTTACTCTTCCCCCACCTTTCTCCTTTCCCTCATAACCTCCAGGCTTTGTAGCAGTTTCCAAAAATATGCAAACTCAAGACCAAGTCCTTAGCCTGTAGCCTTGGTTGCATATCATCTCTAGACTCTCAGCCTAGCAATCTCAATCTTCCAAAGTCTCAGCGGGTGGAAATATGCCTCTTTTCTTGCCAGCCTAAACCTAATGACTGAAGAGCAGGAAGCCTAGACCAAAATAGAACTTAGCTCTTAGATGACACACATAAGCCAAGAATAATGATCTTTGTAATGTTGGGTTCAATTCTCTTGCTGCCCAGGTAATAGGGATCTCGCCTTTTAGAAGGGTCTTGATCCGCTCCCTCTCTCTCTTTCTCAGTTTACCCACTATTAACAGGAATGAAAGATTTTCTCTTTTATTTTTCTAGACCCTAAAGACTATTGAGATGTACTTCCTACAAATTGGGAGAGTTGGGCCCCAAGGCAATGGACAGTAGATTACCTTTCAGAGAACTTCACAAACCACATGGGTCCATCAGATAAACTCCCTTCTGTGGCGTTAAGCTAGAAACCTGGAAAAGTCCTCTGAAACTCACCTGATGAGGCATAAGGAGATGAGAGAATTATTTTATATATTTATATCAAACAATGTTGTTAAATATATATACTAAAGGATTATCTATCTCACCATTGATTTTCCCTAATATCCTAAAAGGCTAAAGGAAAGCAAAAAAAAATTATTTTTTCACTGAGCCAAAATCCAACTATTTAGCTTGACATTACTCAGTCTGAGACCCTTGGAGCTGGTGTGGGTTTAAGGTCTAAAATCTGCCAGATGACTCCTTTTGAGACCTTTTGAGATCTGAACTACAGATTGCCTGTACCAGACACTGCTCCCTACCAGTTCAAAGTGTCATTGCTTTAGGAAAAAGGGCATTGCTAACCAAACAGTGCATAACTAAGCTTCCTCTTCCTCACCTTCCTAGGAAGAACAGTAAGGAGTGTTTTTGTCAATCGACGAGGGACTCTTGCCAACAGAAGTTAGATAGTTCACATCTAAAGCACATTTAGAGTTTATGGGCTGGAGTAGACAAACTCCATCCAGCTCTCCCGTGAGAGGTGCCTCGAGCCCCCAAGGATGCATCTTTAGAAACTGTGTTCTGGGTTAATATAATGGAAATTACCCCAGCCTAGTGAAGATGGTAACTGAATCAGTGGTGCCTAAACCCTGAACATGCATGGATGCCTGTCGAAGGACAGATTGAATGCCATCCTATTCCCCTTGCCTTCTATTCAGAGACAGGAATTCCTCACAGATGAAGACCAGCAGAGAAGCTAGCCTGCCTGGGATACCACTTATACATACTTAAATATTCTTTCCTTAGGCCAAAGAAGGAATTGTTGAATCTCTTTGTCAGCAGACACATTATGAAAAACCCTGGAGCCTTTAGGTCCAATGGTCACGAACCATTTCTAGCTTCTCAACCTCTTTTTCTGAAATGAGGGCATCTGAACTGGGTTGCCAGTCTCAGATCTAGACTTACCCACACCCTCTGAAGTGTAAGAGATGTCTCTCTGCACGTAGCTCAGGATGGTCCTCCACGACCATGTCATCTTGGATGCTTTATCAGTTGATGTTACCTCCTAATCCCCAGAGCAGTGAGATTTCAGATGAAGTACATCTGGCTTCCAACAGCACACCTTTGGAACTTTTAGAATAGATGAAACAGACCAATTTGCTCTTTTTCAGAAACACAAACATGAGTATAGGTGGGACCTCTGCCAGAGTATCATCATGGACAATAAGGCTGCAATTCACCATTTATTAAATGCTACTTTTCTGTAGCATTTTACTAAGCGTTATTCCCAGGGTTATTTAGACATGAATTCCCGCCCCCCCCCCCAAAAGTTAACAATCAGAATCCCATTTACGTGAGTGTGAAAGTTTATTCAAAAACTGCTTGGCAAGCTCCTGCTGTGTGCCAGGTGCTGTATACTGGGAATACAAACGTGACCCTGTCACAGCCCCTGTCTTCATTCACCTTCGAGTTTGGAGGTGGAGATAGTATTTAGGCAGTGCCAATACCAGAGCATCTTCTTCTCTCCTCTAGCTAAGGAAATCACACTGCCCAGCACAGGGCCTGACATATAGTCAAGTCAGTAAATATTTATTGAATAAAATGAACTAAATGAAAAAGAATGAATAAATGCTAAGATAAAGTGGAGGGTGCTATGCAAACTACATAGAAGGAGAAACTAGGCTAGTTTGAGAAGGTTACCTGCAGAAAGTGTCATCTACTCTGAGACAGGCAATAAAAGAGTGTACTGATGCAAAGGAAGAGATCATGCTTATGGAGTTAGACCTGGGTTCAAATCCTAGGGGCAATTCCTAACCTCACCCTTTGCATCTGTAAAACACTGGTGATGGCTTTCAAGGCTGTTTTGAGGATTAAATGAGATACTAGTTATCTGTGAGTGTCTGGCACATCGAAGAAGCCCAATAACAGCTTAGAGGGGTCACAGAGAACGGAATTGCAACAGTAAAGCAAAAGTACCTAAGTAGTAAGGTTAAGAGCACAAATATTTTGAGGGTCAGAGAGCAATACTGAGCTTGAAATCATGGTGGAAGCAAGGGAGAGGTGCTACCTCTTTTAGCCTCCCAGCCCACGCAAGGGTGGAGGGGGCAGGTGACTTGTAGAGGTTTGTCTTCCTCCTCAGAGCCATCCCAGAAGGCTTTCATGTTCAGCTCTTAGCTACAGGACCAGGTATCACCTTCCTGTCGCTGTTCACAGTACGGTAAATACCCTTGCAGGTAATCACATGGTCTTAGGATATTGTGATGTGTGGAAGCAATTTGTGTGTGTGTTTGTGCACACACATGCATACATACCTAAAACTATAATTTTTACCTTATGTTCTCGTAATAATTAGCTTCTGTTGCTTTTATCCTAAATATCACAAATATACCAGATTCCCTTCCTCTGTTCTTCCTTTCACCCATGTACATCAGACCCTTTCCCGCTACATTCATGTAGTTAGATCAATTAACACACACACACCCACTCCCTATTCTCTACTGGCTTCAGATCTTTTTAGGTGACCTTTTGGGAAGTGCCCTGAGATGCATTGGCTTGCTGGCTATGTTAATGTGGTTGGGGAAAGACTGGGTTGGGGGACATGCCAGCAGCCGACTTGTGGTTTGAGTTTTCAGTCCAAGACATGAGATAGGACTGTATTTTAATATGACAAAAAAAAAAAAATGTCCGACAAGAGAGTGAGAGAGGCCAAAGAAAGGAGTTGGTGGTGGCCAGAGATGAAAGAAACTCTAAGACATAAAAAGATTTTAGACCTAAACATTTGGGGAGGGGAGAAGTAGAAATGTTTAAAATGATGATGGGGGAGGGAAGGCAGTTGATTGGGCCTTTGAAACCATGCCAGGGACCAAGAGCCAGGGGCAGTGGCAGAGGAGAAGGCCAGGTAGGACAATTAAAGTGGAAATCTGGCTCCTTACAGGGCAGCATGGAGCAGGGCTACAGAATTTGCTGCAGTGGGAGGTGGGGCCAGTCTGGCACAGTCTGTGGGTTTGAATGGAGCTGGGCGGGTTGGAGAATGCCAGTCCGCCTTTGTAGTTCTGAGCTCAGGGAGGGGGTGACAAATACTGGGCTTCAGGTCAGAAGCCTGGCTTGGGTGGCTTCTGGAGAAATTTTCCCTCTGCTCCCAAACTCTTAAAATGAGCTCAGCACACCACTGGCTTCCAATCACAGCATAAACACGTGTCCTGGAGGCCGTCCTCCAAGCAGAGATTTCAGCAGTGGTACCTGTTGGCCGACTAATGGGGCCCTTTCCCTTTCCTATTCCCTAGAGACCGTAAACTGGGCTGAATACAATATCCTTGCGTATTTCCCATCACCCTCCCAACATGCTTCACATCTCCCAGACTCCTAGGGTTAATCCCCAAGACAACCTTGCTTTGAAAGAAAAAATGTGGTGAGCCTACTTGAAGATTTGGATCCCAGAGGCCTCTTGTCTGTCCTGCCTCAGCCAGACACCGGGCTCAAGGAGATGGACGTTTACAGAGAAAGAAGCAGTAAGTTCTTGTTTGTTTTCAAAGCTTGATTGCTCTCCAGATTTAGGGTCCCTGAAAGCAATGCGTTTTTCTTTTCCTTTCCTCTTTATTTATTTTTCTTTCTTCCTCTGCAGAAATTAATAATATCCTATCCTGCAGATGATTCATAAAAGCAATTGCATTAGAAAGCGCTTCTTCGTTGCCGTTTGTAGCTCGGGTTAAAGATACCTGAAGTTGGTCTGTGTGTGCCTGTTCTCAACACTCTAATATTTGGAACTATATCTGCATTTGTGAAAATAATCTGTACTGCTGGTTCTTCTCCAGAATAGATACTACATAGCCGGCTGATTGATTGTAATTGTGATGAATTTGTCCCAGGACTGGCATGGATGTCTTCTTTGGGGATTTTTGTGCCTATTTGCTGCTCATCAAAAGGGAAGGCTAGACAGACTTGGGAACGAGGGTGTGGTCCGGCTGATTCAGCTTCCTTCCCGGCCCATCTCTGACTCCTGCCTCTGCCCCTCCCCTCCCAGCCTGGCTCCTCTGATCCAAATGAAATGGCAGGGACTTCCCTGGTGGTCCAGTGGTGAAGACTTCGCCTTCCAATGCAGGGGGTGCGGGTTTGAGCCCTGGTCAGGGAGCTAAGATCCCACATGCCTCCGGCCAAAAAACCAAAATATAAAACAAATGAAATGGCATCTACCTTTCTTTTCTCTTACCGCCTGTGTTCCACTCGGTCAGGTCGGAGACCACTCCCTGTAATCAAACTCATCACATTTGTGATCTCAGCATATTTTCAATCCAGTTGAAATCTACTCCCTCAGCTTCTCCCATCCTGGGATTATTCATCAACGTAGTAAGAGCAATAATAATACTGTATTTAGAAGTTCCTTAGCACATTGCATCTCTGAGAGTCTTACAGATGTTACCTAATTAATCTTCACAACACCCTATACAGGAGCAGTAAATATTATTAACCGTAACAGAATACACACACACACACACACACACACATACACATATATGTGCTAAGGACAGCAAAATAGTTCACTTATTTATCATGGTTCACTTGATATAGTAACTGGTATTTTTGAAACACCCATCATAGATACAATAATTAGAAATGTGCTTTTGTTAACAAAACCACTACCCACTTCTAGCATACCCTTGGGTACTAAATAATTACCCACTTTGTGTGGTTATCTAGCTCACTAATTACCCACAGAAATTGGGGTCAGGTGTTAACTGCTTGAAATAAGTATCCTCCAAAGACATGGCTGAGTTGTATAGAGAAAATGATGTGTTCATAGCAAAACTTTTATAAGTCACATATTTGTATGTCTTGATAACCTGAGTGAGTACAGACAGGGACAAATTAGCTCAGTGTGTGAAAATCATGCTGAACCATTGTTGCAAATATCTAGAGGTTTCAGAGAATCTCAGGAAATGTCATTCTCCATCTACCTTTCCTTCTTGAAGATGAGTACAACCATGATTCCCATAATCTGGACTTCATATACAAGACCACTAAGACAATTGATGATTCTCCTTAGGAATGATTCATTTTGGCGTTACAGGGAGGCACCCAGTGAGTCAAAGATTTTTTTTTGACAGCTCCACCCTTTATGATTATTCTAGCATGTTTCTTTCTCTCCATCAGTCTAGTGCAAACACCCTTTTAGCCAAATCTGAAAAAGATTCTAACCCAGTCTCCAACCCCTGCCAACCATCTCTTTCTCCTTCCCAATAATGAGAAAGAGAAAAAAAAAAGGTATTAAAGGAAACCCAACACCATGATTGTAGGTCTTTCTCTTTTTGCCTCAATTTTTTCTCCTTTCCTCTCTCCTCCTCTCCTCCCTCTCCCTTGTTCTTCTCTCTGTGTCTCCTTCTCGTTTGTGCTTTTTCTTCTCCTTTTCCTTGGCATCCAGCCGTGCTTCTGCAGGTCTCACAGTCAGAGACAAAGCACAATATCTGAGTTGAGCACAAAGAAACTACCTTTTAAAAACATCGACTTGGAAGAAACCTGCATCCTCAGCTACCTCCCTCCCTTCCTTGCTCTTTACAGAGCCCAGCATTATATTTAACACAGCACTGCCTGTTGTCTGCATGATTCTAGCCACGAAAATTGGGTGAAGATGGCAGTATACCCACTGTGTGTACAGATAGGTAGAGACCCTAATTTTCGAGAGCTACCTGCTTTACAAAATCCTCCTGTAGCCGAGCTTTTAAGATGTGTGCCCACAGAAATGATAGGATATGCTCCCTTGGTCAATTCAGGATGTCTTTCATTTTTTTTCTTGCGCCACTTTTTTTTTTTTTTTTTTTTGTCGTCTGAATGATTACTTATCATGATCAAGGGACTTTAGGCTGATCAATGAAGTGTGCACAGAACTGATGGACGTTCGAGGAGAAATGCTTCAGGAATAAGGAAAAATGTCTGCAGTAGAAGCGAAGGGTTGGGATGAGCTACAGTCACTGATAAGTTCATTTCCAAATCCAAGGGAATGTAAGTGGTAAATTAGTACACATGGCAAACAGAGTCAATGCGTAAAAACCCAGCCATTGAAAAGAAAGAGATTTTTAGCATTGTAGTCATCACATGCCTTAATAGAGTGTCTGCGTACTTTAAATATAGATTTGAATCACTGCTCTTTTATCCCTCTAAATGCCGATTTCAAAGAAGTCTTTGGGCATTGTTGACTTTCTGTCCATAAAGAAAACCCACCCAGCTTCCCCAAATACATCACCTGCACTCACACATGCATGCGTGTTTTAAATGCCCATGGGATGTGGAACAATTAGGCAGAGATCTGCACTGTGGTCTCTCGTTTTCACTCCACCCCACCCACCCCCTTTTTTCTTCCCTTTTAGAAAATGTGATACCTGATCTCTGGGTCTAGCAGGGCTGAGGATTTTTTTTTGTATTTGTATAACACAGTGTCTGGTCTTCCCCCTGACCTGCTGGTGTATTTTTGGTCTCATTAGTAGTCAGGCAGAAGCCTTAGTGCATCCGGTGCTGGGAGTCAGGGATGAGACACACGACAGCAGAGAGAAGGAGCGGGCGAGAGGATATTAGAAGAGAGGCTTGCCTCCAAGATATGGAAGGAAGTGAGAAATGACAGGACGACGGCAAGCTTTGTATGGAGGAGCCCGGCAGGGCGGGGGGAGCAGTGAGGAGCGCGAAGTGGGTTCTCAGAAGCCCTAGAAGAGCTAAAGGTGATTAGAGGGGGATATTGATTCCTTACTCTGCCAGAGATTTAAGCAGGCATGCGAGGAATCTGCACCATGGTTGGCAAAAGGAGACCCATTGCCTCCTGTAACCAGACACTCGGGCTTTCCAGGAGCCCAGGGAGAGAACCGAGAAGAAAGGGGGCAGTGTGGTCTAGGAAAATTCAACTTGTCGCTGATTTGTGCCTGATGCTTGCTGTCCGTCAGCAGCCTCCCTTACAATCTTTTTTTCCTCTCTCTCCCTTTTTTTCTTGCCTTCTCGTTCTTCACTGAAGCCTAGGGGAGCCAGTAAAGATTAAATGTGCTTTCTCAAAGGCAGCCACTTCATGCTGCTATGTCGAAAGGGCCATTATTATTATGTTTTTAACAGTAAAAGAAAAAGGGAGAGAGGTTGAGAGAGAGAGAGAGAGAGAAGCTAGGTAGGATGATGACGGACTAGCTTTTCTGAGAGGAAAAGGGAAAGGGAAGGGAGAGAAAAAGGAGAGACCCTGAACTGAACAGAGGATTGTGCCTGCGAAGAACCTACAGAGGTGAGAAAAAAAAGTTGTCTTGAAGATGGGGTGGGGGGGTGGGGGTGGGATGTTGAATAACCCTGTACAGAGGGAAAAGAGACATAATATAGCTGTCTTGCTCTTCTGATTCTATTTTGCAAGGCGGGGTGGGGTGGCAGAGGGGGGTAGATCCTGGAACTTTAACGGTTTTTAGTTGCATATGGAAATATATACAAAATATTTAGCATTTTTCCTAAGTGCCCGAGGCCCCCTCCAGTGCCTTCCTTGCTGGGGCTGCTTTGTCATTCTCTTTGACTAGCCATCCATCCACCTTGCTCAGGCTGGAATAAAAGAAGAAAAAGAAGGAGGAAAGGAAAGGAAACAGAAGGAAAGAAAAAAAGGGGAAGAAAAAAATTTTAAAGAGTCATCTTCCCACCCACTTCCCCTCCCTTTCGTTTCATTTTTGGAGGCGGCACTAGAAGCCATCTCCGCAGAGGAAAGCCCAGCTTCCAGGCAGACGCGGGGAAGCGACGATCTATCAGGTACAGAGCCCGTAGCTGTCTGCGAAGATGGAGGGGAATTGTGCTTCGGATTCCTCCGAAATATTGGCAAACGGCTTCAAAGGATCCGCGGCGGGAGTGGGGCGGGGGAGATGCGCCTCCCCGGCTCGCGCCCACCCCTTCCCACTCGCCTCGACCAAGTGACAGCCTGGTGCTGGCTCGGGGTGATTTGGCCTTGGCTTCAGCCAAGCAGCTGATGCACAGGAGGCCCTTCGCAGGACTGGCAAAGTGCACGCTAAAGAAAGAAGGAGGAAAATTTGAAAAGCAGCCCTGGGGAGGGTTCTCATTCTTCGAAAAACATTTTTTTTGAATTTTTAACTGAATATTCTCAAAATTTAATCAGTCCCATTCCCTCCGTCCACTCCCACCGAATCAACCTTTTTGCCCCCCTCTCTCGTCAAAGCATGAACTACAGAGTTACAGTCTCTAGATTTGGTGTATCGCTTCCTGCCCCCGCCTCCCCCTCCCTGCCCAGTTCTCAGCCCTCTATTGAAACACCTCGCCCAGGCAAGCGCCCTGCAGCTCACATTTCCCCCCCTGGCCCGGACGGTGCTACTGGAGGCTGCAGCCCGACTCCACTTCCAATGGGTGAGTTTCAGACGCTCTTCGTACGTATACTTTCCAAGCCTCCAAATCCTACTGCTTGGTCTTCTCCTTCTCGAAACCTGATTTGGATGGTTTTGCATGCGGCATGCTCGCCCAGGGGGGAAGAGATGCCTCGGATTTTCTTTACCGTCATTGGTGCTAGTTGTAAATTAAAGCTTTGACGTTTAATCTTGATTGTAGACCGTGGTTTGAAAAACGGGGGCATTTCTGAGTCTATTCATATTGTTTTCCATTTTAGTAAACTCTTTTGCCCAAAGCTTCAAAGAGTTTTCTCTGATAGACTGGCGATTGTATGTTCAGGTATGTATATGCGCCCACAGACGCTGCGTACGTTTGTATGTATCTACTATACTTACGTGGAATCCAAATTTTGTGAAGGAAGGCAGCTTAGAGAGCGAGGGAATATCCTGCCACCTGTTTGTTGTCTTTTAGTCGTGAACCTCGAACAGAAATCGCTTGTCATTCCTGTTTTGCTTTGTTTTGTCTCAAGAAAGAACAATTTAGCGCGCTCCTCTCAATCCCTGAGACCCTAACTTGTGATGTTTACCGTTTCAATCCACGGGTTAGGCTCTTGGGAGCTGCGAGCCGTGCCTTTGCATCCTGGAAATTTGGTGGAACTTTTTTTTTCTCTGAAGCAAAAACAAAAGAAAAGAAAGTTTGTCTGAAGTGCTTGAGTGCACCTCTGAGGTTTTCATTGTTAGGTGAGATCAGGTGACCAGAAAAGTGGCAGCTCCTGGATTTCTGTTAAAGTAGGTATATATTGTGTGATAATAGCGTGTTGGCTGCGATGTGTACGCATGTTTATTATTGATGCCTGAGGCTTGTGGAACTCACCTACCCCGGTCTTTTCCTTGAGAGCAACACGCAGTACTACCCGAGCGTAACAAGAACAGCTCAGTACCTGGTGCTTGACCTCAGAACATATCAGCTGAAGTCCCAGCATGCCCCATGCCTCCAACTTTTCAACTCAACAGTTAATCTTAAAATTGTGCCCAATTAAAATGGGCATGTGGATAGAGTATATATTCATTGCCCACATATGTGTATCATATATGGCTGGACAGTGAACACACAGACGCAAATAGGGACGAACCAGTAGTGTGAGCTAAAATATCAGTAGGCTAAAAATTCCACTCTTGCTAGACTTGCAAGAAGGGTGAAATTTATGGTGTTAACAAAGATTAAATTTGTATTACTTGGCAAGATTTTAAAAAATAAAATAAAAGGAGAGGTTATAGCTTCCTTGCCTGACACCTATTTTAAAATGTTATACCCAATGAGTTTAAAAGTAATAAGGATTGGAAATGTATTTTCTAAACATATAAAAGGAAAGAAATAAAAGGAAATATATATTTTTAAACATATAAAAGGAAACAGCGCACGCACACAATTACTGTATCATTTAGAAGTTATCAATGCCTATTTTTTATTTAAAAATTGGAAAAAATTGATCAGGATTTATATAATCCAACGAAGTTATTTATAACACCAAACTGTACAGTTAAAATAATCTTCTCTTAAGGTAATTGTTAGCATTACCTAGTTTGCAGTTTTCTAAAAATGTAACTTTTGATACCACAAGAATCTCGGTGATTTAGATCTATCTCATAGTTAGAGAAGAGAAACAGTAACTTACCTTTTCTTTGTTGTGAAAAATTCCAGTATACAATTTCATTTAAACCATTTTAGTATTCTTGAGCCAGCATTTATCTTCTATTTTTGGAAAATACCTAAGTCAACCCTGACTTCAAATGCTTTCTTCTTTTAAAGACTTTATGTCGGTTATAACCTTGTTTTATACGTTGCCGAAGGTTAAGGAAACTGTTCTTTTCCTGCTTTTCTTTTTTTAAGTGTTTATTGCCATTTTAGTCATTGACTCCAAATCGTAGTCAAGAAACCATTTTGTATCAGAAAACTGAATTGAGAAAACGAATTGTGCAACAATTGCATTGTGCTTTTTGTCGAAACCTCCTAGTAGTTGTAATGTTTAAATATTACTTTCAAGCCTTTGGTAGCCTGAATATGCGTCAGAGAAAAGAGCTATTTGATTTTCAAGTTATCTTTTGGTTTCCATACGATGGATTAATGATTTTCCCCCATCTTAGCTGATGTGCATGCATAGGCATTTGGAAATTATGGAAAGGCATATATTTAACTTATGGATATATAATTACCACTTGATTCATATCAAGTATTTGCCAAACATTTGGTGCTTTTTGAGGTCAAAATATAGCTGCATCTTATTCTATGAAACTGTATGCAGGGATCAATAAAAGCATGCTGGATGTAATTCTTCTGTGATTTTTAAATGATAACAGCATAGTAATTTAATACAAGTGATACAGTTTATATTGCAAGGCACTCTTTCGGTTTTTTTACATGTTTTCACCTGGATTGCTCATGTCCTAAGGTTGCTATCATAGGATTGATCATACAGGCATTTAGGAGTGCGTAACGACACACGAGATTTTATATTTCAGCAGGGAAGTGCTTCAGTATAAGGGCAGATTTCTCAACACCCCTTCTTCCTCACCAAGCCCATCAGTGAAGTTCAGTGAAATGAATAACATAATTGGTGGTTGGTTCAATCACTACCAGTCTAGACTAGCCCAGACGCATCAATTAGAGGGGGCTGTCTTTTAAAGGGAGAGTGCCACCGAAACAAGCAGGGCATTATTGATACTGATCTTTAAAAGTGCAAATCCAGCTTGGCAGATAAAAAAAAAAAATAAGGCAGGGAAATTGGGGGTGGGGGGTGCATTGCGGGAAGAAAAGAGAAAGAAGTGAACTGGAGCTTTCGGACACAGAAGGACAGGAAGCTTGAGAGAAAAGGAGAGGGGTCAGGAGTGAAATGCAATGCAGCACTTCCTTGCAGCACACAGTTACAATTCAGTTCACAGGGTACACTGGTTCACCGTATTTTTAACTAGATTCCCCCCCGCCCCACCTTTTTTTTTCATTCCTTTTTTGCCTCTGTTTCCAAAGAAGTGCCAGCTTAAAACCAATGCAGTTGGAAATTTAACAGCTCTAGGAAGCTCTAGAGAGAATAAAGCCAAGAGTAAGATGAACCAGCCAAAACTCCTTTTGCAACATTTTTCCCCAAAAGAAAAACACAGAAGATGTTTATTTTTCAAGTCTCTAATTCAACCTTAAAAAAAAAATCAACTGTACAAGTGAACAGGACTCATTTTAAACCCAGCACCTGGGAACTAATTTTATGGGCAAGACACCTTTAGGTAAACAGCTCATAGTCTTCTGTTGAATACAGTAAAATTATGAAGCATGTAACAAAAGGCTTTGGTAATTTGGTGGTTGGTTTTTCCTTTTTTCTTTTTCTTTTTTTTTTTTTTTGGATGTATAAAGCACAGATGATTTAGAAAGCGTTAGGAACACATCAAGCCCCAGGGAAAGAAAATGTTTGATTGGTATTAATTAAAACACTGCTAATATATTCTAATAAAATCAAATTTAACATTCTAAACTAATCCTCTTGGTATGTCAAAGGAAAAGAAAAGTATTATCTTATTTGCATCTCTGCAATCCAAATGCATTTGCTCATTCAGCAGAATTAATTTTTATCACCAGTCTGTTTAATCTCCTCACAGATTTAGCCAAACTTATTCTTTCAAACTAAAAAGGATCAGGGTAGGGAATCCATAAAGGTATTCAGAAGACTAGTGACTGTATTTAGTACCGACTTTATTTTATGATTTTTTTTTCTTTTCATTCGCTGTAATGGGGTGTGGAGGAAAACGGTGAGTCTGCAGCGAGAATGATGAATGGTTAATTCTCCCTCTTTCTCTCCTACCTACCGGGTTATTTAGGAAATCCAGTTGCCAAATTATGTGAGTGGCATTTATTTACAGGAGTGTTGTTGGTCTGTTGATTAATACCTCACTTATTTCTAATTTCAGAATCCTATTTTTTTACAAATTCCTAATGAAAAAAAAGGATCTTAAACCAGAGACCAATTGCCTTTTCTCAATTATTTTCAACTGTAGGCCTCCTAAGAGAAAGTGGGAGGTGAATGTAAAATTTTTGTCACTAAGAACTGAGTTCTTTGTTTCCTTTTTAAGTCAAAATTTCTACAGAAAAATTCATACTTTTATGAAACGGCGAGTTTTACGCTCTTTACTGTTAAACTCTCACAATGGATAAAATTGTCCCAAAATGACATCATAGCCAAAATGTTTCTCCTCTCATTAGTCTCCCATGACTATGATATCATATGTAAATATGTGCCTCACACACAAAATGAATGGGCCATAAATATCAAGGACCACATTTGTATATTTCAAAAAAGAAAACAAACAAACGAGGAATTCTGCACACTCTCAAGGAGATGTAAAACCACTGACTCAACCACTGATGATACTGCCTCTTGCTCCACTGCCTTTTCCAGTTCTTGGATGTAAAAGAGCAATCGCAGTTCGGTTTCACATGTATTGTTCTATAATCCAGGCAATAAATGCTAATTAGTAATGCTCAAGGATCCGACCATTCAGAGTAATTATCATAATTTACTTCTTCCTTGTTAAAGACATTCCTTGCTGATTAAAAAAAAAAATTAAGTCGTCGTTTTACCACTGCACTGCAGTGGAAATACACTGGAGAGATGTTCAAGGTATAGGAATATTGCTCTGGCTGCATTTGAAGTCACCGACATGTGCCTCTTAGCTTATTCCAAATGGAATTGCAACTTGATTTTGAAAAAGAAATTCATGTAAATGCACAAAGTTTTGCATGTGCACCAGGAATGTATGATTGTATTTTACAAACCCCAAGGCTCCTCCTTCCCCGCCCACCCCCTTTTCTAAAACCACTTACTGAGCAGAACAAAGGAAACTGCTAACTATAGAGGCATCATTAAATATGAACAGCAACAGCGTGATAAAGTATGTGATATGACAACATATTTCATTGCACAAAAGTGAAGATAATTAAATAATTCAATAGTAACCCTGGTTAATTAGCAGAAAGTTCTTTAAGGAGGAATCAAGAAAATGGATCCAATCAACTTGAATAATATGCTCCATTCTCCAAGATCACAAATATGTATTTGGTTATTTGATGATTGATTGTTTGATACAGAAAGATGAGGACAAAAGCCTATTCTTCAAAATGGAGCTTTGACCTGGTGTCGTCTTTAGGACAAATTAGTCATATGTTTTAACAGAGCAGAATTGAATGTAGGGCAGTCTCTCTTTTCAGTCCAAGGTATAATCTGCCATTCTCTTGCACACTTCTCTTTTAGCGATTGATCTAAAAAATCATCAATCCCTTAGCTTTTCATATCATTGCCTCAGAATATGTATGGAGCCTTCCCCACATTTTCTAATGAGGCTCTTGTTTAAGTTTTTTTCTTATTGCTTGAAGCAAATAAGGATCCTCTGCACAGAAGGAACAGAATAAATAACCATATGCTGAACATTATCTTTGGTGGACCCCTCCCCTCTTGCTTTATCCATCAAGGTAATATTCCCAATGTTCATTGTTCATTGGTCCTTTAAGGAAGAGCTTCAGCTTTTACAAGAGGGCTGTAAGCACATTAGAGGAATAATTCCCTTTGGATACTACACAGAAGGAGCCACCTGCAAAATGTTGATGCTGTTATTGAAATCTCAAGTGGAATCAGCTTTCAAAAAATTAGATATTAGATACATCCGATATAATTTGCAATGTGTAATTATACTAATGTGCATATAGTTGTGTGTTGCTTTACATGTTGCCTACTTGAGATTTCCCCCCCCCCCCCCTTGGGCATTTCTCCTCATTTGAAATGGCTCCTGAGTAGAATGTTTTTAAAGTCAGCTTTTATTTTTTTTAACTCCTTGTTAATTAATATAAGAATCAAAGAACTCTGTGTTCCCATGCAAGAATGAATGTGTCTGACCTAGATGTTGGAAACTAACGATTGCTAAAAGGGTTATCATTGTGGATACTTGCATTATTTGTAAAATACTTGCTGCTCTGTACTGATTTAGTCTTTATCTTGACTTTGGGCAACTCGAAGTAATGGAGAATGTTAGAACAGTAAATCGTATTCATAAGATATCCATTTCCTTTATTAGAATAATGAGATAAAATGACAGGGAAATGGCCTTAGGTAGAGATAATAATCTTAATTTAATCAAAGTAATCAAAATCATAACAATAACAAACAACTTCTTTTCTATTTTTCCTCCACTTTGCGTGGCACATGATGAATAACTGAAACTCTGCCTCAGGTCACTTATGCACTCATATCACTTTCCCTTTTGGTGTCTCAATATGGTGTCTCCTGGACTGGAGACCCCAGCACACCAAGGAGCTGACCCTGAAGATCTAGCCATTAAGGCACGATCCAGGCAGAGCAACAGTGAGGGGATTGGTCAGCCTGGCACTTGGCACTTGCTGTGTGCTCAGTGGGTGGAGATGCTTCTGATATAAATTTAGAGAATCATCCCCATCAGATCACAGAGGGACCTCAAGCAAGGCAATGCCAGGTCCCAATTTATGCTTATACGTTCAGGAGACAAAGAGGATTCCAAGGGAGGCTCATGTTAAGATGATACAAGATATAACTCATTCCAATTAAGTAGTCACAGGCTCCAAAGAAAGCTGATTTGTTAAACTTTTGACTCATAAGAGACACCTGGAGTATGGTGCTTTGCATGTTTATACTATTTATTCCTCAAAATTCACTTTGCTGATGGGGTCCAGAGACATTATGCATGGGCTATATCTATGCAACACCAAAACAATACGTTGATTTACTTTTCATCTGCTGATGTATGCAAGAGCTTTGCATTATTAGCTACCCAAAGGAGTCACAGAAGAATTTTGTGACGCATCCTTCCTTGTTGCATTTTAGTTGATGCACAAATGAGTCTCATACACATGTATCAAAAGCTTAGCACCCCACCCTCCCATTCTATGTTCACAAAATAATAAATTCTAAAATCTGTAAGATGTATATTTAATTACTCATCCAGGATCAGTTTTGCATGCTTGATCAGAACAGAAAAATATCTATTAACAATATTTAACAGTAGGGTATTTTACTGGTTTTTGGAAATATATATATATTATACCTGCCGTCTAGAAAGAGAACCAACATTTTCGATGTGTCCAAAGCGTTTAGTGCAGAAAGAGGGGTGTGTGGTAGTAAATCCCTTTTGATGTACCTAACTCACTATGCATCTTCATTGTGCTAGCGTAATGAAGAAGCTGACAATAAAGGCTTTAGTTAATTTCAGGTCCACCTGCAAAGTATACTGCATTCATAACTTTTGTAGAATGAAAGAAACATTAATACGGCTCTTCCGAAATATCCTTGTCTGTAAAATAAGTGGGTTGGATTAGTTGGTCTCTAACTCTTCTCCAGCAGGGAATTTTTGAAGCGATTCTTATAGAGGTATAAGAACAATTTCAGGACCCTTGAATCCGCAGTCTATTTGCACCAACAGCTGCCCTTTAAAGTTTTATTTGATCCTACTTCCAGGCGCTGTACTTACTACATATTTTGCCTTGATGCTAAAGCAGTGAAGACTGAAGTTTCAGGAAGGGCAGGGACAGAAAAGAGGAACAGGCGAAGAATGAGAAAAGCTACACAGTGGGAGAAGGAATTTCTTGATCTGAGATCTAAGCCCATTTCCTTCAACATTAACATAGAAGAAACCCAGAGGAGCACCTGCCTTTCTATTTTAAGACCATATTCTTTAGTCCTTCTGCCTTCATTAATTGCTTGCAATATCCTTTGGTTTTTTGCCATTGGGTTGACATCTTTGAGTTTCAGTTTCCCCTTTCTACTTGATGCATTTATATCATGTTACTATCCCCTTCAAAAGCCTACAGTCGTCACACCCTTCCCAAATTAAATCTTAACGTGTTCAAAACCTCCTGAAAATCGCCCCGCCCATTTTCTCAAACCATGTATAAGCTCTTCTTGAATTAAGGGAGCCCACTCTTCCAGGCTTCCAGGTCTTTGAATACGCTCTCACCCAAGCTTGTCCTCTCTGCACGCTCTGCCTCTCCACCTCTTCTACATTTCAGAAACCTTTCTTTTCTTTCTCACTTTCTCTTCCTCCCTCCTCCTTCATTCTTTCTCTGTCTCTCCCCTCCCTTTCTCCCTTCCTTCCTTCTCTCTCTCTCTTTTTTTCTCCTTTCCTTCCTCCCTCTCTCCCTTGTTCCCTCCCTTTCCTTTTTCCCTTTCTCCCTCCCTCCTTCCTCCCTCCCTCCCTCTCTCCCTCCCTCCCTTCCTTCCTCCCTTCCTCTTTCCCTCCCTCCCTTTGGTGGTCCCTTTCATTCTTTCTTTCAGGGGGCACCATGTGTCATCCTCTGAGCCAGGCACTAGAAATACAAAGACACATACAAGGAATTGACATCAACTCCTAACCGTTCTAGTGACTCCGTTCACTCCTACATTGCTAAGCACTGATGTGCCCTTACTTATTTTATTTTGCATGTAGTCTTTAGATTTAGTTGAATGTGTCCTTAATGTCCTGTGTTCTTTTGTTGTTTTCCTCCGTGTCCTATTTCAGTAAGTTGCCTGTTGGATAAACCTGAAGTTATTCTTACGGAGCGCATTCTCCCAGAGCGAGGATCGTGGTGCTCTCACACACTCTCAAGCAATGCTGTTGCTTGACTGATTCCTGAACAAGAAGATGAACAATGAGCAAGCTCCGTTTTTCTGGTGATGCAGCATTTCACTCATAGTTAGAAATAGCATGGCTCTCAAAGTATCATAACATTCCTCTATTTGTATTAAAGAGTCAATGTGATAACCTTCTGCGATGTGTTCTGTTATTTTTTTAGTCGTGTTGATGTCCTTTCAGCTGGTCCTATAGTCCCCCCTCCTCAGGAATGTCTCCCCAGTGAAAGGACACAGACCACAGAGACTGCTGTCCTGATGGACGCTCAAGCCGACTGTGAAGTTGAAACAAAGAAAGCGATCACCTGAAGACACCTCTCCTGCCAAGCGACACACCCACATGCTGCAGCTTCAGCCAATAGAATCTCAGAACAAGAGGCAAGCTTTTCAAGAAACAGAAACACTTAAGAGTGACATCTAGATTTCAAAGGAGCCAAGGACTTTCCCTTCGTCATGTGTATTCCTCTCTTTGTATTTAAATTCTGTGTGACATTCATTTTTAAAAAACTTTTTTTCAAGTATGAATGAATATACTTATTAATGCACCAGTTTTTAAAATAGAAAGTTGTTCATGCCGGAAGTAAATTGAATGTTAGCCACACACCAAGTTTGACCTTCAGAGTGACTTAAAGAATATAAAGTTCTTTTGAAATAACGAAATAGTGGGAGGCAATCCAAAGGATAAAATAATGGTGAGAACTCAGACTGTGGCATAGAAATACAAGATCCTGCTGACGCCAACCAACCAACCAACCATTCTTTTTATCAGGCAAGCTAGGTTCTGTGAGATGTGGTCAGTGCCTCTAAAGAGTTTAAATCTAGTGCGGCAGAGGCACATAAACTTTTGAAAAGATAAGTAACAAATCAGGTCAACTGATAAGAGCAAAACCAAAACAAAGCAAAAGATATAAACAAGGAGCTCAGAGGTCACCTTAAGCTGGGCAAACTGGTCTGTTTAGGGAAGAAAGTTCCCAAAGGAGGAAAATACAAGATGAATCTTAAAGGCTGTTAAAGATTTAGATAACTGGAAAGGAAGGAGAAAATAGAGGCCTTTAGATGGATGCAATATTGTGAGAAAAGTCAGAGAGGAAAACGTCTACGTGGTGGTTTTAAGGAATTATGAATATACATGTCTTGTGTACTGCATCCCAGACTTTCAGTGCCAATGTATAGATATATATACGGTGAAGACTTTGCACACACACACACTTCCCCCTCCCTCCCTAGGGGTAGCCTAGAATTATAATCATATTTCTTCCATTAAAGCAACTGATATGAAGATTTGTGATTTTTCTTTTAGCCTAGTAACAATGGATATTTATTGAGTTCTCACTACATGTTAAGCATTTTCTATGTTAACTCTCTTAAGCCTCACAACGACCCTGCCAAATAGATGTTGTTTTTTATTCCCATTTTACACAAAGAAACCTGACTTTTAATGAGATTGAGTAACTTGCCAAACTGCCACATACAGGGTTCACAATCAGAATTGCGATTGCAGAGCTCATGATCTAACGCACGAAGTCACAGTATTGCTACCAACGTTGTAATATTACCGCTTCTATATTCCTCGATATTTTTCTGTAGTAAATAAATAGCAATTTCCTTTAATTAGCTTCTCAAATTTTTCAGTTTTCTGGTTAAACTCACATGATGGAATGTATTTTCATGAAAGAAATTGAAAAAAATTGGGGCGTAGAGTCTTATCAGCATTTTCGACCATTTTTTGGGAGGGGGCCAGACTCTGATGAAACTTCACTTCGATCAGCATGAAATCTCAACTTCTTGAGACTAAAAGTAGGAGGTGGACAGAGCTTAAAGTTCCTTTTCTACAGATGTGATAAATCCATAAAGTTAGAGTGACTTACGGAAGATCACACGTTGAAGTGTAGCAGAGCTAGGTCCGGAAACCATGCCGCCCTCAGAGGCTCTTGAACTTCTCCACTCTGTCTAAATGAAGTGTGAGCTTGAATTTGATCAGTGAAAACATTCTATCTGGGTGACCAGGGAGCATTGTACCTCGTAGATTGCTTCAATTTTGCACCTCTTTGGCTTCTCACCTCAATGTGAAAATTAGCTAGCTACAAACTGACATCTTTAGTTCCAGAAATTGTCAATGATCCATCCACAAAGAACACACAATGGCCCAAGCTACGTGTGCAATGTCTTCAATGATATTCTTAAGTTATTTGGCATTCTTAGTTCACCTAAACAAACCAGATCTTCTAATGAGCATTTTCTTAACCAGTTTTATGGACAGTATATATTTGTAAGAGCTTCTGCATGAATATTTAAACATGACTGTTTCAGTAGTCCTTATGTTTTTTGAAAATATCAATGGTTATTTGCTATTTTAATTGTTACTAACTCAAGAATACTTCAGCCATAAAAAACTAGAAATGGCGCTTCCCTGGTGGTGCAGTGGTTGAGAGTCCGCTTCCCGATGCAGGAGGTACAGGTTCGTGCCCCGGTCCGGGAAGATCCCACATGCCACGGATTGGGCCCGTGAGCCATGGCCTCTGAGCCTGCGTGTCCGGAGCCTGTGCTCCGCAACGGGAGAGGCCACAACAGTGAGAGGCCCACGTATCGCAAAACAAAACAAAACAAACAAACAAAAAAACTAGAACTGAGGAAACCTCACTCTTCTTTACCAGCCCCTTTGCCTTCAGTTGGCATTTAGTAATGATTAATAAAGTGGTCAGCTGGAGAACACAGAAGTTCAAAACGCAATTTTGTCTTGAAGGAGTCAGTTAACCTGTGTCTACTTAAGGGCAAGCATCTAGATGTCTGGAAGGATCTGAATATTTGACTGCTGTAAACTTCTGCTTAGATATCTGGCATTGTCACACTTAGCCCTCCTGGTGGCTCAGGTCGTCCTGTTTTCAAAATGATGGTCATTGGCCATATCTCACACAGTTCTCATTAAGTGGACTCATAAATAAACAGTTTTTTTTTAAGTGTAGCCAAGCACAAAATGTGACTTTGTTGACATTTTATGAGACTTTGTCACATGTCCCCTGAACCCCCAATAAAAGCAGTGTTGCATCAACTGTGAACTCGTGTTGATTTCTTGGAAGAGTATGCTCTCATAATTTGGGTGTTTTCACTAGTGTGTATCAAAGCTAGTTTCAGGATCTATGAGGAGCAAATGATCTGATATGGTGGGAAATTTTTAATTTAGAAGCAATTTCTAAATGATCCCATGTTGCCTTTAGTAAACAGCACTATCATCTACTCAAGTCAGAAACCAAGGTGTGATCCTTGTCTTTCCTCTTTCCACCTGTCATGGCCAATCAGGTAAATTTTTTTGGTTTTTCCTTCTTTCTGTCTTTAAATGTGTCTACTTCTCCCCATCCTCCAACTATTTAAGACAACTCTCATATCACCTGGACTCCTGCCTCATGCCTCCAGTTTCTCCCTTCCACACTGCCAGGTAGCACCCAGGGAAATCTGTCTAAAGCACAAATATGATCATATCATTCCACAGTTTCAAACTTTTCACTGGCTTCCCATTGCCCTTTAAATAGCATTACATCTAAAACCCTTCCTATCCTGTTTCCTGGCCCCAGCATTCCTCTCTGGACTCATCAAGTACCACTGCTTTTGCAGGTTCTCACCATACATCTTTGCCATTTCTTATTTTCTGAGTTTTCTCACACACCTACTCATGCTTGGTACTCTACCACCCCTTCCAGACTCCATCTATTGTCCTTCATGTCTCATCCTAGAGGGCATTTCCTCTTGGAAGTCTTCACCCCAACCATCCACTACCCCGAAGACTAGCTTCTTCACCTGGGTGCTTTCATAGCATTCTGTGCTTACTTCATATTAGTGCTTATCACCCAGATTATGAGAATTTATGTGACAGTCTCCTCCATTTGAATATGAGATTCTAGAGCTGCCTTGTACTGTAGGGTAACCACTCACCATATATGACTACTACAATTTAAATTAATATTGAGTAAAATTTAAAATTCAATTTCTCAGGTGCACTGGCTACATCTCAAGTGCTCAGTAGCCACCTGCGTCTAGTGGCCACCATATTGAATGGCACAGATATGGAACAATTCCATCCTTGAGAAAGTTCTGTTAGATAGTACTGTTCTAAAAGACAAGTACTGTGTTTTGTTTGTCATTTTATCCCCTAAAATTGCAACCTTTCTTATCTCGAGTTTGTCATCTGAACCACAGAGCAAAACAGTTATTTCAGTGACTGTTTTTTCAATTTTCCCAACGATGGTATATAACTAAAATTGTATGCATAGGAAGGAAATTAATTAATTACATGTAAAGATACCCAGGTTTAATTAAGAATTAAGGTTTAATTCTAGCATAAAGTCCTCATTGAGAAAGTCTACAATAGCTTACCACAGTGTTTGGCACAATGTAAGTACTTCTTAAACATCTGCTGAATGAACGAATGACATCTGGATACTCAGATATTTTGTTTTATTTATTCTCACCTAGATGTGTGGGGTCATGTAGGAGACATGTCTTTAGATCCCCAAGAGCCTCTTCTCTAGAGGATATGGAGATGGATGATTTCCTTACATCCATCCCAAGGATAGTTGAATTGTGTCACTGCAACCGGGTTGCCCATTATTTTACTTGTCTTCCTTGTTTTCATTGGCAAACAAAAGTAGAGAATTGGGATCTTATTCAGTAAATAAGAGCAAAGTGAATATGATCAAAGTAGATACCAGATTTGATAAACCCTGTTTTTTTAGGGGTTGGCCAAAGTTCACTGAAAATGATTTCCTGAGCACCTACTCTATTTTTGGTAGACACTTTGTTAGGTCCTGAAGATACAGGAGGGAATCAAGATGCACACAGTTCTTGAGTTCATAGTGACACAACATTAATGTCATTATTTCAGGTCCTCTCCCTGCATTGTGCCCAAAGCAGGAGTTCTCAACCTTGACAGCACATTGCTACCACCATGTGGGCTTAAAAAAATAGAGATACCTGGGTCCTTCCTCAAAAGACTTTGATAATTGGTGGGGGGTGTAGCCTGGGAATTGGGATTTTTTGTAAAGCTCCCTGGGTGATTGTAAGATGCAGCCTAAGTTGGAAACTTAACCTATGGGAACATAATCTTAGAGTGAGCGCAAAGCTCAAGAGCTTTTGGTATTGATGATGGATAGCATATTGGAGACAAAAAGAGAACCTTTAAATCATCTGTCTAACATCCTCATTTTACTCTTTATTCCTCAGAATATAAACTCATACTGAAGAGTCAATGAGCTGTCCAGGTCAAAGGGCCAGTTCATGACTCAGATAAGACTTGACCCCAGCGTTCTGACTCTAACATGACCTTTTTGCTACACTAAGCTGCCTCCAGGAAATGGAAGATACAATTATCTTCAAGAGAAAACCAGCATCCACCATAGTCATAATATTTTAAAGCAATAATTGAATTTGGACCAATTTTAATCCCATGTACTCAAAATTTTCTGCTAATCAAATGTGAGCACTATAGATTCATTTTGTTCAAGTGCAACTTCTTTTTTGAAAAATATACATTATATACATATATATGTAAATACTTATATATTTAATGTGTGTGTGTGTGTGTATATATATATATATATATATATATATATATATATATATATATACATAAAATGAGGTAGAGTTCAGTTTCCCAGGAGACCTCACCACATACTTACAAATTCAAAAATCAATATACATATGTTAAACTCCACACATAACTAGGAAGGACATTTTGCTTTTAAACTTGAACTACTCAAGAGCACAAATGGTAGTGGGAGGAGAAATAAGAGTGCATTGTGCTCCCACATTCTCTGTCTCCACCCACCCTATTACGTGACATTCCATTCAGTTTAACATTTTACATACAGGTAAAATTTGCCAGTCTGTCCCCATGAAAAATGTTGACTTTGAAAAATAACTACTATTAAAGAAAAAATTACTTCTTTTAGCTACCCCCCACCCCCATTTTTAGATTCTCCTCATAGATCGAGAATTCAGGATCCATACATTATCTAGTCCATTCTTCTTTGTCCATATAAGATCATGTAGTGAAAATGTGCCTTTCCATTTTTTAAGGCATCAAAATAAAACTAATGTCCATATACTTCCTTCGAGACATGTTTCAGTGTTTGAGAGCCTACACAGTTGGGAAATTCTGTTTTATTTTGATCCCAAATCCCTCACGCTGTAGTTTAATCCCATTTTCTCTTGTTCCCTGTGGAGAGAAAGAACAGCTGGTCTCCATTCTCTCTAAATCCAATCCCTTCAAGTCCCTAAAGACACCTACCTCCCAGCCTTCTCTTTTCTGGAATAAATAATAACAGTCCCCATCAGGAAAATATCTCTCTTGGATCGTGCATATTCACTTCCAGCCGTATCACGTATCACGTATCACGTATTCATGCTCATCACATAATGTTCATAAGTAAAACAAGCCAAGGCCAAGAGCAAAAACAAGCAAATGTATCATTGTTTTCATGAATGAAGTTTCAGATCCAATAATAGATGCTGAATACATAGTTGTGAATGGTAACCTTCCAATAATTATGTGCCAAAATTATCATAATTTCTTTTAGAAAGTATTGGCAATCTGTTGCCTTTGGAGAGAGGAATTAAAAATTCAGTGATTAGGTTTCAATTTCCTTTATGCAAGTTCTCCCCGTGCCCTGCAATGGAATATTCCATTCAGCATTCCACAGCAGGAGCCACCATTGCTTTGACAAAAATAGATACAGTATTGGAACATTCAGTCAATGGAGTAATCCAATTGTCTGAACATTCTTTTCTGCTTTATCATTTACATTTTAATAAATCCCAGAATATGTCAAGCTGTATCGAGTTGTACCAAGTGTAGCTAATAGCATGCAGTTACCAGATGCAGAGGAAATCATACAGGCAAATCCTGCAATGCATCACATTTGGTTTGTATATATTTTTAGGTTTCTACATTTTAAACAGGGATACTCTTTAAAAAATGGCTATTTAGCAAAATCTTTGCTATTATCAACATTCTGTTAGTATATTCAGTTTTCATAAAGGAAGCTGTGGGGAGGGGGTGCTGTATTTAATTGATCTAGGAATGCTGACATCTGCTAACCCCAAGGATGACACTATATAGCTAGTAAAATGTGGAATGTTAAATGATCACCTTATGCCTATTTCTTTGCCAGTTTATTGTCTCTCCATTCAGGAGGCTCAGATGGTCACATTTTAAAGTCATTTGACATTCCATGATGCCAAGATTCCAGGCAAATCAGTCCTGAAAAAGACTGTGTGTGTGTGTGTGTGTGTGTGTGTGTGTGATTATTATTAACCTATTTGCATAACTTACCTCCTACATAGATTGACCACCTACTGTTGTAACATTTGAGAGATTTGTTGTCCTGGTTTGACAGAGCCCACTGAATTTTCACAGTGTGACAGAGATGTAATGATGGAGTGAGTCTCAGCATGTTGGGGGTCCCTAAGTGGTAGGTATGTGCCTGGAGAGGAAGATTTTTCAAGGACAAGACTATTCAGATTAGTCTCTACTAGTAAAAATCAAACAGAACATGAGGCTTAAACTTAGCTCTGCTTATATCCTTTGTACCTAATTACCAAATTATTTGTTAGCCCATCAGAAAATTCTCACTTTAGACTTCTCCCCAAAGACCAGGGTTATTTCTTGACATCAGGTATGTCTGATTAGTGCTAAGCTTCTAAATAGACTGAAGGACTAAAAAGAATCATTTGGTTTTTGCTCTTGCTTAGAGCAGTGTAAATGTTTACCATGGTGTTTGTGGGCAGCATACCACTATCACTACGTGGGGACAAGTACTGTGCTGAAGAAAGTGATGTCATAGTTTATAGTAGTGGGATGGAGAAAACCAAAATGCACTGGCATTGTAGTGCACAAGTGAGGTCATCATCATTTCTTGATTCCTAGAGTTTTCTCTTACTCTGCCCATAGTATGATAACTGGTAGATTTAATGGAAAAGTATGACCTAGCCCATAGTAGAATGATCACAATATCTTGAAGACCTCTAGAGAAGGACCCTTTACAATTTCCCCATTCACTTAGAATATGATCAAACACTTGCTCTCATAAAGTCCTGCCATGATTATAGAATAATTGTTTATAGTTTTGATGGCACTCAATGAACTTGAATTAATCAACTAATAATCTCAATCAACATCAGGGAGAATTTTAGGAGGAATGTCAGATGGTGAAGGTCCAAAGGCATATTTGAAAGTTTAATTTTTGTGAATCAAATGTTCTGTGTTCTAGATCTAACACTACTGATAATTATTTCCTTTAAAATTTCTGGAGTTGAGTTAGTTCTTCTGTAAAATGAGGAACATGGTAGTCAATGTGTTGTTACTTCACAAAGATATTGAAATATGATAAAATGTTTCAGGAAGCCACTTACTGCTTTTAATATTTTCTCCTTTTCTTTAACTTTTGACATTTCAATTGTAATGTGTCTTGGTGTGGTTATCTTTAGGTCCATCTTATTTGGAACTCTCTGTGCTTCCTGAATCTGGATGTCTGTTTACTTCTCCAGTTTAGGGAAGTTTTCAGCCATTATTTCTTCAACAAGATTTCTCTCCCTTTCTCTCTCTCTTCTCCTTCTGGGATTCCAGTAATACAAATATTACTTCATTTTATGTTGTCCCGTAAACCCCTTAAGCTATCTTCACTTTTTAACTTTTGTTTTCTTTTTGCTGTTCTGATTGGGTGAGTTCTGCTGCCTTGTCTTCTAGTTGGCTGATCCTTTATTGTGATATGTCTAGTCTGGTTTTGAACTCCTCTAGTGTATTTTTCAGTTTAGCTATTGCCTCTTTCAGCTCTGTGACCTCTATTTGGTACTCTTTTCTATTTTCCATGTCTCTCTTGAAGTTCTCACTATGTTCATCCATTTTTCTCCCCAGTTTGATGAGCATTTTTATGACCATTACTTATAATTCTTTATCAGGTAAATTACTTATCTCCATTTTATTAATTTTTCCTGAGGTTTTATCTTGTTCTTTCATTTGGAACATGTTCCTCTGTTTCTTCATTTTTCTTGGCATTCTGTGTTCGTTTCTATACAGATGAAACAACCACCTCTCCCAGTCTTGGAGGAGTGGCCTTGTGTAGGAGATGAACCTTGTTGTTCAACCCTGCCCCAGTTCTATCATCTCTCAAATCCTTGTGCTTGTCCAAGCAGCCTATTATACTTTTAATAGTTCCCAGTAGTTGAGGATGTGCCAAGACCCGTCAGTGTCCCTAAGGGGAGGATCTCGGCACCCAGATCTGGCTAGAAGCCAAACCCTCATACATCAGCTTTTAAAAGTATGCAAATATATACAGTCCTGTCAGACCACAAGTGTAATTCCTACTGACCAGTGCTTTGGTGGTGTCTCCTGGGTGGCAGTCACAAAAATTGGTGCTACAGACAAGTTTACA
Source organism: Mesoplodon densirostris (assembly GCF_025265405.1). Taxonomy (NCBI): domain Eukaryota; kingdom Metazoa; phylum Chordata; class Mammalia; order Artiodactyla; family Ziphiidae; genus Mesoplodon; species Mesoplodon densirostris. The sequence continues at coordinate 114,863,923 of NC_082667.1, read as the reverse complement.
GGTGATATATCTTGGTGAAATTATGGGTTTGGTTCCAGACCGCTCACAGTAAAGGCAGTCACGTGATTTTTTTTTTTTTTTGGTTTCTCAGAGCATATAAAAGTTGTGTTTGCACTATGCTATAGTCTATTGAGTGTTCCATAGCATTATGTCTAAAAAAAAAAACCAATATACCTACCTTAATTAAAAGATGATGCTGTTGGGAAAATGGCACTGATAAACTTGCTCAGCTCAGCATTGCCACAAACCTTCAATTTGTAAAAAAACACAGTATCTGTGAAGTGCAATAAAGCAAAGTGCAATAAAACAAGGTATGCCTGTGTAAGCTCTTTTCTGGGAGACACAAGTGAGCTAGACCAAGGCAGAGAGGGAGAGCTCCAAGATGATGTCCTCAGTTCATGCCCCGGTCCGGGAGGATCCCACATACTATGGAGCGGCTGGGCCCGTGAGCCATGGCCGCTGAGCCTGCGCATCCGGAGCCTGTGCTCTGCAATGGGAGAGGCTACAACAGTGAGAGGCCCGCGTACCGAAAAAAAAAAAAAAGATGATGTCCTCAGCCTGTGTTCCTTGAGATCCTTGAGAACAGCTTTGTGTCCATCAGAAATGTGCCAAACATGAAGTCTGCCCCTCAGGCAAAAGCTCAAGGGCAAGCAAAGAGGCCTCCTTCACAGAAAGACATGGGGGTGCACCTCAGTCTGCTGTCTTCACAGTGCCCTGGGCATGGCAGCCTGCCAAGAACCATCTCTCCAGTTGCCACAGTCCTGTGAGACCCAGGAACACAAGTCCCACTGGCCACCAGAGCCTGGTGATCAAGATTACATATCATTGCCTTAACTACCCAAGTAAGTAAGAGCAGGGAAGCAGATGTTATAAAAAATTAATATAGTTTTACAGAATGCACTTTTATTATTTTTTTATTTTTCCCCAAAATCTGTTTTATTGAAGTACAGTTGATTTACAGTGTTGTGTTAATTTCTACTGTAGAGCAAAGTGATTCAGTTATATATGTATATCCATTCTTTTTCATATTCTTTTCTATTATGGTTTATCACAGGATATTGAATATAGTTCCCTGTGCTATACAGTAGGACCTTGTTGTTTATCCACCCTATATATAATAGTTTGCATCTGCTAATCCCAAACTCCCAATCCATGCCCCCCACCCCCTTGGCAGCCACAAGTCTCTTCTCTATGTCTGTGAGTCTGTTTCTGTTTCATAGAAACAGAACCACATATAAGTGATATCATATGGTATTTGTCTTTTTCTTTTTGACTTACTTCACTTAGTATGATAATCTCTAGGTCAACCCATGTTGCTGTAAATGGCATTATTTCAACAGAATGCACTTTTGATATTTGCTTCAGCCAGATTTCCTTTTGGAGTCTAAATCCATAGACTTTCAATGACAATGAAGCCATAAAGGCCATCTAGTTTATCCTTTGTCTGAATTTTCCCTGCTAGCCTATAATGGACCACTTCACTAATCAGCAATTCCATCTTTGGACAACTCAGATAGTTTAAAAAGTTTTCTCTCATATCCAATCATAAGAGGCACTTCCATAGTTTCTGCTTTTACCCTTGGATCATACAGTGTAAGTCTTATCTCTTCTACTTATCAGTCCTACAGGTATTTAAAAGAAGAAACCATGTTCCTTCCAGAGTCTGCTTTTCCCTAGGCTACACACACCTAGCACCTCTAAGCACTCCTCCTACGGCATTATTTCAAATACCTTGATTATTCCTGTTAGTCTCCACACTTCAATTTGTCTATCTGCCTTTTTTAATGTGCTACTCAGAATTGAATGCAATTTTCTAGATGTGGACTGACACATGGAGAGCAGAAGGTGATGATCACTTTAAAAAATGCTTCCTAAGTACTGGATTTCTCTGTATAAAACCTCATATTAATCTTCTTGGCAACCAATTAGCAGTGTTGACCCATACCGTCTTACTATCTATTAAAATACTTAAGTCTATTTTGTACGTGCTACTGTCAAACACCATTTCCTTCATCTTTAGATTCAGCCCATTATCCTGTCTCCCAATATCTTTTTTGATCCTAATTAAGATATCTGATCTATTAAATATTTCTCTCAGACTCATCTTATTCACATATTTGACTCAAACTTTCCCAAAAGAGATCATAAAGCCTTGTCAAGTGACTTGTTGAAGTTAGAATCCCAAATGTCATTCACTAGAACTATCCATCTAATAACTGTCAAAGAAAGAGGTGAAGTTAATCTGGAATTTTTGTTGTTGTTGTTTGGTTCAGTTTAGTCTCATATTTATATTAGTTTTTTTCTTATTAATGACTCATGCTGGGGACCAGCCATCTAGATGAATGATAGATGGGAAGGGAGAGTTCATTTGGGTTCAATAGTTTGCTTTAGGTAATCAAAAGAAGGAACATTTCATTTGTGAAGAATTGAGATCACTACTGCATATGTTGATGTTTTAAATAACTGGATTTTCCTCTTTCCTGTTCTCTTTGGGTTGGTAAACAACCCTCCTTGAAAGAGGAGATCTAGGGTAAAGGGAGTTGGAAAACTTTTGCCCACAGTATATAAGAATATTAATATGTCCATAAATCTTTGCACTTATCTATCCCACATAATAAAGTAAAAGTAGATATGATTTTAAAAAACAAACAAAACCTTTGGTTCTTCACTGTAGTAATAATTCTTTGTAGAGGAGAGGGAGTTATATAAGGTGAGTATGGTCTGGCATCTATTCAAGGGGTTTAGTTACCAAAGTGCCAGAAGATACTCATAATAAGGTATTTCAACTCAATTCAAATTGTTAAAATGAATTGAAATTCATGATAAAACAGCTTCACAATCTGGCCCCAGAGGACAGAATTTATAGCAAGGCTCCAGTGTACTGTGCTATCTGATGGTAATGTTATCCAGAAACGTTGAAAGTCCTCTTTTTATTCTTTCTCTTTTTCCTCCTGTGCTGAGACTTGGCAGTTATTTCTCTGTACCTCATTTTCTTTTGCTCTTTCCTTTCTTTCCTTCCTTTCTTCCTCCTTTCCTCCCTTCCTCTCTTCCATCCTTCCTTCCTTCTTACTCCCTTCTGTATTTCCTTCTTGGCTTCCTCCCTCCCTTCTTCCCTCCCTTTCTCCTCTCCCTCTTTCTTTCCTTGCTTTTTTGTTGGCATTCCTTCTCTCTCTCTCTCTCTCTCCTTTTATTTTACTGATTTTCTTTTCACTAAATATGAACTACTTAAGAGCCATTGCTTGAGTTTGGTGTCTGCACATGGCTTTCTCATGCTGCTACTGTCCTCTCAAGACTTCATCTTTGAATAAACCAATGTTAAAATTTTATCTTAGGATAAAACCACATGTAGTTATCAGGGTTCTGAACTCTCCTTGAAAGGAAAAGAAAAGAAAAAAAGAGAGAAAAAAGAAAAGAAAGGAGCCCTCCCTGGATCGTTTCTGTGCTTTTTCCCCAAGTTACTTCCTCACTTTCTTCTATTAGCTCTCTGATTTCTTGGACAGGGGTTAAGACTCAACATTTAAGGACACACTCATCCTTTTTTTTTTCTAACACTACCCATTTTCATTATTCTCCTTGTGACCACCACACCTATTCTCTGAATGGTTCTTAAACTGCAACATGCAACAGAATCGTCTTGGAGAACTTTTAAACCATAGACTGCTGTGTCCCATCCCCAGAGTTTCTGATTCAACAGGTCTGGGGGTAGAGACCTAGGATTTGCACTTCTATCAAGTTCCCAGGTGATACTGCTATTATTGGTCCTGGGACCACACTTTGAGAATGACTACTCTAATTCCAAACCTGTTTCATTCTCCTTCAATCATTTCTTCAATAGAATAAATAATACTACTTCCTTTCATCTTCCTTAGTAACATGTATTTCCAGAACTTTTAATCATCAGGGTGGCTCTTCTTTAAACTATTTCCAAATCCATATTTTGCTGGAGGGCTAGAACTGAATACAAGACTGTAGCTAATTTTGACATAATAAAAATAACAACCCCTTATATTTCTATGATGCATATCTCCCAAAGGGTTAGAGCGGTACTTTCTTATCTATTATCTTGTTTGTCTGTCTAATATCCATGTAATAATATCTCAGTTTGGTAAGAGAGATTGTTGTAGGAAGAGATATTGGGCAATTACCACAAAGATATGCAGGAAAAGACTTGAACTCAGCATTCCAGACTCCTAGTTCACAGCTCTGTTTGAATTCTTGAAGGATTTATTTAATTTCTAAAACCCAGTGTCCAGTTCATCTCATTGATATACGGTGAACCACTCTGATCTATTAATGTACTGTCCAAACAATTAGAAAGTTACTTAATTTTGAGTAGAAGCTGTCATTGGCTGTTCAGATTCAAAATAAGCCTAATTTAAAGAATTCCACTCCAAAAATGTGAAAATTTAAAACTCTTTTACTTGGAACTTTATTTCTATGATCACAAATAATGGCTTTTAACTGTGATCCCACCTTTGGTTTTCAGTTCACTAAATATATTAATTTTGGTGCAGTTTGTTCCCCAGTTTGTCCTACCACAGAAAACTAGCCTTCTACCTGGTTCTACAAATTGGTTTCAACATTGTTTGATTTTTTACCATCTTACTGTTTTACATGATAATTAGAAATTTCTACATTTGTCATTTACCTGGCTTTATGTACTACATGTTTCCAAAAACCCAAGGGAGAAAGAGAGATTAGAGGGAAAGCAGTTTCTCAACATATCAATGTTATTATTTATATATATTATCTCAAAGTTTTTTTAGCTCCTTATGTCCCATGATCCTCTCTCTGCTTTTCTTATATCCTGTTCTGTCCTCTCCTTATGACAAAGAAAATGAAGAGTCTGACAGCTTATGAAACAATAAAGCTGGATTAGATGGGCTTTTAAGGGTCCTATTGTTTGTCCCTAAACCATTGTTGCAAAAGCAAAAGACTCCAACTGTTCACCCGACATACAAATTGCCATCAGCAAGGTATTAGAAGGAATCTCATTTACTACCACCAAGGAAATAAATAACACCAATGGACTGAGTGTCTTTCATCCAAATTAGACTAACCAAATCAATTCAGATCATTAGAATACATTATATCCAATTATATATAAATCTGCCTTGTAAATAGCCACTTACCTGCTTGCCCAGAGCAATGTAATGTCTATGCTAAACCAACAGTTAAAAAAATTATAGAATCGACTGGCAAAATATTTTAATGGGTTGTTACATACTTTGTACTTAATTCATTCAATAAACATTAATTGAGGACCTACTACATCCTGGGAATACAACGATGAATAATACATGATCCTAGTCCTCAAAGTGCTCACCTTATAAGGGGAAAAAGACATGTGAGGAAATGATTGCCCTTCTCTGGCTCTAAACTGCATTCAATCCCAGGGAAATTAATGGTGTGAGTTTCTGCCTGATTTATGCATGGGGAAAAAAAGATGAAGAGACTGGTGAAAATATCTAGAGAAAACTCAGTGATGAAAATTTGCATAAAGGTTCAGGTTCAACGCCTTCCCATGACCTTCTCTAAGTAGATGCAGGTTTAAGGTTAAGCGAAACATAAAGAGGAAGGTGGACGTGTGCAGGAGTGGTGAACACTGTATGCTAAAGTCAAGTAGAAATGACTTGGATTATCTAGAATGCTGTGATTCCATTCCGCCTGTTCCTGTGGATAATTAAGTACATTAAAAACATTTTCAGGGGAATCACTAGCAATTGGTAAACATGCTCATTCTTCAAATTATATCTCTATCCCTAAGATAGTCCATTTACTTAGGTAATAATACGTTCTTTCCTTTATATATCAAGAGGGTTTGACTGACCCCACTTTAGCTGAAAGATGCCCAAAGATGCACATGGATCCACCTACACTTTCTTTAAACAATGGTCCCATCACCTTTAAACAATGACCCTTGCTAGCTGGACCTAGGCTGGACTGAGATCACAGCACTAGTGAAGATGGACAAGTGTTTGTGGAAACTAAAACTGGTTTATTTAGGGATTGAACTTGTAACCTCATGAATATGAAGTCCAAACCAGCTCATTGTAGAGCGCTGTATGGAGCGAGATTATCTTTTTGGTTTTAATTTTTTAGTATCTTTTAAAAGGCACAACCCCAGCACAACACATTGAGATGAAATGCTGATTTGGAGACCCTCAAGGTGGGTGACCGAGGCCTTCCTCAGACCTTTAAGAGGAAAGAGGTTCTGCAGTCTGTAGGTGTCAAGTGCATTACATGCTCAGCCAAGGGACCCTGGAAAGGAAATGATAACCCTCTTAGAAGTAGTGCTGAGAAAAATTTTAGAAGTGGCTTTTGAACCCTAAAAGAGAGTTATACCAAACAAAAATCATTTTTTTTCCAAAGTCACTCATTTGTGCCTTTTTAAACATAGCATGTTTCCATTTTCAGCCTACTCATCATCTTGCATTCTCCAAGATTTTTTGCAATGATTACAGTCCTCTTATTAGCTAATAACCATGAGTAGTTCACCTTATGAACTAATTTTTCGTAGTTGTTTATAAAGTTCTGTTATCAAGAACTTTAAAAGTTTTGTGATCGGGCTCTGAAAACTGGCATTTCTTGTGTCGGTGACCAGTTGGGGATCAAGGCATTGCTGAGCTTTGATTGGCCAATTTGCTTATGGTCTGACTGCCCGTCAGTAATGCCCATTCACAAAAGCATGGGATGAGGTCATCATGCTTGCAGAGAGAAAGTTTTGCATGCTTTTTATTTTGTATGTAGCTTATAATCACTTTTTTCTTGCATCTGGCAAAATATGTGCCTGTGCGAATTCCATGAACACTGAAGAGCAAACACACTGAGTATGTGCACGTTTTTATTTTGACTGCGTGACTATTGCAGGTGTCCTCTCTATGAAAACAGTGACTTTGTGTTAGGCCAGGCGTTGTGTTTTGGGAGCCAGTAGAGGCACTTGTACAATCAAGACCCTGGCTGAACACGTCGTGAAGCTGGATGGAACTTTCTCCAGTGCCTGTGCTCAGTTCCTGCCTCTGTCACCTGTCTCCTCCCTTTATGGTCCCAGGCTCAGCTTTCTGTGCCTAATAGAAAATAACTGATAGATTAATGCTTCTTTAAGGTATTATTTAATAAGGTGGGTTCCTCCCATGGGTATTAGTAAAGGAGCCTTGAACACTGAAAGGACTTAACATCTCAGAGAAGAATTCTCCCATCACAGCCTTTTCTGACGCCATGGAAGACTTGCAGGGTGAAGAGGGGAACCCAGGATAAATCACTTTTATTCATGTTTCTCAATACCACTTGCCTGGGCAAAACTGTGAAACAGACAAAGCTTATCTTTTTTTTTTTTTTTTTTTTTTTTTTTTTTTTTTTGCGGTACGCGGGCCTCTCACTGCTGTGGCCTCTCCCGTTGTGGAGCACAGGCTCCGGATGCGCAGGCTCAGTGGCCATGGCTCACGGGCCCAGCTGCTCCGTGGCATGTGGGATCTTCCCGGACCGGGGCACGAACCCGTGTCCCCTGCATTGGCAGGCAGACTCTCAACCACTGCGCCACCAGGGAAGCCCCAAAGCTTATCTTTTGTACCCACAGCTTCTCCTTTCCACACTCTTTGCTTGCAGGACTCTGAACAGTCAATTTTTTCCACCTTCCTTCAGATCCAAAGCCACTGAAGTTTAAATGGTGATGCCCCAGGAACAGGGTGTCTCTCTTCCATTAAGCATCTCCATCATTGTTGTGTCAGCAGAACTAGAAAAGCTCATTTGGTCCACACGGGGCGGGGCGGGGTATGGAAAATATGCTACCTTTTTGGCACATCCATGACGTCTCCATTCTGTATCCTAAAAAGTTCACTGTGGATATTGAATAGTGAATGCAGTGTCTCAGAGTTCTTGATGTATCTTCTCCCTCTGCTCTTTCAGTTCTTGAGAATTTTGACCACTGGCGTGGACCTTAGAAGTCATCTATCTGCCTTCTCCCACTTTTCCAAATGTAACTTTTAGCCATCCCATTTCTTTTCGTGAGTTCAACTTGGAGCATGTTTACAAATAGATAACCAGCCAGAGGCACAGAGAGACGGACTCCAACCTCTCACATTTAAACCCATGTAACCCCTACTCTTCTTTGCTTTGCGTGCATCCAAAAGGGTGCTAACATTACATCGGTCCAGGACCTAGGCAGAAGCATGCATGTTCTCATAAAGGGCCAACTTAGGATTTCCCTTAGTCAAAATTCTTTCCTTATATTTTAAATGGAAAAAGTTTAACTGCACACAAGATGTTTTTAGGTTAACTGTTTATAGGATTTATTTGAGACATCCAGGATGGAGAGTGATGGTATACTCATCATTTCCTGCTTTTTGCCTTGTGTTTATTTCTCTATTTATTCAGGTTTATTATTTATTCATTGAGCTATTTTTCCCCCTCTCAGCCTTATCTCTCTCCTCCTTTATCATGTTCTCTGGACCATTCTTCTTACTGTCTGCCTACTTTGTTTTCAACACACACTCAAAATTATTAGCACTGATGCTGGACCACTTGTCATCCCCATACAGTCCTAGAAACATCTGATTGCAGGGTAGAAATGCCTTTAAATGGCCATTCTATTCAATCCCCTGCTGTCAAGTCAGTACTCCGCCCATGACCAACTGCTATCATCATTCAAATCTGAATAGAAACATCGATTCCTCAAGGAAGCCTCCCCTGACCTCCCCGCAATTAGATCCTGTTCCTTTGTTTGTGTTCTCATAACTTGCTGTAATGTTTTTCTTTATACCATTCATGGTTTATAATTATGTATTTAGGCAATGATTTGATAAATGTATGGCCCTTCCTTAGGACTGTGTGCTCCAGAGGGGAGAGATGTGTATGTTTCACTCACCACTGCATCCCTCCCTCTTTGTTCAATGCCTAGCTCATAATGGGAATGGATAAATGTTAATTCATAGTTATTATTATTATTACAAATCTCAAGGTCTATGATCAGCCTTGTTTTTTATTATAAAACAAAACCTGGCTAGAGATAAGGGCTTTATAGATTTACCTACATTTTCCTTCACTCATTCATTCATGTATCTATTCATTTAATACAGCTGTCAAACAAATAATGACAAATATATATTGCTTAACTATCAATACTACGTTTAAGCCCCTTTTCAAGCAAAGGGGAGAAAAGGCAGATACAAAATGATTCAATACAAAGCAGAGACTGCTAGGTGCGCAAGCGAGCTAGAGAACACATATGGTTTGGAGGACTGAGGGAAGCTTCATGGAGGAAGTTGCCTTTGCAGAGGCTGGAAGGTTCTCAATAACTTGGACAATTAGAGATGGAAGGGACTGTGCTCTAGATGGCGAGAAGGGTGAGACCAAAAGTTTGTGTCTCGGGCCTCCCTGGTGGCGCAAGTGGTTGAGAGTCCGCCTGCCGATGCAGGGGATACGGGTTCGTGCCCCGGTCTGGGAGGATCCCATATGCCGCGGAGCGGCTGGGCCCGTGGGCCATGGCCGCTGAGCCTGCGCGTCCGGAGCCTGTGCTCCGCAACGGGGGAGGCCACAGCAGTGAGAGGCCCGCATACCGCAAAAAAAAAAAAAAAAAAAAAAAAAAAAAAAAAAAAAAAAAAAAAAAAAGTTTGTGTCTCTATCCTTTGAATGTCCTGTGCAGGGAGAGGAAACAGCCAATGTGTCAGTGACCTTGACAGTGGAGACTGAAGGAAGGTCCTGGAAGAACTTGGATGTTCATCACAGGAGTTGAGATTTTTTATTCTTAGGCCAGTGCTGAGTGATTGGAGGCCAGTGAGCATGATGATCTCATGTACATGGTGTGTTTGGAAGATTAATTTGGCATCACTGTGTCTTGGGGTTAAGTTGGCTGTCGTACTGATCCTGGCAACTCTCATCTCTGATGCTCGTGTTCCTGTCCCTGTGTCTTAGTCCCCGAGGGCCTGGACTCTAACCACTACTGCCCTGGCCTGGGATCAGCTGCTGAATATTCCTGATATTGGTTGCCTACAGTTTGAAACTCTGCTTATCACTTGTGTGGTCTCAATGGACACATTTCATCTTGGTCTCTTAATAAATGTGTCTCACGATACATCTTTTGAGTGAGATCTCAAGTAATCTTCTTACTTTCATTTTTGGGTGATGCTACTGAGACTTGTAAGTGGCAGAACTGACTTCTAACTCTAGGATTTCTGATCCCAGGTCTAGACCTCCTTTCTGTCGTAAGTTCACAGTCTCTCTTAACTAAGAAAAAGAATGAGTGAGTACAAATCAAAGCACAATCGTTAAAAGTTATTAAGTAGTTTCTATGTGCAGGCCTGCTGCTAAGCACTTTTGTATGTATTGAATCATTGAATGACCACCAAAAATTTTGTGAAGTAGGTGCTATTGTTCCTTTTACAGGTGAAAAAACCATGATAAAATTTAAGTAACGTGCCTGGTCATGAGGCTACTAAGCAGAATAGTCTGGATGGAAACCTGGACAGTCTGACTTCTGAGCCCATATTTTACTGCTATGCTACCGTCTCCTAAGTTAAGCGATGTATGTACATGAGAGCACCTGCTCATTGTCCCATAGACAGTAGGTGCTCAGCGAATATTGCCTGAATGTCAGTTCACTCTTTGGTCTCAGCTAATGCTGTGTGTGTCTCACTTGTCCTGTGCCACAGACCAGTTCTGTGGTCTGGGAGTTGGTCTCCAGATGCTTCTACACAGGTGGTCCTCCTGAGATGAATTGTTCTACTGCTGTGTGTTTATGTTTGGTTCTCATCTGCTGCCAACCCCAAGAGTCTGCCTTCACTTTCCAGCCTGATCTTTCCAACCAAATGCAACCTTCCCTCTTCTAGTGAATTATAGATGGTATTCATTCTTCTATACTTGCAATAGACATGGTCTTTGGAATAGGTCCACACCACTTCTTTCTGGGGAATAATCCTTTTAGGAACCTACGGTTTCCTCTGCAAGCATTGATGACCTCCCAAAGATTATCAGGAAAGACCTTTAGGAATGGCAAGCGGTTCACTTAAAAATGCAGCAAAAGGTATTGAATTAAAAAGGTATATGGCATGCTACTCTGTTATGCCAGAAACTATGCATTTTCACACACATGTCTTATTTATTAGTCTCAACAACTATTTGAAGAAGTGTCATCTCCTTTTACAGATAAGAAATCAGGTTTAGAAACGTAAAGATGCCCGTGGCCAGATGAGAGGTAGATCTACAATATAAACATAGGTGTGTAAGAGCTCACAATCCAGCAAGGAAAACAGATGACTGTATAAATAACAACAGCAAGCATGATAAATGCTGTGATGGAGAAAATGTAACCAATGTGTCCTTTCTTTGTATTCCATAATGGCACAATGTGCAAGCCTTAAATTAAAAAAAGAATATATATATATATATATATATATATATATATATATATATATATATATACACACACACACACATATCCCATTTAGTAAAACAATTTTCCCCTTCCCTCAAATCTTTATTCCTCATCTTTTGAAATTACTAAGGAGTTTATCTGAACAACTGAGGGTCCTAATGGTATGTAAAGCACTATGATATTGACTGTTAGAAAATTTAAAAGCATGAACAAGTATGGTCTCAGGACAATAGAAGCTTAGACAGAACTGGCCATAGTAGTGGGCAGTATAAATGCTCGAAAATTCTAGGCAAAGCTCATAAAGAGGGTCAGTTTCAATACGCTAAGTTCCGTTTGCATGAGTGGTCAGGGAAAGCTGGCCAGCTCCAGCCAGGGCTTTGGCGATGGCAGAGCAGCAGGCTGCGCGCCGTGAGAGAACTTTGTGCCCTGGTCTTGTTTACAATTTGTCTGAGGCTTCTTGAGATCAGCCTAGCCAGATGGACTCTTCCTCTCAAATATCAGACCTGATCTTTTTAAATAAAACAGTACAAAGCACATTAAAAGCTTTGATCCAACTGTTTACTTTGCATTTGTGTGTGTTGGGGGAAATGGGGACAAAGGAAGGATTTATTAGGCCTTACTGTGGGTGGCCGAAGAAACCACCGGGCATGTTCGAGAAGAATCGGGAGGGCTCCGAGCTGGCATATTGGATCTGTGTCAGCACCTGGACACCCTGATGTTCCTGCTGAATTCTGTGGACTTGCCCTGTGAGCCTCCTACATTTCAATCTTCTCATCCACAGTAGGGGCAGGGTTCCTGAGATAGGAGCCCTTGTAGTTTAGCTGGTCAGTCCATCCATCCCTCTGCTTCAGGGCAGGTCAGAGTCAGACACCTTCTTTAGGATTCTCCTGGAAAAGAAGTTTCTCAACATCCCTGGGTGAGACCACCTTCCTTTTCCGTGAATGTGTCATACTTTCAAAACATCTCATGTAAATTAACTTATTTGGTCTGCATCCTCCTGAAATAGGTGGTTATGTATTCTGCTATCTCTCTCTCTCTCTCCTCTCTCTCTCTCTCTCACACACACACACAATACAGATGTTTTTTCCTACACAGATTAGAAAACAGTGTTGATTACAGGAAGGAGGAATCTTTTACTCCTCTTATATACCAGAAACTCTCAACAGATGATGTCATTAATCTTCTCCAAAGTCCCATGAAGTAGGTACGATTTGCCCATTTTAGAGATGAAAAATCCTGAAGCTCAGAGAAGTTAAAAACTTTCTGGCTCATTCCTTATAGATATTGGTACTTATTTTCATATCACCAAAGGGTGGAGCTAAGATTCAAACTTGAGTCCGTGGAGTCCAAGGCCGGTTTGTCTGTTCTCGTCCTGTGGGCTGGTCTCTCGTTGCTCAGTGTTCTTTGGCTCCACAAATACCCAATGAAGAGGGGCGATTGCTCTCAGAAAGTTCTCCTTTATGTCTGTTTTCTTTTATATGTGCATTCGTAGGGACAGAGAACATCTAAAAAAAAAGCTGCCCTAAAGGATTTTTGAGATCAGTAAATGAAAGGAAATTACATGGGCAAAATAAGACAGTGTTCCGAATAGGGATTCAGGAACCTTCTGCTGTTCAGGAATGAGAAGATTGCAAAAGAACTGCCGCTTTCTTTTAGCTCAACAGAAGAGCAACTGTGAATACAGTGGATGAAGTATACGGAATCCCCAAGTGTGAAGACAGAATTGTCCTCTTATTTCTCAGCTCTGGTCACCTTTCTGCCCTTACTCCCCCCACCAATTCAGTCCCCAGTTAAAACTGTTGCGCATAAGCTCTGGGTCTCTGGATAGTTCAGGGATGGGCACTAGAGAGGAAAGGAATTTAGAAATTCCAGTACAAACACAGTACAGAAAGCTTCATCAATTGCCGTGTCTAGTGAAATTAAAGCCGCTTTGTAAAAACACAGTTATTCCAAGGTTTCAAAAACAAGTGAGGCATTTGGAAAAATAAAGATAAAGCATGATGGTTACGTGTTTATCAAATAGAATTTTAAAATATCTCGTCGGTGTGTGTGTGTCTGTGTGTGTGTGTGAGTGTGTGTATAAAAGAGACAGAGAGACTAGTACTGTAATTTTAATTGCTTGTAATCTAACTTGCCTTTTTGTTCCTTTTTTCTTTCTTTCTTTCTTTTCTTTTTTTTTTGTATCAGTTAATCTGTTGGTTACATTTTCAGCTTTTCTTTGCTTCTGGTTTCATTTTCAGATGAAAAAATGCTAGGCACACAGTGCTGCTGTCTGGTTGCCATGGCGACCACAGCCTATTATCCTGCCTTGTCATTCATCACGAAAGAATTGCACTTGACAGAGGGAGAGGAAAATGCCTGCAGTCTGCAGCATAGGAGGAAAAAAAGGTTTTCTTTTCTTCTATGTCTGTAAAAGGTCTTTAATGCCCATTTAGTTACATGTTTTATTTAGCATTATTTATTACTTGTAATGACAATCATTGATACCTGTAAAAATGCACCCCCTCCCCCCAAAGTATGTAACTTGCAATTTGTTCATTTGCCTTGCTTTCCCATTTCAAACCTACACCTAGCGTTGCACCTCCATGCCCCACCACCACAAACACTGCTTCCACTGCAGTAACAGAAACAGCCCAAAGATTATATTTTCCACAGAGGATGATCATTGTAAAAGCAGCTAAACGAACCACTTCTTCCTGAAATTGTTTTATAATCAACAGTTCTCTTGTCCTGCTATTCCTAAAACTAATTAGTGGGATACATAATCGATCAATAATCGAATATAACTTTTGATTAAATGACTTCTCCAAGTTGCAATGCCTATGAAATATAGTGTTAGCAAAATAACGCAAAAGTACCACGATCTTTCCATTAGATAATCGAATATAAGATCATGATTGCTCTTTATAAATTTGGACCCATCCCAAATCCATTGTTCTTCAAAGGCAGGGAAATGTAATTACTTGTTATTTAACTATTCTGCATCACGGCCATTGGAATTAGCCTAAATTATTTCCAAAAATAAAAGGTCTAATAAATTTCGTATATTTAAATACTTAGCCTTATTTATTATATTTTAAATCTGATATTTTCCACCTCATTATTTAACTCTTAAAATATCTGTAGCTGGTGGGCCATTTTCAACAACTTTGCTAATTTCTTTGCTCTTCTTGAATTGTTTGACTTTCTTGTTAAGGTGGAGAAGCAGGCAGTATTTTAAGTTGAGATCTAGTGAGCTTGGTTTCTGAATATTTTCTTGCTCTTTTGTCTCAGTGATGAGAGAGAAACTGGACAATAATGACACTTCATCTCAAGTTGGTAAAATACCAGGATTTGGCATAACTGATGTTTGTTTCAAACAAGCCATCCCACCTTGAGAATAAATGGACAACTAGGGTGAGGAATAATGAACTTCTGAAGTTCAAGTTCTAGTCTGTCTGAAGACAACATCCCTACTATAGGTCAAACTTCACCAGCACCCACGGAGACACTGAAATCACACTTCTACCTGTAAGTGAAACAGGGAGTTGGTTAATTATCTGGTCAGTTTGGGGTTTTTTGATGGTTCAGATTCTAACCTTCCCACCACTTCATTATCTGGATAATTTTGGCAAGAGGAGGTTTGGGGGCAGAGAGGGATAATTCTAAAAGAATGAAATAATTACAGCTGTCAGAAAACCTGTCCTGGATTTTAAATATTGCTCCATAATAATTCAAATCTCTTGATTCTCATCACATTGCAGATAAATTCCATTAATGCATACTTGCCAGGATCCTTTATATATCCTGGCTGTGTAAAAATGTAGAAACTATGGAATGTTTTTCTTTAATCTTGACATTTGGGAGAGCAAAAGGAAACAACAAAAAGGAGAAAAGACATATTGAGTTTAGAATTGTGACTATTTCCTATTGGTTCTAACTTTTACTTTAATATGGCAGTAACACCACTCTTAATTTCCTGTTAAACTTCAAGCCTACCTTTTGATTTTCAAATGTCCCCTAGGCTAATGTTTTCACTGAAGAATGAAATGAACAGGCAGAAACAATTAAGCGAGCAGATACAGTGAAAAGGAGCGCCACACTGCACTTTCACAGAAATGGACGTGTATGAAGGAATTCTGCTTGGAATTTGATCCTATAGCAGCAGAGCTTTTGCTTCTTGTCATTTTTCTTTTGCCCACCCCCAATGCACACCACTTCCCCTTTATGGGGGAAAAAAAAAGATCTAGGCACACAAAGGAACTCCTAAATACTCACAGGCATGGGAAATATTTTCTCTGCCTGTTACTAGTACAGGGTAATCTCCAAGAAAAAAAAAATTCATCCAGATATTCTAAACTGCAAATGTCTTCCAAAGCCTGTTAAATGTTTACATATGTCTTTATGAAATTTGTAATATGGATTGTTTATACACTCTTGATTAAGGGCATGGACATCATTAAAAAGGATCAAGTCAGTTTAAAGATGGAAATTTATAAAATCAGATAAAATTGTAACCTACAAGAAAAAGTGTGTACTTTAAAAAAAAAAAAGCTTAATAATCTACAACTCTGTATATAAAAAGATAAATCAACAGCCAAAAGTGAGCTGTTAAAGAGCCTTCGAAGTTCTATCAGGAATTAACAAGGAAGTAATTAACTCTCCCCCAAACAAATCTGCCATCCCATGTTTATAGCATTTTTACCACTCTCTGAAAGTTATATCTTCTTTTTTAGCACCAAACTGAGAGATTTTACATGGCAGGAGCTTGGCATGCCTGTTTTTGGATTTACTTTGTTAAAACAGCACTAAGTCATATGCTGTAATACAGAAGACACTGGGTACAATATAGCAAGGTAAGGAGGCTGACAGCGAGGTATCACTGTATATATTTTAGAAGATTCCATATTATTATCTGACATAAGACCTGCATGACAGGTTCAAGGTTGGTTCCCACTGAAATTTAAACTTTATTTCTAAGGTGGTATGCCATGGGAAACTGCCTTGTGAAGGGATCAGAACACCCAAAACATGCACAGTTTAAACCTTGTGACTCTCCTTTGTAAGACAGAACAATACCTCAGTCATGGATCTGGAAGATGGAGGGTACCCATAAGATTATACTGAGCGGAAGGCCTGGTTTTGTTTTTTATTGAATCCATCCCTTAGTATTTTCCCAATAAAACACTTCTCATAAACCAGGGACTTTGTATTTTTGTTGTTGTTATGGGGATTTAAAAAAAATACCAGTATAATAGTTTTACTCTGCAGTAGTGAAGATTTAAAGACAGCTGCTAGTAAACATAAAACCGGCTATATAATGGCATTACAATGGATTTTTTATTTGAGATTCCAGGATGGGGTAAATTTGTTACCCTAACAAATGGCTGGTTACGTGGAAATTGACTTCACATAATAGGGAACATTTCCCTGGAAAAGAAGGCAATTTATATTGGTTAAAACACCAAGCAAGGACACACTTCCTCTTCTTTGTTACTTATAAAAAAAAAAAACCGACGACAACAACAAAAACAAAAAAACTCCACCTATGTAGTGTCTAGACAAGAGAATGCTCCAGTAAACCATTCTTCTTGTAGGTGTCATGGTACTAGTCCTGGAGCAATTACAAAAGCACAAATGAATTTTCAGGTATCTGTGGAAGTCCTAAGTGGAATAGGACATTTTTTAAAAATCTTATCTACAGTGATCTGTCACCAGCGTCATTTGAACTAAGCAAACTGAGATCACCTGATCTTCTTCCTTGTCTTTGTAACACAAGGAAAGGTAAATCTAAAATATTCATGGGGGCCTCCCTGGTGGCGCAGTGGTTAAGAGTCCGCCTGCCGATGCAGGGGATACGGGTTCGTGCCCCGGTCTGGGAGGATCCCATATGCCGCGGAGCGGCTGGGCCCGTGAGCCATGGCCGCTGGGCCTGCGCATCCGGAGCCCGTGCTCCGCAACGGGAGAGGCCACAACAGTGAGAGGCCCGCATACCGCAAAAAAAAGAAAAAATAAAATAAAATAAAATATTCATGGGTGTATTTACATGTTTTGCAATACCATATTATTTTTCGGATTACAGTGTTATATTTGTTAAATGTCAAAATGACCTTACAAGAAAAATATGGGCAGTGGTGGCTGTCGAGAACGTGTAATTAGAGATATAAAAGAATTTATTGAGATGGATGTCACTAAATCTTGAAACTAGTCCCCACTACAATTTGGGATTCTCTTTTTCTGGCGTGTCATAGCGACCTCTGCCAAAGATATGTCCACCTGTGAATTTGCATAAAACGTTTTGCAGAAATGACTAAGCTAAGGGTCTCAACAGGAGATCATCCTGGATACATGTGGGCTCTAAGTCTGATGACAGGCTTCCTTGTAAGAGAAAAAAAGGAGAGATAACACAAAGAGACACCCAGAGGGAAAGGTCGTGAGTAGACAGAGGCAGAGGTTAAAGTGATGAGTCTACAAGGTAAGGAATGCCCAGGATTGCCAGCAGCCAGTAGAAGCTAGGAGATAGACAAGAAATGAATTCTCTGTCAGAGCCTCCAGAAGGAGCCAGTCCACGTTCTGGACTTCCAGCTTCCAAAACCATGAGAGAATACATTTCTGTTGTTCTAAATCATTCCACTTGTGGTGATTTGTTACAGTAGCTCTAGGAAGCTGATACAAGTTAATGCAAAACAAAACAAAACAGACTCAACAATTAAGGCAGTAAGGGGACATATTAGCACACAGAATACAAGGGAGAATAGAATGACCAAGCTGGCAGGAGGTCGAGTGTGCAACTGAACCCTGGTTGTTTTGGAACAACCAAAACTCAGGGTCCAAATTTTGCCAGAACTCTCCATCCTCCTCCTCTGCATCATTGTCTCGCATTGAAAACTGGCTTTCTTCACTTGGCCAGAAACATTGCCACTCACCTCTCCTGAATTTTCCATTTTATGGTTTCAATCACCTCAGACAGACTGATTCCCTTTCATATTTCCAAATCCTGTGGAAGGATTCCACTTTCTTAATTTGGGTCATGCCTACCCCTGAACTAATCAGCCAAGGCTAAGCTGCCATAGCTTATCAAATATGGCAGTTTCTGAGGAGACCATAGGAATAGGTGGAGGTGCTGGCACCCAAGTGTCCATCACATGGGATCTTTTCTTGTCTATCTGTGATGCCATAGCCATTTTCCTTAAGGACCACGGTGTGCTATTGGCAAAGACATTCAACCTGTGGGTGAGATCTGGAGGTGAATCCAGGCTAGAGCATGGTGTTAGCAATTCACCAGACCTTTCTGAGCTTCTTAATCTGCTTTTGTAAAATGAGGATAGATTCACTGTACATATAGAAGGATCTCAATCGTGTGTGTTAATGATGATAGCAGGAGTAGAGAAATTGAATTGTCCTGAAAGACAGACAAAGTCAATCACTTCATTTCTGTAGCTGAGATTTCAGAAGTTAAGTTGGTAAGAAAACCAGGGCGAGAATTTAGGTTACTTAACTACCAGATGAGTGCTCCTTTGTTATTTTATAGGATCTGTCCCTATCCCTGTGGATATAAAATAAGGTCTCATCTGAAAGGTGTCATTCAACTAAGTCAAAAGCATCTCTCTTAGAACAGACACTGATATTAGGCTTTAGATTAGATAATAACACTGGGGTAAGGAGGTCAAAAAGGAAGGTGCAAAGAAGTGGGTTGGAAGCTAAGATGTGAGAGACCCAGCCTTGGTGCTTGCAAAATTGTGCCTGCCCTGGAGCCTATAGAATGTAATTATTTTGAGACAGCTTTCAGAAAAGAGAGAAATAAGCCCTGGTAGGATCAGAACCCTCTAATTTAAAAGCCATATTGTTTATATCCCTCTACCCTGTGTTTATTTTCCTTTTGCCATCCCTTATCATATAATGAAAACATTTTGAAAGGGCCTACTTGCCTCAGTTTTGCAATGAGGAAACCAAGAGAAAAGTTTTGCCTTCTTTGGGCCAAGGCTGGACCAGAATAAGGACAAATATCAGTATATCTAGTGACTGTAGGTCAGCTCGTTTTTAAAGCTTATAACAACCTAATGCTCATGTCTGTGTTTTAAAGTTTTTATAATATCAACTACATTTTCAGGTTGCTCTGGACCAGAAATTTCTACTCCATTTTCTTCAGGATACTATAGTCATAACCAATGAGACCTATACACACTGCTCCATATGCGGGTACCAGTCTACATTCACATGCACACACACACACACACACACACACACTTGTAATATGCAGCATTCACAGAAAAGAGTATGCTTTTTCAAGGCCCTATTCTGTAAGAAATACTGCTTAAAATGACTACTCTGAGCATAAGAGTATTACCTGCCTTTGTTAGTAAATAGTAAAAAGTTTTACATAGCTATTGTAGGAATATTTCAAAGTTTTCTTGGTAGGTTCCAGTTTTTTTTTTATCAATGATTGTTCAGCAGCTGGTTGTAATTTAGTGTGTGTGTGCTCATGAGAGGAGGTGAGCTCAAGGTCCTTCCAATCCACCATCTTGTCCTGGATTTCTCAAAATTTTCTTTAACATAAAACTTTATGAATACAGTGAAAGGATTACTTGAAAATGGTAGAACATACACCTTGGTATGAAAACCATATGTAGTTAATACACAGTTAGTTTAGGTGTTATTATATATCCAATAAGTTATGGATAATTCAATCTGTGAATATGATCATTAAATTCCACCGCCCTCTCACTAAGTGTTGATGAAACAAACAAACCAAGAAGTTCCATCACACCTGATCCAGTGTGGAACCTAGTCGGCTGTTGCCAGTCATCCTCTTCTTCACTGTCCCTTGCTGTCCTTGCCCCCTGACAGTCGTGCTGAAATGGCTTCCTTGTCAGAACATTTCAGGTAAGTTTCAGTCCCTGGGTCTGCAATTTCTCCATGCTCAGATTTTGTAGCTATAAAGTCACAATTATTTTATTTCTAATAATTTACTTTCTTCAAATGGCCTTTGTGAAATGTTTGCCATTTTATTTTTGCTTCTCTGTGTATAGCTTCTCTGTGTATGTGTGCAGCTCTGATGCTTGTCTCTGCGTGTTTCTGCAGTGCTCTGCAGCAGAAGGAGGGGGTCTTACATATTCAGCCAATCATCCATCCAATCAGCTCATTTGGTGAGTATTTATTGAGTCCCTACTCTGTTCCAGGTGATGCTCTAGGTGCTTGGGATATATAAGCACACAAAACAGACAAAACTAATTGGCCTTCATAGTGCTTATATTTTATTGGGTAAAATAAACCACCCCCCCAATAAGCGTAATAAATAAGCTATAGGGAAAGAATAGAATAAACGTAATCAGAAATGATAACAGAAACAGAGGCACAGGCCGCAATTTTAAATAGGATGCAAAAAGGGGGTCTCACTGACACAACTTTTGAGCAAAGACAATATGTACAAGAAGGAGTTAAATATGTGAATGCATGGAATAAGAGTATTCCAGGTGGATGGAACAGCCATTGCAAAGGCACAAAGGAGAGTAAGTACTTTGCTAGTGGTGGTAAGCATAGCAATGCCCCCAGAGGTATTAAGAGGTCCATATCCTAATACATGGAACCAGTGAATATGTCACCTAACATGGCAAAAGGGACTATGCAGATATGATTAAATTAAGGATCTTGAGATGGGGAGATTATCCAAGTGGATCCAGTATAATCATAAGTGTCCTTATACATGAAAGGGGGAGGTAGGACAATCAGTCAGAGAAGGAAATGTGTGATAGAAAGCAGAGGCTGAAGTGATGTGATTGCTGGTTTTGAAGATGGAAAGATGTCATGAGCCAAGAAACACAGGAAGCATATAGAAGATAGAAAGGGTTAGGAAATGGATTGTCCACTAGAGTTTCTAGAAGGAACGCAGCCATGCCAACACCTTGATTTTAGCCCCTTGAGACCCATTTTAGACTTCTGACCTTTAGAAATGAAGATAATAAAGGTGTGTTGTTTTAAGCCACTAATTTTTTGTTAGTTTGTTCATTAGGAATAAGAGACTAATAAACTAGTTCAAGAAATAGTATATTCATTCATTTATGCAGATGATTTTCAGATAATAGTATTTTGTGCATCTAATACATGCCAAGCGCTGAATGAGGAATGGAGATTCAGGGTTAAAACACACAGCTCTTACCCTGAAAACTATGATCTCAAAGCAAGGATAGATAATTCCTACAAAATGTGGCAAAAACTATGATAAAGTTAGGCACACAAGGCTTTGAGAACACACATGAGAGACATTTAATCAGACCAAGGAGGGAATAGTAGCTAGGAAGACTTCCTGCAGGAAGTGGTATTTTAACTAAAGTTTAAACAATTAGTAGAATTTAAACTGACAAAAATGGGAGAAGGGACCATTACAGATGTAAGTAATTTTGAGTTCAGAAAGCCACAAGAGTACATGTCACATTCAGGGGACTGTGGGTAGTTTGCTATTTACTGAGAGGTAAAATGGAATGCACAAGAAGTCTAGGACCAACATACTCCTAACATGTAGACTTTAAACAAACATAAGTGTGTTAATACTAATTTAATGTTATTATTCTTTTACTGAAGTATCATTTACCTAACAGGAAATGAACACATTTTAGATGTACAGTTTGATACGATTTGACCATTGAATTCACTTGTACAAGCCATACCCCAACAAAATACAGTCAATTCTGCTACAATGCTAAATTATGCATTCCTAAAAATCAACATTGCCATGCAAAATCAGGCAAGAAACATCACATCATAAGTCTTATGCAAAAAACGGGACTAGGGTAAAACATTCAAACACTTTGTCAGTGACATGTAAAAATAAATAGAAAAATAAATACCATATGCTAACACATGTATATGGAATCTAAAAAAAAAAGGTTCTGAAGAACCTAGGGACAGGACAGGAATAAAGACGCAGATGTAGAGAATGGACTTGAGGACATGGGGAGAGGGAAGGGTAAGCTGGGACGAAGTGAGAGAGTGGCATGGGCTTATATACACTACCAAATGTAAAATAGATAGCTAGTGGGAAGCAGCCACATAGCACAGGGAGATCAGCTCGGTGCTTTGTGACCACCTAGAGGGGTGGGATAGGGAGGGTGGGAGGGAGACACAAGAGAGAGGAGATATGGGGATGTATGTGTATATATAGCTGATTCACTTTGTTATACAGCAGAAACTAACACACCACTGTAAAGCAGTTATACTCCAATAAAGATGTTAAAAATAAATAAATAAATAAGAGCCTAATAAAAATAGTAGCGCAGTTTTACATATGTTTGGTGATTAAGGAGCTCATAAAGAAGTTATTATAAGAAGTTCATATAATAAATATGGCACTTTAATTTGAAAAAGACCTAAAATCTGCTTATGGAAGTGGGCATCAGAAGGGTTGCAATTTGTGAGTTATTATGAAGTGAAGGAAAGAGGGTTACCTGAAATGAGACAGAAATATGTAACACCAGATGTGGATGGTTGTGACTCAGAATACAAGAGATAAACTGAGGCAGCTCGTAGATATTTGAGGTGTGTTCCTTTGTGTGAGATTTGTGTTTTCCTAAGCAGCTCAGTTTAGCTGGATGCGGTTTTTTGCATTCACCTAGTGTTTCTTGCAGACAGCATCACACATAAGCAAATGAAAAGTCTATGTCACACTCAAATTTTTCCCTGATGTATCAATCGCACGGGAACAAATTCACATTTTGAAACAGTGTTATAGTAGAACTAACCGTGTAGAACATATCCATCACTGCCAAAAGATCCCTCGTACTTCCGCCTGATCAGTTGCCAACTCCCACTCCCAAAGACAATCAGTGTTCTCATTTCTATCACCATAGATTAGTTTTGTCCCTTCTAGGACTTGGTATAGGTGGAATCATGCAATCTGTACTATTTGGGGCCTGGCTTCTTTCACTCGAATGTCTCTGAGGTGCATTAATGTTGTTGCATTCATCAGTAGTTCATTTCTTTTATGGCTGAGTAGACACACCTTAGATGGATACACAATAATTTGTTTATCCATTTTCCAGTGGCACTCATTATGGTTGTTACCAGCTTTGGGCTATCATGTATAAAGTTGCTATGAACATTTTGTACATATGTTTGTGTACACATGTTTTCCTTTCTCTTGGGTGAATATCCGGAAGTGAAATTGCTGGGTCCTAGGGTACGTCTATGTTTAATTTTGTGAAAAGTGTTCAAACTAATTTCAAAAGTAGCTGTACCATTTTACACTTCTATCAACAATGTATAAAAGTTTTAGTTGCTCCACATCCTCACATTTGATATGGTTGGTCTTTTAATCATTCTACCAGGTGCATAGTGGTTCTCATTGTGACAAATGTGCATTTCCCTGATGCAAATTTTCCTAATGATATGGAGCACTTTTTCAAGTGCTAACTGACCAGTCATATAGTCTTCTTCGTGTAATGCCTTATACTCAATTTATTGGTTGTATTATTGTTATTGTGTTGAAGTTATTTATATATTCTGAAAACAAGTCTTTTGTCACATATATGACATGTATATGATATGTATAACAAATAGGTAGATAGATAGAAAGGTAGATACAGATAGATATTTTAATTGATGATCAACTTAACAATTTTCTTTTTTTTTTTTTTTTTTGCGGTATGCGGGCCTCTCACTGTTGTGGCCTCCCCCGTTGCGGAGCACAGGCTCCGGACGCGCAGGCTCCGGACGCGCAGGCTCAGCGGCCATGGCTCACGGGCCCAGCCGCTCCGCGGCATATGGGATCCTCCCAGACCGGGGCACGAACCCGTATCCCCTGCATCGGCAGGCGGACTCTCAACCACTTGCGCCACCAGGGAGGCCCAACAATTTTCTTTTTTATATTTAGTACTTTCTGGTTTGTATCTAAGAAGTATTTATTTATTCCCAAATCATTAATGAATTCATTCTTCAATGTTTTCTTCTAGAATATTAGAGTTGTAGAGTTCTAGGTTTTTAGGTTTAGGTCTATAATCAATCTCAAATTAATTTTTTTGTATGGTATGAAGCAGAGGTTTCTTTCCTCATATAGATAGCCAGCATTCTAGAACTATTTGTTAAAAATAATTTTCTTTCTCATTTAATTACTTTAGCACATTGTTCAAATATTAATAGATCATATAAGTTTGAGTCTATTTTCTAAAATTAGTTCTGTTCCATTAATCTATTTGTTAATATTTATACCAGTATCACACTGTCTTAATTTCTATAGCTTCATAATAGGTATTAAAATCAAGTACTGTGAGTCCTACAGCTGTGTTTCTCTTCAAAATTATTATGGCTATTCTAAGTCCTTGCATTTCCAAATACATTTTAGAATCAACATATCAATTTCTATTTTTTAAAAGCTTGCTGGGGCCTCCCTGGTGGCGCAAGTGGTTGAGAGTCCGCCTGCCGATGCAGGGGATACGGGTTCGTGCCCCGGTCTGGGAGGATCCCATATGCCGCGGAGCGGCTGGGCCCGTGAGCCATGGCCGCTGAGCCTGCGCGTCCGGAGCCTGCGCGTCCGGAGCCTGTGCTCCGCAACGGGGGAGGCCACAACAGTGAGAGGCCCGCATACCGCAAAAAAAAAAAAAAAAAAAAAAAAAAAAAAAAAAAAAAAAAAAAAAAAAGCTTGCTGGATTCTAAAAATTGAGATTGTGTGATCTATAGGTCAACTTAAGAACAGACACCTTAACAACATTGAGCCTTCTAATCCATGAACATGGTATATCTCTTCATTTACCTAGTCTTCTTTAATCTATCTCAACAATATTTTGAAATTTCTAATGCATAACTCTTGAAATGTTTGTTATATTATTCCCCAACATTTCATGTTTTTGATTATACTGTAAGTGGTATGTTTATAGTTCATTTTTTTATTGCTAATGTGTAGAAATACAATTGTCATTTGTGTATAGAAATTAAATTTTAGGATAATACTAAATTCATTTATTAGCTCTAGTAGGTTTTTTTTGTTGTTTTGGGTTTTGTTTTTTTTGGGAGGGGTAGATTCCTTAGGATTTTTCTACATATATCATGTCATGTAAAATTCAAGATATGTTTGCTTTTTCTTTTCAGTCTAAATGCCTTTTATTTCTTTTTTTTTTTTTACATCTTTATTGGAGTATAATTGCTTTACAATGGTATGTTAGTTTCTGCTTTAAAACAAAGTGATTCAGTTATACATATACATATGTTCCCATATCTCTTCCCTCTTGCGTCTCCCTGCCTCTCACCCTCCCTATCCCACCCCTCTAGGTGGTCACAAAGCACCGAGCCGATCTCCCTGTGCTATGCGGCTGCTTCCCACTAGCTATCTATTTTACGTTTGGTAGTGTATATATGTCCATGCCACTCTCTCACTTTGTCACAGCTTACCCTTCCCCCTCCCCATATCCTCAAGTCCATTCCCTAGTAGGTCTGTGTCTTTATTCCTGTCTTACCCCTAGGTTCTTCATGACATTTTTTTCTTAAATTCCATATATATGTGTTAGCATACGGTATTTTTCCTTCTCTTTCTGATTACTTCACTCTATATGACAGACTCTAGGTCCATCCACCTCACTACAAATAACTCAATTTCGTTTCTTTTTATGGCTGAATAATATTCCATTGTATATATGTGCCACATCTTCTTTATCCATTCATCCGATGATGAACACTTAGGTTGTTTCCATCTCCTGACTATGGTAAATAGAGCTGCAATGAACATTTTGGTACATGATTCTTTTTGAATTATGGTTTTCTCAGGGTATATGCCCAGTAGTGGGATTGCTGGGTCATATGGTAGTTCTATCTGTAGTTTTTTAAGGAACCTCCATACTGTTCTCCATAGTGGCTGTACCAATTCACATTCCCACCAGCAGTGCAAGAGTGTTCCCTTTTTTCCACACCCTCTCCAGCATTTATTGTTTCTAGATTTTTTGATGATGGCCATTCTGACTGGTGTGAGATGATATCTCATTGTAGTTTTGATTTGCATTTCTCTAATGAGTAAAGATGTTGAGCATCCTTTCATGTGTTTGTTGGCAGTCTGTATATCTTCTGTGGAGAAATGTCTATTTAGGTCTTCTGCCCATTTTTTGATTGGGTTGTTTGTTTTTATGTTATTGAGCTGCATGAGCTGCTTATAAATTTTGGAGATTAATCCTTTGTGAGTTGCTTCATTTGCAAATATTTTCTCCCATTCTGAGGGTTGACTTTTGGTCTTGTTTATGGTTTCCTTTGCTGTGCAAAAACTTTGAAGTTTCATTAGGTCCCATTTGTTAATTTTGTTTTTATTTCCATTTCTCTAGGAGGTGGGTCAAAAAGGATCTTGCTGTGATTTATGTCATAGAGTGTTCTGCCTATGTTTTTCTCTAAGAGTTTGATAGTTTCTGGCCTTATATTTAGGTCATTAATCCATTTTGAGCTTATTTTTGTGTATGGTGTTAGGGAGTGATCTAATCTCATACTTTTACATGTACCTGTCCAGTTTTCCCAGCACCACTTTTTGAAGAGGCTGTCGTTTCTCCACTGTACATTCCTGCCTCCTTTATCAAAGATAAGGTGACCATATGTGTGTGGGTTTATCTCTGGGCTTTCTATCCTGTTCCGTTGATCTATCTTTCTGTTTTTGTGCCACTACCATACTGTCTTGATTACTGTAGCTTTGTAGTATAGTCTGAAGTCAGGGAGCCTGATTCCTCCAGCTTCGTTTTTCGTTCTCAAGATTGCTTTGGCTATTCGGGGTCTTTTGTGTTTCCATACAAATTGTGAAATTTTTTGTTCTAGTTCTATGAAAAATGCAAGTGGTAGTTTGATAGGGATTGCATTGAATCTGTAGATTTCTTTGGGTAGTAGAGTCATTTTCACAATGTTGATTCTTCCAATCCAAGAACATGGTATATCTCTCCATCTATTTATATCATCTTTAATTTCTTTCATCAGTGTCTTATAATTTTCTGCATATAGGTCTTTTGTCTCCTTAGGTAGGTTTATTCCTAGATATTTTATTCTTTTTGTTGCAATGGTAAATGGCAGTGTTTTCTTGATTTCACTTCCACATTTTTCATCATTAGTGTATAGGAATGCCAGAGATTTCTGTGCATTAATTTTGTATCCTGCTACTTTACCAAGTTCATTGATTAGCTCTAGTAGATTTCTGGTATCATCTTTAGGATTCTCTATGTATAGTATCATGTCATCTGCAAAAAGTGACAGCTTTAATTCTTCTTTTCCGATTTGGATTCCTTTTATTTCCTTTTCTTCTCTGATTGCTGTGACTAAAACTTCCAAAACTATGTTGAATAAGAGTGGTAAGAGTGGGCAACCTTGTCTTGTTCCTGATCTTAGTGGAAATGCTTTCAGTTTTTCACCATTGAGGACGATGTTGGCTGTGGGTTTGTCATATGTGGCCTTTATTATGTTGAGGAAAGTTCCCTCTATGCCTACTTTCAGGAGGGTTTTTATCATAAATGGGTGTTGAATTTTGTCAAATGCTTTCTCTGCATCTATTGAGAAGACCATATGGTTTTTCTCCTTCACTTTTTAAATATGGTGTATCACATTGATTGATTTGCATATATTGAAGAATCCTTGCATTCCTGGAATAAACCCCACTTGATCATGGTGTATGATCCTTTTAATATGTTGTTGGATTCTGTTTGCTAGTATTTTGTTGAGAATTTTTGCATCTATGTTCATGAGTGATATTGGCCTGCAGTTTTCTTTCTTTGTGACATCCTTGTCTGGTTTTGGTATCAAGGTGATGGTGGCCTCATAGAATGAGTTTGGGAGTGTTCTTCCCTCTGCTATATTTTGGAAGAGTTTGAGAAGGATAGGTCTTAGCTCTTCTCTAAATGTTTGATAGAATTCACCTGTGAAGCCATCTGGTCCTGGGCTTCTGTTTGTTGGAAGATTTTTAATCACAGTTTCAACTTCAGTGCTTGTGATTGGTCTGTTCATATTTCCTATTTCTTCCTGATTCAGTCTTGGCAGGTTGTGCATTTCTAAGAATTTGTCCATTTCTTCCAGGTTGTCCATTTTATTGGCATAGAGTTGCTTTTAGTAATCTCTCATGATCTTTTCTATTTCTGCAGTGTCAGTTGTTACTTCTCCTTTTTCATTTCTAATTCTGTTGATTTGAATCTTCTCCCTTTTTTTCTTGATGAGTGTGGCTAATGGTTTATCAATTTTGTTTATCTTCTCAAAGAACCATCTTTTAGTTTTATTGATCTTAGCTATCATTTCCTTCATTTTTTTTTCATTTATTTCTGATCTGATCTTTATGATTTCTTTCCCTCTGCTAAGTTTGGGGTTTTTTTGTTCTTATTTCTCTAATTGCTTTAGGTGCAAGGTTAGGTTGTTTATTCGAGATGTTTCCTGTTTCTTAAGGTAGGATTTTATTGCTATAAACCTCCCTCTTAGAACTGCTTTTGATGCATCCCATAGGTTTTGGGTCATCGTGTCTCCATTGTCATTTGTTTCTAGGTATTTTTTTATTTCCTCTTTGATTTCTTCAGTGATCACTTCATTATTAAGTAGTGTATTGTTTAGCCTCCATGTGTTTGTATTTGTTACAGATCTTTTCCTGTAATTGATATATCTAGTCTTATAGCGTTGTGGTCAGAAAAGATACTTGATGCAATTTTAATTGTCTTAAATTTGCCAAGGCTTGATTTGTGACCCAAGATATGATCTATCCTGGAGAATGTTCCATGAGCACTTGAGAAAAATGTGTATTCTGTTGTTTTTGGATGGCATGTCCTATAAATATCAATTAAGTCCATCTTGTTTAATGTATCATTTAAAGCTTGTGTTTCCTTATTTATTTTCATTTTGGATGATCTGTCCATTGGTGAAAGTGGGGTGTTAAAGTCCCCTACTATGAATGTGTTACTGTCAATTTCCCCTTTTATGGCTGTTAATATTTGCCTTATGTATTGAGGTGCTCCTATGTTGGGTACATAAATATTTAGAATTGTTATATCTTCTTGGATCGATCACTTGATCATTATGTACTGTGCTTCTTTCTCTCTTCTAATAGTCTTTATTTTAAAGTCTATTTTGTCTGATATGAGAATTGCTACTCCAGCTTTCTTTTGGTTTCCATTTGCATGGAATATCTTTTTCCATCCCCTCACTTTCAGTCTGTATGTGTCATTAGGTCTGAAGTGGGTCTCTTTAAACAGCATATATATGGGTCTTGTTTTTGTATCCATTCAGCCAGTCTGTGTCTTTTGGTGGGAGCATTTAATGCATTTACATTTACGGTAAGTATTGATATGTATGTTCCTATTCCCATTTTCTTAATTGTTTTGGGTTTGTTATTATAGGTCTTTTCCTTCTCTTGTGTTTCTTGCCTAGAGAAGTTCCTTTAGCATTTGTTGTAAAGCTGGTTTGGTGGTGCTGAGCTCTCTCAGCTTTTGCTTGTCAGCAAAGGTTTTAATTTCTCCATCAAATCTGAATGAGATCCTTGCTGGGTCAAGTAGTCTTGGTTGTAGGTTTTTCTCCTTCATCACTTTAAATACGTCCTGCCAGTCCCTTCTGGCTTGCAGAGTTTCTGCTGAAAGTTCAGCTGTTAACCTTATGGGGATTCCCTCGTGTGTTATTTGTTGTTTTTCCCTTGCTGCTTTTAATGTGTTTTCTTTGTATTTAATTTTTGACTGTTTGATTAATATGTGACTTGGCATGTTTCTCCTTGGATTTATCCTGTATGGGACTCTCTGTGCTTCCTGGACTTGATTAAGTATTTCCTTTCCCATATTAGGGAAGTTTTCAACTATAATCTCTTCAAATATTTTCTCAGTCCCTTTCTTTTTCTCTTCTTCTTCTGGAACCCCTATAATTTGAATATTGGTGTGTTTATGTTGTCCCAGAGGTCTCTGAGGCTGTCCTCATTTCTTTTCATTCTTTCTTCTTTATTCTGCTCTGCTGTAGTTATTTCCACTATTTTATATTCCAGTTCAGTTATCCGTTCTTCTGCCTCAGTTATTCTGCCATTGATCCCATTTAGAGTATTTTTAATTTCATTTATTGTGTTATTCATCGTTGCTTGTTTCATCTTTAGTTCTTCTAGGTCCTTGTTAAATGTTTCTTGCATTTTCTCTATTCTATTTCCAAGATTTTGGATCATCTTTACTATCATTATTCTGAATTCTTTTTCAGGTAGACTGCCTATTTCCTCTTCATTTGTTAGGTCTTGTGGGTTTTTATCTTCCTCCTTCATCTTCTGTGTGTTTTTCTGTCTTCTCATTTTGCTTATCTTACTGTGTTTGGGGTCTCCTTTTTGCAGGCTGCAGGTTCGTAGTTCCCATTGTTTTTGGTGTCTGTCCCCAGTGGGTAAGCTTGCTTCAGTGGGTTGTGTAGGCTTCCTGGTGGAGGGGACTAGTGCCTGTGTTTTGGTGGATGAGGCTGGATCTTGTCTTTCTGGTGGGCAGGTGCACGTCTGATGGTGTGTTTTGGGGTGTCTGTCGACTTATTATGATTTTAGGCAGCCTCTCTGCTAATGGGTGGTGTTGTGTTCCTGTCTTGCTAGTTGTTTGGCATAGGATGTCCAGCACTGTAGCTTGCTGGTCGTTGAGTGAAGCTGGGTGTTGGTGTTGAGATGGAGATCTCTGGGAGACTTTTGCCACTTGATATTACGTGGAGCTGGGAGGTCTCTTGTGGATCAGTGTCCTGAAATTGGCTCTCCCACCTCAGAGGCACAGCACTGACACCTGGCTGCAGTACCAAGAGCCTTTCATCCACACAGCTCAGAATAAAAGGGAGAAAAAGTAGAAAGAAAGAAAGAGGATAAAATAAAATAAAGTTATTAAAAAAATAATTATTAAGAAAAAAAAATTTTTAAGTAAAAATAAAAACGACGGATAGAACCCTAGGACAAATGGTGAAAGCAAAGCTATACAGACAAAATCTCACACAGAAGGATACACATACACACTCACAAAAAGAGGAAAAGGGGAAAAAATAATAAATCTTGCTCTCAAAGTCCACCTCTTCAATTTGGGATGATTTGTTGTTTATTCAGGTATTCCACAGATGCAGGGTACATCAAGTTGATTGTGGAGCTTTAATTTGCTGCTTCTGAGGTTGCTGGGAGAGATTTCCCTTTCTCTTCTTTGTTCGCACAGCTCCCGGGGCTCAGCTTTGGATTTGGCCCCGCGTCTGCATGTAGGTCACCTGAGGGTGTCTGTTCTTTGCTCAGACAGGACGGGGTTAAAGGAGCCACTGATTCGGGGGCTCTGGCTCGCTCAGGCTGGGGGGAGGGAGGGGTACGGAGGCGGGGCAAGCCTGTGGCGTCAGAGGCCGGCGTGACGTTGCACCAGCCCAAGGCGCGCCGTGCGTTCTCCCGGGGAAGTTGTCCCTGGATCCCAGGACCCTGGCAGTGGCGGGCTGCACAGGCTCCCAGGAGGGGCAGTGTGGATAGTGACCTGTGCTCGCACACAGGCTTCTTGGTGGCAACAGCAGCAGCCTTAGCATCTCATGCCCGTCTCTGGGGTCCGCGCTGTTAGCCGCGGCTCGCACCCGTCTCTGGAGCTCCTTTAAGCAGCGCGCTTAATCCCCTCTCCTCGCGCACCAGGAGACAAAGAGGGAAGGAAAAGTCTCTTGCCTCTTCGGCAGGTCCAGACTTTTCCCCGGACTCCCTCCCTGCTAGCCGTGGCGCACTAACCCCCTTCAGGCTGTGTTCACGCCGCCAGCCCCAGTCCTCTCCCTGCGCTCCGACCGAAGCCGAGCCTCAGCTCCCAGCCCCACCCGCCCCGGCGGGTGAGCAGACAAGCCTCTCAGGCTGGTGAGTGCTGGTCGACACCCATCCTCTGTGCGGGAATCTCTCCACTTTGCCCTCTGCACCCCTGTTGTTGTGCTGTCTTCCGCGGCTCCGAAGCTCCCCACCTCTGCCACCCACAGTCTCTGCCCGTGAAGGGGCTTCTAGTGTGTGGAAGCCTTTCCTCCTTCACAGCTCCCTCCCACTGGTGCGGGTCCCATCCCTATTCTTTTGTCTCTGTTTATTCTTTTTTCTTTTGCCCTACCCAGGTACCTGGGGAGTTTCTTGCCTTTTGGGAGGTCTGAGGTCTTCTGCCGGTGTTCAGTAAGTGTTCTGTAGGAGTTGTTCTACGTGTAGATGTATTTCTGATGTATCTGTGGGGAGGAAGGTGATCTCCGCATCTTACTTTTCCACCATCTTCCCCCTCTGCTGCCCCCTTTTATTTATTTATACTGTATTATTGCACTGACTAGAACATCTAGTACAATAATGAACAAGAGAGAGGAAGATAGACATCCTTGTTTTTTTCCTATCTAAGGGGAAAGCATTCAGTATTTTACAATTAAGTAAATATGATGCTTCCTGTATTTTTAAAGTAAATGACCTTTATGAGGTTGAGGAAATTTCTTTCCATTTCTAATTTTCTGGTAGTTACTCCTCCTCCTCCTCTTCCTATTATTATTATCATTACCATTACATTATTAAGCATTGAATTTAATTAAATGCTTTTTCTTCAACTAATAAGATAAATAATTTTTATTTATCCCATCAATATGTTGAATTACATCAATTTTATTTTGAAAGATAAAACACCTTTGCATTTCTGGGATAACCCCATTAGTTCATGATGTATTTGCCTTTTTCTGTATTGCTGGATGGGGGTTGTTAGCATTTTCTTAAGGAATTTTGTATCTATGCTAATGAGAGGTATTGATCTGTAATTTCTTTTCTTGTAAGGTATTAAGTGGTTTTGGTTTCAGGGTAATACTGGTCTTATAAAAGGAATTGAGAACTTTTCCCTCCTTGTACATTCTTGTAAGAGTTTATGTACAATTTGTATTATTTCTTTCTTAATTGTTTAATAGAATTCACCAGTGAAGTCATCCAAGTCTGGAGTTTTCTTTGTGGAAAGATATTTATATTATGAATCAATTTCTTAATGGATATAGAGCTAGTCTGATTTTTAAATTTCTTCTTATGTTAGCTTTAGTAATTTGTATTTTCAAGGGATTTGTCCTTTTAATGTAAATGTTCAAATTTATTCTCATAAAGTTGTTCATAATATTCACTTATCAAGTTTTTAAGTTTGAATGATCTATATTAATATCTCTTCCTTTGTTTGTAATATTGATAATTTGATTAGCATAGGTAGGAGCTTATCAATTTTATTAATCTTTTTAAAAAGCCAATTTGTGATTCTATTATTTTTTTCTTCATTATTTACCAGTTTTCTAGTTAATTGACTTCTGCTCTTATCCTTATTATTTCCTAGTGTATTCTTGCTTTGGGCTTATTTTTTTGGGTTTTTCTAACTTCTTAAGGTGGAATCTTAGGTTACAACTTTTAAACCATTTTTATCATCCAACATAAGCATTTAAACCTGGAATTTTCTTTCTAAGCAGTGCTTTGACTTCATCCTACAAATTTCATGTGTTTTTATTTTCATTTAGTTAAAAATGTTTTCAAATTTTGTCTTAGACCTGTGGTTTAATAAGTATTTTGATTGACTTCTAAATACTAGAGGATTTTCCAAATGCCTTTTTGTTACTGATTTCTAATTTAATCCTAAGAACCTACTCTAAATGATTTATATTATTTTAAATTTGTTTAGACTTGTCTTATGGCTCAGCAAAGGGTTTATCTTAGCAATGTTTTGTGATCACTTGAAAAGAATGTGAAGTTTCCAGCTGTTGGGAGGAGTGTTTTATACATATAAATCATGTTGTGTTGGTCATTAGAATGGTTCAAATCTTCCGTATGCTTACTGATTTTCTGTCTCGTTTTTCTATCAATTGTTGAGATAAGAGTGTTGAAATCTCCAGCTATAATTGTCAATTTGTCTGTTGCTTCCTCCTTTTCCATCCTGTTTTTCCTCATGAATTCTGATATTGTTATTAGATGCATACCCTTTTATGATTACTGTGTTTTCTTTATAATTTGACACTTACATCATCATTGTCTTTATTTCTGGTAAAACTACTTTTCCTGAAGTCAGCCTGTCTAGTATTAATATACTCAGTTCATCATTCTTATGATTAGTGTTTTCATGGTATGTATTTTTTCTACATTTTAACTTTTAAGCTATCTGTGTTTTTATATTTTATGTGAGTTTGTTGTAAATAACACATATTGAGTCATGCTTTTTAACACAGTATGACAGTTTCACCTTTTAAATGAAATATTTAGTCCATTTACATTTAATACATTTATTTAAATGGTTCGAGTTAAGATTGGTATCTTGCTATTTGTTTTCTATTTGTCCCAACTATAGTTTGTTCCTTTTTTCCTCTTTTCAAACTAATTTTGGATTGAGTGATTATTATTCCATTTTATATCTTCCATTGGCTTATTATTTGTACCTCATTTTATTTATTTTTTAATGATTGTTCTGGGACTTATCATATGAATCCTTAATTTATAGTCTGCCTTGAATTAATATCAGCCCACCTCGTGTAAAACATAGGAACTTAAATTTTCCCCACTGTTGTTTTTTTTCTATTGTTATCATGCATTTAACTTCTATACTGAGACTCTACCAATTTTTTTAACCTTTTCCTGTCTGTGTTTCAGCTTAGCTAATTTCTATTTTCCTGTATTCAAATTCACTGATATTTCCCTTTGCTGAGTTAAGATCATCCAGTGAAATTTTTACTTCAGATTTTTTTTTTTTAAATTCTAGGTTTCCTCTTTGGTCTTTTTATGTTCTTTCATAAAATTTCCATTCTTTATTGTGTTTCTTTACTTGTTACCCCACTTTATCCATATTTTCATTTAAATCTTTGAACATATTTATAATACTTGTTTTAAAGTTCATGTCTGTTAATTCCATTTTCTCTGTCATTTCTGTGTCTGTTTTTATTGGCTTATTCTTCTCCTGGTTATGGGTCACACTTTCCAGCTTCTTTATATGTAGGCATTTCTGAGTTGATGCTAAACATTATAGATTGTATATTGTTGAGTGTTTGGTTTTTATTGTCTTTCTTGAGTATTGAATTTTGCTCTGGACGGAAATTAAATCAAGGCAGCTTGATTCTTTTGGGTCTTGTTTTTAAACTTTGTTAGGGCAGGTCTAGGGTAACCTTTACTCTAGAGATAAATTTGCCCTTCTCCTAAGGCCTGGCCTTTCTGGGCTCTCTTCTGAGCACTGTAACTTCTCTGGGAGGTCTCTACACTCTGAGGCTAGAACTTGAATGTCCCCCAACATTGTGCATGTTCTAGTAATTGTTCTACTCACAGTTCCTCAGTAGTTTTTCTTTCCCTAGTGGTTGTCTTTGTTCAGTAGTTGTTCTGCACATGACCTCATGGTTTCTTATTTTGCACATGGGAAGCTTCGTGTTCAAACACTCAAGGGCTTCCAATATAGATTTCTGAAGCTCCTTCTCTGTACAGTTCCCTTTTAGCTGGTATCCTGACCCACAATTTCCAACACAGGAACTCTAAACTCTGTTCCCTTTCTCTTTAGCCAAGCAAGACAATTGTTTTCTGACTTCCCTTTCCCTGCACTAGAATTCAGAAAATGCCTGTAAGCAGAAAGCCAGGGAAATCATGGAGCTCACCTAATTTAGCTTTTTCCACACAGTAATCATGGTTCTGTGTTGCCTGTTGTTCAGCAATTGAAGATGGTTATTTCATATATTTTCTCTAGTTTTATAGTTCTATACCAATTACTCAGTTTTCACTGGTAAGCAAGTATTTTAATGCTAAATCATTTTGGTCATCAAGTTCTTTGAAGAAAAGATATGAAAGTTTTTCTTCATAACAAGAAATACTACTTAAGTAATTATACTCTAGTAAATTTGTTTTATGTGTGTGTGTATATGTGTGTTTGTGTAAGTATAAGTGTGTGTCTTTATGTGTGTATGAGTATAATGGGATTTCACCAATCATGAGGGGCAACAATCCTTTGGTTTTATGCATACAATCTTATCAATTTTCTTTTTCACATAAATTTTGGTTAGCTTGGACCTTATTGAGGCCTATGGGAATTATACCTTTGAG
This sequence comes from Mesoplodon densirostris, assembly GCF_025265405.1. Classification (NCBI taxonomy): domain Eukaryota; kingdom Metazoa; phylum Chordata; class Mammalia; order Artiodactyla; family Ziphiidae; genus Mesoplodon; species Mesoplodon densirostris. Next base: position 114,827,615 of record NC_082667.1, on the reverse strand, counting down.
AACCAGAATGAAAGCATGTTTTTCTATTTTCTTTAATACTAAACTATATGTCTTTTTGGAATGTTATTCATCTAAGGTAGAGAATAATTCTACTGGTGGGAGAATTAGTTAGAGTCATTTATACTGTAATAGACCTAACAGTCTTTACAAGAACTGAAATGTAAAGTGGATTTGTTCTTTGCATTCATATGGTTGATTCAGAGAGAACATCATTCATAGTATCTGTGAGACACCAGGTGGGGTGCCCAGGTCAATGGAACAAAAATGGATTTATTTGATTCACATGGATTCCTATTGTTAAGATAATAAAAATCCATATTCATTAACTTTTAAACAACTGGAACCAGAAATATATCCATTATATTGAACCATACATTATCTGGTACTTTTTAAACCTGATTTCTATAATACAGACATATTTGGCAATTTGTCTGGAGGGTTCTCCTAGTGTGAATAGTTCTTAGGCCTTGTAAATATGTAGCACCTAGTAATACCCTAGTAACCATGATCAAAACTAAGGTTGCAAATACATAGACTTCCTTGGTAATGTAAATATGAATATTTATTGGGTGTCATTAATCTGGTTAGTCATTTAACAAACACATTTTGGGTGCCAAATACTATGTTAGGTGCTAGAAAAACCATGATGAACTCTTCTAGGCACATGATAGAATATCTTTTAGAGAAAACCTATGTCTGTGTCAAGGTGTAAATATAAATGACCATTTTCATTATCTACATATTGGGCAAACGAAGAATTTGAGAACCCATCTTCCCAATCTCCCATTCCAGAAACATGAAAGCTGTCACTTATCTCAAGGAAAAAAATCACCTGGCCAAAGAGAACTTTCTCTTTCCTTAAAGCAGAGTTGCACTGGTAGTCGTCACTGCATTTTATATCTGCTAACCTTTAAAAGCAGTCTCAGCTATGAGGAAACACTATGGTTTGGTTATTTTATTTTAGTTTTTTAAAGAAATTATTTATTTATTTTTATTTTGGGCTATGTTAAGTCTTCATTTCTGTGCGAGGGCTTTCTCTAGTTGTGGCAAGTGGGGGCCACTCTTCATCGCAGTGTGCAGGCCTCTCACTATTGCAGCCTCTCCTGTTGCGGCGCACAGGCTCCGGACGCGCAGGCTCAGCGGCCATGGCTCATAGGCCCAGCCCCTCCGCGGCATGTGGGATCCTCCCAGACCAGGGCTCGAACCCGTGTCCCCTGCATTAGCAGGCAGATTCTCAACCACTGCGCCACCAGGGAAGCCCCCGGTTATTTTTTTGAAGCCATAATGTCTTTGGCCTAAGTAATGGATGAAGGAGTTTGCTACCAGGAATCTTTTTTCTTAATGCTGCATGGACTCAATCTCAGTTTCTACATAGCTTCCAGAATTATTGTTAAGATCTAAGTTAATTTTCCATTGTATAGTGATGTATCACATCTCATACAATTGCAGATCCCTCTGGGTGATAGACTACAGGAGGGTGTATATTTCTCATCAGATGAATCTGTTAATTAGTTAATGTTGGTAAGGCATTTTCAAAATTAAAGAAAGAAGATAATTCATTTTTATCAGCTTTGGAGTCTCTTTCTTCATGGAGACTGAAAGTATAATACATTGAATCATAGTCATAGAGCTCATTGCAGCTGGCACTTGAAGCTTGTATGAGAAGGGAATGTCAATCAATTTCTGTGATTCTCATCTGAAAATACATAAAGCCCAAGTTGTACTCTGGAGATTAACTGGCTTTATCAATAGCAAATGTCCTTCTTCACCTGAGATTAGCAAGAATTCAGACCTGGTCAGGCTGCTTTCGTATGTGTCCTGGATGACACTTTAACAGATGCCATATTACAGAAAAAAAATACAGATATATATTTGGTTTTTAATACTTTATGGGAAATTGCATCTAGGTATTTCAAATATTACAGCTCTAGGTCCATTAAATATAATGACTATAGATGTAATATACATTATATTTTTTTCTGCAGTAATTCATTGATATCTGGGGATGTGTATATATCATTAATAATGGATACATATATACACACAAATGTAAATGTATGCATTTAAAAATTCTGTTAAATATTAGTTTGCCCCTGAAGCCCAAATATCCAGGCTATGTCATATCAACATGAAGAAAATACAATTAATTTGAAAGTAAAATTTTTTCGTAGTCAGTTCCATTTAGGCAATCTCGTTCAGCTGATTTTTTTTCATGAAACTGACCAATTGTTTTGATATCATAAGGATATTTTGAAGAAATATGTTTGCTTGTAATTATTAAATAATTAACTTGCTATGTAACACATGCTAATTTCATATTTTTTCAAAAGCCTTGATGCTTAAAAGACAACTTTTTAAGTTATTCATCCAACTCCAGCATATTTAAAATTGATGAAGGCAGAATGATACCACCGCACATCTTTAGTCTTAAAAGGATAGATAAGAGCAGAATTATTTCAGTTTAGTGTAAGGAAGAAAGTTTCTCAGGGACCCAGAGGGCTCCATAGAGACTCTCTCTGTAGGTAAAGTCTACCTAGAAATTTAAAAATAAAAATAAAAATAATTGAAGGGATACTTTCTTTAGAGGATACTTTCTTAAGAATGATGGAGAATCTGAAAAAGAATACATATATATAACTGAATCACTTTGCTGTACACCTGAAACTAACACAACATTGTAAATTAACTATACTTCAATTTAAAAATGGTTAGAGATTTCCCTGGTTGCTCAGTGGTTAAGAATCCGCCTGCCAGTGCAGGGGACACGGGTTTGATCCCTGGTCCAAGAAGATCCCCCATGCCACGGAGCAACTGTGCCACGACAACTGAGCCTGCGCTCTAGAGCCCGTGAGCCACAACTACCTAGCTCTCATGCCACAACTACTGAAGCCCGCATGCCTAGAGCCCATGCTCTGCAATAAGAGAAGCCAACGTGATGAGAAGCCTGTACACCGCAATGAAGAAGAGCCCCTGCTTGCTGCAACTAGAGAAAGCCCGTGCGCAGCAACGAAGACCCAACACAACCAAAAAAGAAAAAAGGTTAAAAAATGAAGAATAATGGAGAAAAATAAAGTTGATTCCTATAGAATCAAAGGAAGAAGCAGGCCAACAAGTATATTAACAGAGAATTATTAATCAGATGTTGTTTAAAAACCACCTGAGAATAAGCATTGTGAACAAGAGATTCACACCAAAGTTATCCACAAACATAAAAAGAGATACACTTCATGTGCTTAATTTGTATTTCCTTTTCTTTGTCCTATATTTTAGCATTAAAAAAATCAATGTATTTTGATTAATATACTCTAATTTTAAAGTATTAATATATTTTAATTTTAAAATAAATATTATATACTATAAATGATATATTAATTATGTAGCATCTTCCATTCCCTTGGAAGCCATGAACAAGGCAAAGTGGTTTTTTTTAGGGCTCTTTCACTTTAATCCTTAACCTGTGATGAATATGATTTAGGCATACTCATAATTTTTAATCACCATCGTATAGATAGTATCTTTAAACAATAGTTTTCCATTAATTTGCATCTTTTTTTATTTTTAGAAGCCTTCCAGTAGTGCTGCAAAATGCAATGAACACCATCAGTGTTTGTCATTCCTTTACATATGATGGAGGGTGAATAACTCTCCTGATTTGCTTGAGACTGAGTGCTTTCCTAGGACAAGGGACTTGCAGCCCTGAAACTGGAAGAGTCTGGACAGATCAGGACAGTTGCTCACCAAAAATGAGGGACACTGAGTAAAGTGGCTAAAACAAGTGCAGCTGATATTTATTGGGGACTTACTTAAGTGTCGGGCTTGGTGGTAAGCAGTTAAGTTTTGCTCTTTCATTCAATCCTCATGACAATTTGAGATGAGTATTAAGTTTCATCTCCATTTTATAGATGAGGAAACTGAGGCTTAGTCAGATGATGTAAAGCATAGCTTTAAGTAACACATGCATATTGAATATACTAGAAATATATGCTTTTTAAAATCATGTCTTCTTATGTCCCAGCTCTTATTGTAATATTGCTCATATAATATCATTTTATAGTAAGCTTGATGGGTAAGTGAAGTAAACGAGGGAGACATCAAAGAGAATTGTTTCAGCTGAGCACGGGAGGACCATGCATTGGCACATGTACCTAAATGCCAGTGGAATGGCCTCTGTTCTTGTAATATTAAGATGGATAGAGGTGAAGTCAACCAGCTGGTTTTAAGAACTTAAGGCCAATTCACCTTTGTGTAGAAGAATTGGAACTGAAGTTTACATTCATCATAGATTTTTGTGTTTACTGTGCTTCACTTTTTTTTTTTTTTGAGGGATAAAGGAGAGAGGACTTAATTTAGGTGAGGCAGGGAGGAAAGGGGAGGATTGGGAGTAACGTGCCAGAGAAGATGAGAGTCCTGAGAGGAGAATGGCCGGAGGCAGCGGAAACATCTGTGTGGTCCCGAGTGAGGGTGATGGGAACGGGCAAAGGCTCCCCTACTGCCTCTTCCAGGCCCAACAGTCTGAATGCTGTGCTCTGGCTCCTCCTCCTTCTCCCCTTTAAGCCCTAGCAGAGTCTGATACTTGAGCTTAATGTCTAAAGGCATTGGGGTAGTACTATGCAGCTCTGTATTAGCCACCGTTAAATACTTGGTTGGGTAGCAGGACTGACAAAGGATGTGTTGAAACCCACGGAAAGAGACAGGCTTGATAGGGATCCTGACCCAAACCCCTGTAGATGGGGTCCTGCTCTCTGCCCTGGCTGTCAGATAGATGAGTAGAAGAGCAAAGAAATGAACTCGGGAGACACATTCTCTGTCCCCCTCTATTCCTTCAAGGCAACCTGAAGCCCAAATACTCAGATTCAGGTTGCCAATATTTTTCTGATAAAAAGAAGAAAGAAATGAGGGATAAACAAAACATGGTATATAAATGCATTATTCAGTCTTAAAAAGAAAGAAAATTTCTGACATTCGCCGCAACATGGATAAACCTTGAGGAGATTATGCGAAGTGAAATAATCCGGTCACAAAAGGACAAATACTGTATGATTCCTCTCATAGGAGGTCCCTAGAGAAGTCAAATTCATAAAGACAGAAAGTAGAATGGTGGTTGTCAGGGGCTGGAGGCAGTGGGAATGGGGAGTTAGTGTTTAATAGTTACAGAGTTTGCTTTATAAGATGAAAGAATTCTGGAGATGGGTAGTGGTGTTGACTGCACAGCAATGAAGATGTACTTAATACTACTGAGCTGTACACATAAAAATTGTTAAGATGATAAATTTTATGTTATGTGTGTTTTTACCACAATTTTTTTAAAAAGAAGAAAGAAATCCCTAGGCCTTTCAGTATGCACATTTCTAGCACCATTTACAGAGTCCCTATACTTTCATCTTTGTTCTGATTACAGCTCGTACTAGGCAGTTAAACAAGTCCCCGACTTGACTGTTCTTTGGATTTTTCATCCATAAAATGGGAAAAATCCTTCTTAATATGCAAGTGCTTCCTTTGAAGTATAATTGGACTTTCTCTTAAAGGCCAACTGAATAAAACTCATCTCTTCTTTTCCTGCCCTGACTCCCCCCAAATAAAGAAGAAATATTTAGTCATGAAGCCAGAGTGTGGTACAGTTCTACTGGGCTGGGTTGGGGTAGAAAGGTACCATAAGGCTCACAGTACAAATGTCAACCAATGATCAGGACATCTTACTCAATGGTTTCTACTCCCCATGGAAAGGCCTAGGAAAGTTGTGATTCCCCCAGAAATCCTGACATCACTTCTCAGATAATTTTACTAAATCTCACATGTGGCAGAGTCCTTGTATCCTTATCCCAAGTTGTCCCCTTATTGGAAAATCAGTCACTGAGGAAGGCAGCAAAGCAGAGTAGTAAAGAGCTCTGCACCCAGGAAGACTTATTATGTGTTTTGGGGGTACTTTTTGGGGGGGTGGTTTCAGAGGGAAATAGTTCTTTAACTCATTCATTATTTTGTTGAATAACAACAGTAGTCCAGTATGATTTTTTCTTCTGATTCTATTAATTTATTTTTATTGAATGAAAGATTCTTTTTTTATAAATTTTTATTTATTTATTTATTTGGCTGCATTGGGTCTTTGTTGCTGCATGCGGGCTTTCTCTAGTTGCGCTGAGTGGAGGGCTACTCTTTGTTGTGGTGTGTGGGCTTCTCATTGCAGTGGCTTCTCTTGTTGCGGAGCACGGGGCTCCAAGTGTGCAGGCTCAGTAGTTGTGGCTCGTGGGCTCTAGAGAGCAGGCTCAGTAGTTGTGGCACAGGAGCTTAGTTGCTTCATGGCATGTGGGATCTTCCCAGACCAGGGATCAAACCCGTGTCCCCTGCACTGGCAGGCAGATTCTTAACCACTGTGCCACCAAGGAAGACCCTGAACAAAAGATTCTTTAAATTCTATAGTACTTGACAATTTTCAAAAATTTCACAAACATGATTTCATATAATCCCATAATAACACTTTTTTCCCCACCCTTATCTTGCCCTTCCACCCTTACCTCTCCCCACTGGTAACTGCTAATTTGTTCTCTATGCCTGTGTGTCTGCTTCTTTTTTTATTTCATTCACTAGTTTGTTGTATATTTTTAAATTCCACATATAAGTGATGTCATACAGTATTTGTCTTTCTCTGTCTGACTATGTCACTAAGCATAATGCCTGCTAAGTCCATCCGTGTTGCTGCAAATGGCAAAATTTCATTCTTTTTTATGGCTGAGTAATATTCCATTGTGTATATATACCACATCTTCTTTATCCATTCATCTGTTGATGGACACTTAGGTTGCTTTGCGTACCTTGGCAATTGTAAATAATGCTGCTGTGAACATTGGGGATGCATATATATACTTTTTCAAATTAATGTTTTTGTTTTGTTCAGATATATACCTAGGAGTGGAATTGCTGGGTCATATAACAGTTCTGTTTTTAGTTTTTTGAGGAACCTCCCTACTGTTTTCCACAGTGGCTGCACCAATTTACATTCCCACCAAGAGTACACGAGAGGAAGACCTTATTTTGAATTCTAGCTGCCACTCACTAACTGTGAGTCCTTGGCAACATTGCCAAACCTCTCAAACCTTAAAATTATCTCTGTAAAATGGAGACAATAAGAACCTACCTTTTGGGAGGTTGCAAGGATGGTGTCACAAATGCCTAGTGCACTTAGTTTATAGAAAGTATTCAATACACATGACCATTTATTAAGATTGCCTCCAGAATAGGAAAAGGTGGGCAGAGATTTTGAACCATGGCATCAGAACTCCCCCCAAAAATTCTTCCTCTGTACCTGCGATCAAACTATTTTATTGATGCTCCTTATAGACATATACAATCACCCACTGTGTTTTTGGTCTATATCCATAGCTTCCTAATACCGTTTTATTCCTTCATTCTTTCTTCATCTCTAAAAGAACTCCTTGTGTTTCCTTTTCTTTACCTCTTAAACATGTCATCAAAAGTTGTGATGAATCACAGCAGTCTGGCTTGAGAATTGGTCCACATAAAAATTCCAAATATAATCCAGCCCCGGATGATGTTGGTCGTGAATTATTCATATGGTCTAATGAGGAACACGAGAGGATTTGTAGTCAAATAACAACTTTTCTCCAAATGACATAAAGCACATCTGAAACAGATCACAATGATCTCACTTTGCCAGATGGGAAACCAATGCCCGGGAATGGGAAAGGACTGGGCCAAGTTGAACAAGCAACAGAGATTCCAACAGGACAATGCTTCTGTTGGGGCTCAGTACTAAGAAGGAAATCCCCACTCACTCCCTCTCCTACCCCTATTTCCTATAGGATAAACTGCATGATTTTTAAGGGAAACACATAGGTGAAAGAAAAACGCAACCATATGAGAACACTTGGTTAACCTAGATGGTAACAATATACAAGCTCAACTAGAGTGATAACAGTAGAAGACAAATGTGTGCTAAAGCTGGTACCTGATCTGTGCTTCCTAACCTGGCAGACAAGGCCCTTTGTGATCTGGCCCCAGTCTACTTTGCCAGCTTGGCTTTCCCCACTCCCCAACTGGAAACTGAAACCCTACATACCATCCATACTGAACTCTCTCCAAACACCCAGTATCTCATAGCTGCCTGACTTTGCACATCCTTACCCTCCACTCCTCTTTACTTCCTGACCTAAATTCCTCTTATCCTTGAGTCTTTGGCCTGAGCCTCAATGCCTCTGGGAAGACTTGCCAGTCCTCCTCCACCCCTCTTGGGGGTTAGATTCCCCTCCTCTGTGTTCTCAGGGTACCCTGCACATATTCCTGTCATGGTATCTCATACTATATTAATATGACCTGCTTCCTGGTCTGTCTTCCTCACCAGACAGAGGACTCCTTTGGAGCAGGATCTGTCGCTTTGTATCTTAAGTGCCTGGCACCTACTAGGCTTTCAGTAAAAGCTTCTTAAGGGAATTAGTACTGTTTCTAGCTCTGCAAAATGCAAGAACTTCTAACTCGGTTTCTTTTTCTATCAGTAATAGATAACAATCTCCCCTCCACCCCTGTCCACCATATACTAAGGATATGGCCTAGCAGACTTGTATGGAATCACTATGACCTACTTAAATTAAAAAAGAATGATCTCTCAAAAGGATGTTCAGAGGTCATTTGATCCACTCCATCAGCACCAAAGTGAATTTTCTGGAAATTTGAAAATATTCCAGTAATGAAAAGCCACAAAAGGTAATAATCAGCATTAGAAATAAGGGAATGTTAACCTTCAAGTGGGCTCACATGATGTGTTCAGGTAAGCTTGGTTTTCAAGAATCAAGAACAAAGCTTTTAACTTGTTACCCCTTCATGTTGAAACATGTAAGTGCGTAGAAAGTAATGTAATTCATATGCTTGTGATTCATTTACCATTCATTCATCAAAATGCTTAGGTGCAAGAGTGTGCTTGATGCCTGTTCAAGCTTCCTTTTCTTGACAAGGGTGTTTGTTTTTTGCGAGGTAACTCACGTCCAAAAATTTGGGTCCTTACAGGGAAATTCCAAGCCTGTCAAGTCAAAAGGGCTTGTAAATGGTCCCACAGCTTTCTCCCAGTAAATGTTAATAATCCTGTGGGTGGGGGTGCGGGGAGGGCTGGTGGTTGGTATTAGGAGAGTTATTGTGCTGTAGATGAAATAGGTCACTGACTAATTGACTAAATTTCCCAAGAGATTAGTGATCAAAATCAGAACTTCTAAGCTTTTCCCAATTTGCTGTACACCCTTAATTGGTTTCAGGTTTATGGCATGAGGCTAAAATGTTGTAAAACTGGACAAAGGCCTTTGAAAAGAAAAATACTCAACTAAAATGGTGATCATTTTGAAAAGTGGTAAGAACGCATCAATTCAAATCATGAATTGCATTATTACCTATGTAAAAACCCCATACCCAACTTTCAGTGCCTTAAAATGCCTCTATACAAGGAAGGGCTGGCTGAGGTCCTTCTTTTTGTTTCTCTGTGTGATAGAGTGCAAGATCAAAAATGCTACAATCAGGGCTTCCCTGGTGGCGCAGTGGTTGGGAGTCCACCTGCCGATGCAGGGGACGCGGGTTTGTGCCCTGGTCCGGGAGGATCCCACATGCCACGGAGCGGCTGGGCCCGTGAGCCATGGCCACTGAGCCTGCACGTCCGGAGCCTGTGCTCCGCAGCAGGAGAGGCCACAGCAGTGAAAGGCCCGCGTACAGCACACACACACACACACACACACACACAAATGCTACAATCAAATCGTCAAATGAGAGCATCATTCAGAAGTTGGTGTCAGATTACTAGCTATGCCTGAAACAAATCAAAGCAAAACAAGCAAACAAAAAATCCAGATATCAGGATCTAGGATGAGGCTGATGCCTCCAAATAAACGTGATATCCAGAACTGAGGTCTGTTTCATAGGGCTGACCAAGCCAGGAGAAGCAGAGGTCAGACTCATGATGAGGAGAGGAGGCCCTGCAATTCAGAATCTTGGGCTGAGCCAAGGGAAAATCAGTAGATTCAGATCAATTAGAATTGCTGGGTGGGACTCTAGAAATCTAAGGGTCCCTCTAATTCTGGAATCATCCCATTCATGCCTCATGGTGCTCCAACCTGTGTTTGAATGCTTCTGGACTTACAAAACCCTTTTCCTCAACTGGCCCATTGTACAGATGACTCTTCATTTTAGATGATTGCTCCTTATATTTAATCAATATTTATCTGTGTTACTTCCACCTAGGGTTCCCTTTCGAGGTATACACAATACATTGAATCCTTTTATCCAACATTGTTCTGGGAGTTTTAGGACCTGGTTCTTGAGATCTCCTGGATGCTTTTCTCTAGATGAAAGCTTCTCAGATCCTTTTACTGTTCCTCATATCCCTTTACTTTCTTGGTTGTTTTCTTTCTCTAAAAATCTTTCTCTTTGTCTCTCTATTCCTTAAGTGTGTTAATTAGAATGAGTGGATGGAACTCTTCATGGTCAGACCTTGAAAAATTCATGATAGAGTCATATTATGTTTAAAGTGAACAGTAGGTACATTTCCTTCCATGAGCTGTCTCTCTCCCTCCCTCCATAGTCAACACTCGTGATTTTTCTATGCTTATCACATCCAAGTGGCATGTTTGTAGGTATTTGTTTACTGGAAAATTCCATTTTCATTATATTCAACTTCTTACAGACTGTTGAGTGAAAGATTCTGCCTCAGACCACATTTAAATCTTACCTCAATGGTAGGCCATACAATTCATGAACACATAAACTCCAAATGAAAATAAGGAAGAAAGGGACTCTCTGTACATCATTCAAAAGCAAAATGAAACATCAATTTTTTATGTGAGGATAAGTGGAAGATGACAGGAAATCCAGGGCAGGATTAGGGAAGGGACAAAAAGCCTTACTGGTTTATTTTTCCACAAAGAAAGGCAGATTGGGTAGCAAAAGGTTATGTCTGGACCTTGGGTATATACCCACCCAAAATTAATTAAAAAGAGGATGTATGACTGAATCAATATGTTGTTATTTTTATGGTTGTTTATTGAGCTTTATTTGTCTATGCAACAGAGAACAGTGCCTAGGTTCCATGGAAAATGTTTGCATGACATAACTGTGGCAGAAGACAGATGGTCATCTGATCTTAATAACTGTGTTTAAACAGAGTTGAACTGCTATTAGTGATACCCTCCACAAAGATTTATTTGAGTAGCATGGTACAGGGACTTTCACCCTCATGGAATATTTTTTCTTTCAATGTTTGTGATTGTCTACACAACACTGAAAACACCTGAATTTAAACTAAACCTTTCAGTCCATCATCTGCATGGCTGGCACATGCAATGCCAAACAACTGAAAGCAAGAAAAGAAAAATGCAACTGAATTATTTAGAGATATATAGACTGCCAGATCTGAGTAATTATTCAAAGGTTGGTTCATATAGACATCTCACAGGGACAAAATATAAATCTAATTCAGATCACTCAGTCTGTTAAGACCCTACTGGTTCCTCACTGCTTTCAAGAGCACAATCCAAGGGCCCTGATAGGGCAGCCAGGTCACTCTGTTATTTGGTCCCACCCTATCATCCCAGCCTCATCTGTTGCTTCTTTTCACTAAGTGGATTCTATAATCTAACTACACAAATGATGCACCATTAAAAGTGCTTATGCTTTTTCAGGATTTCAGCATGTCTTTGTCCATATGCCTTGTCCCTGACATGTTTTTCTTCTAATTTCTCTGACTGATAAACTTTCTATTCTCCCATCCATCTTTTAAGACCATGCTCAAGTATTAACTCCTTTAGGGATGCCTCTGCTGACTTCCCTATACTAAATCGTTGTTTTCTTCACTGTGCTTCCATAGGGCACTTCAAGAGAATTGCTGTTACACTTTGCATTGTCATTACTTGTCTACACATCTCTCTTTCTTATTGGACTATGAGCAGAGTAGGAGGAATGTCTCTTTAATCATTGACTTTCTTGTGCCTGGAATAATGGCAGACTCATAACTGGCACTCCACAGATGCTATTTGAATGAATTAATTCTGATTTAAACTCTTTTTCTTCAATAAGAGAATTTTTATCTGAATAGTTTGGGATCCTTGTTCAACAATTCACTCCAGCTATATAGATGATAGCTAAAGGAATATATCTCAATCCAATATTGATTTGATTACATAAATTTAAATAATAATATATTCAATCAACTTTAATTCATTGACTGCATATTTTGCATTTCATGTTTTTATGTAACAGCGTAGAAGACATATTTTTTATAGTACTTAAATTCTTATTCACAAAATACATTTCAGGATATGTGTAGCTGTGGTACATTCCTTATGAGGATGCCTGAACTCTCTTTAGGAATTTTCCAATCTCTCTAGAATGCACATTATTAAGAAAAAAAGAATACAGTGAATGTTAAATACCTAGTAACCTTTGCAGAAGCTATGTTAACAGCACAAAAAGCTATAAAAGGATTATAGACTGTCCTATTCACCTATTCAATTCTGGGAATTAAAGAATTTTCATCATGTCTTTTTTGCTTTATATTTCATTATTTGGTAAGAAAACAAGTTCCCATGTTATTTTGTGTGTGTGTGTGTGTGTGTGTGTGTGTAATAACATATATATTTGTGTGTATATTTTACCAATAGAAGGTATATATATAGATACACACATATACATTTATATACATGTATATACGTATACATTTGTATTCCGTTAAACAGGAACACACAAAACCACAAGAGAAAATTACTTATCCCCCCAGCTTCACCCCCAGCCCCTTGAAACGTGCCAATATTTTTCATTTCTCTCCCAAAATTGTCAGTATAGAATTGGACACTGTAGCATGAAGGGTAATACAGGAATACTTTCACCAGGCTTAAGGATATGAGATAATGAAACTTGCTCCCAGGATAAGCATATTTATTGGGTTTGTTATGTATCAAATGTAACAAAAGTAGAGGATCTGAAGAACACCCTGTGTGGTTCTTTTCACACCCTTTGATCACACAATTCCTCTTTAATTCAGATGCAGTAGAGCTTAAGTGGCTTCATTGATGTGTTAAGTGTGGAATGATTTTTGTATAAAATAAAAAAGGCTCCATTATGTGTCCAGAGAAGCCTGTGTGCGCTCATTTATTGAGACAGGAAGTCGGTTTCCCACACAGAACAACAATTCTGTGATGCTGCAGCACTGTGTCTGAAAGAAGAGTAAAGGAAACTTCCTTTTCTACCTGGCAGAAATCGGCTTCAGGAGGAAGGGGAAGACAATGCGATTGGGCTTCCACGGAGTGAGAGGACTGGATTGATTTTCAGAAAATGCACCGTGCCATGTGCAGGGAGGCTGCCTGGAATACTTTTGTTAGGAAAACGTACATTTTGTAACGGGCGCCAGTTTTCTGAATCTTCCTTGAAGTGATGCATTTCAGTGAGCACTTGTCACCCCCCTCTTGAAGTCAGGCGGGGAAAGAGAAATGCTCTTTTGGATATTTTCCCTCCTAGATTTGTGTCTGGGTTGATTTTGGTTTGTTTGTTTTTCTTTAAGTTGGTTGCCATTCGCTTTTTTAAAGTTTTTGTTTGTTCGTTTGTTTCGTTTTGTTGTCTTCTTAATAAGCATGGAGAATACTTCTGAGACTTTCCGAAGGCGAAGTTAAAAATCTACCCATAGTTTAGATATTTAGGCATGGATATAGGTCCTATCTGCTGGGAGTGGACCTCAGTCTTGTCGTAAACCCATGGAATAAAGCCTACACTGTGGTCACAGGATGAAGAGGAGCAAGATTAGAATTCACCTCAGTCTCTTATCCAAAGCTCAGGCTTTTATCTATGCACCATGCTGCCTTATACTCTGTGAGGTAGCTAGAAGCTAGCCGTCCTCCCCATGGCTCATGTGATCCCAGTGTCTACCCTCATGGTGATTGTCTTAGTCATTTTCCGCTTCAGCCTAATTATGAACCAGTCTAAAGGCTTATGTATCTTTGCTGGGAGTTGTTCTAAAAGAATATATTACATAGTTGTTCCACTCAACGGTTTTATAATCTAAAACAGACAACAGCTACGTGGATCTAATGTGAAGAATGTATAGAGAATAGAGCAAGCTTAGGGAATTTTTCCATTGGTCATGTTTACCTTATTAATATTCTTAAGATAAGTAAATTTTCAGGGTGAAAAGTTCAGTAAAGGATAGTTATATCAGTTTCATGTCCAAGAAGACAATCATTAGGCTGTGTAAACTGTGGTGGGAGATAGGATTAGAAGAGCTATTTGATTGAGGTTTGGTGAGGAAGTCAAAAGGGTAGATACTCCAGGCACAATCAAGTTCTCTCCGTGACTATTTCACTCTTCCTTGTATAGTTATGTTCGTTTCTGCCCGTTCTTCTTAACTTTTCCCAAACCTACTGCTAATACAACATCTACTTTTTCCTTCCCATCATGCATGGGTGATTTTTGTTGTTGTTGTTAAATTTGATGTCACAATATTCTTTTGATCATTATAGATGTGTTTATAAAAGAATTTCAGAGTCTAGTAGTTCTAGGGGTTAAGTATTGGGGCAGGACAAAGAATATTCTTCCAGAAGGTCCTAGACTAATAGCGACGACCATTAGCTTTCTTCCTCTCGGCATTCAGAGCGAATTCTTCCTCCCTGACTCCTTTATCAGCCTTTTCTATTTCATTCCAACTCACAGTAGCACTGCCATTGCTGTTACCCTAGAGATTTAATGCTTCTTCCTCATGCACTTCTCACATTCTTCTCATGCATTTCTCAGAGATCCCCATCTCTCACCCCCTCCACCTATTTGTGTAATGCTTGGTATGTGACTGTTGCCATGAACAACAATAGGCCCTGCCCAAATCATGTGACTTTAATTTATCATGTCAGACACCGTTTTTTTTTTCTGCAGAGAATTAGTGGCTGCCCTAAAGTTAATTTTCTTACCCGATATGATATGGTTTCTGATCTCTCTTCACCCCATGTTTAGATTCAAATAAAGGCTACTGTGCCTTTATCCCCCAAATCAATAACCCAGTGAAAAGATGGTACAGTCAGGAATCCAAGAGCGGCATTATGCTCCTGGTACTGTAACTGACTTCTTACAACTCAAGACCAGCTGCTTAATCTCTCTGACCTATCATTTCTCCATCAGAAAATTGTCTTTTCCCTCCCTCTCTTCTTCCTTTTCCTTTCTTTCCTTTAACTCATATGTGCTGCACATCTCTGTTCCCTAGGAGAGAACAGAAAAACCAAACAAAACATTAAAATAACAACACAAGACCATTGTAATTAAATGACCAGATAACAAGGAATAAACTCCATATGCATTTGTAAAGCACTGTGGAAAACTATGATATTGTTATGGGAGAATGACACTCTTGGGAAGACTGGATAACACAGAGGTTAAGAACTTGGGCTTCTGAATTAAAAAAACATGAGTTTCGATCCTACTAGCTGCATGACCATGGGCACATTAAAGTTTCCAAGTTGCAGTTTCCTCATCTATAAAATACAACATGTTAATAAAATTACATAAGTCAAAGAGCTGTTGTGAAGATTCACTGAGTGAGATTATATATGTAAAATGTGAAGCACAAATGCCTAGCATATCATAAATGCTGAAGAAGTTTAGCTGTTATTATTGTTAAGGAGGGCAGAGTAACTTGCACTATTATGTCATTTTTGTTGTTTAAAATAACAGTAATAACTGTAAAGGAAACAAAGGTCAGTGGGGGCTGGAGGAGTCGAGACTTCTCCTAAGGCGTGTCAATTTCCTCTGAAGAAAGGAATTCATGAAAGTAGAGGCATGGCTGTGCTTGGGATAGAGGCACAGTAATGTTAATGGTTAAGGTTTATACTCTTGAACACCCTTTTCTGACTGTGAGCTATTTGAAGGCAGGAATTATATTGTATTCATCTTTGTATCCCATATCTTAATTACTTGTGCTTAGTACCGCAGAGAACTAGACAAATGAAATGAATTTGTTTATATTGCCTTGAATTCAATCTTTCAAAGGAAAAAGCAACGAGTCTGCTTTCCTGAGAGTTTTTAAGGTCTTGCTGGAGCTGACTTGGGAGCATACAACCAAGGAAAGGGCCCAAGGGCTCGGAATTCCAGCTCAAATCCTCATGTCCACCACAAGCTGCCTCTGGATCTCAGAGCTCTCCATTACTGACTAGGTGGCCTTAGGTCCCTTGAAGCTGGAATTAAAGATAACCCATGTGCAATATTTGGATAAGTGCCTTAATAACATGGACTCTAAAGATCATGAGGCAACAAGAATGTTCCATTTAGCTTATTTTTGCTGTGTGCTTATCAGAGCTTGGAGCACACATCCAGGACATTCAGATGGCTGGAGTTAAAATGATTAAAGGGTATGGAGCCTACATTTGGCTTAATGCAGCTAAGAAATTCCTTGGCTAAAAAAATAATAATCTTTCTTTTTTTCTTTCTTTCTTTTTATACATTTGTATAAGTTGATCGAAAAAAAATCTTTGCAGTTCAACATGGAGTTTCTTTTTCCTTTTCTCTCTGTCTTGGGGGCCTTATCTGATTTTAATCAGCACTGGCCTAATATGATTTGAAACAGCTGAGGCTGAAATGCCCTTAAAAAAAGATCTCTGAAGTTGGAACTATTGGAAATACCTACCTATTCTATTCCCCTTGTCCAAGGCAGTATGTGCTATTAAGTGTAAACATTGGGGATTATGAATTTACCCTTAAAACTTTTCAGTGCCCTGCAGAGTTTTCTCAGCAATTTGAAAGTCCTGTTAACCATAATACAGCCAGTTCTTGATTATCCACAAAAAAAGGAAATGAATAGTGGCACAGATAATCCAAAACAGAAAAACAATCAAAATGTTTCTTATATTTTACTTTGGAATGCTTTGTATGGCTTTTGGGGATTCAGATTTTCCTTCCCAGGGATGTTGTGCTCAGGAAAAAGTTAAAATGAGTTTGCATTCCCTAAGCCCACACTAAATAGCTGAAGGGGGATGTGGCCCAGCCACATGCTGGGTGGCAGAGAGAAGGAGCCTGAAATCGAGGGGAAAGAATTCCACTGATAACCTAGAAGTGGAAAATGCCCATATGAATAATTAAGTGCTGACTGGAATATAATTTGGTCTTGTAAATTAGTGTGGACAATTTTCCAGCCCACATTTTTGAAAAACCAGGTTATCCTTTTCAGAGAAGTTACACTGGTAGTTAAAACCAATGACCTCAATGTTCTTTACTGCTCCCAGTCCATTGGCACTGGAACTGTGTGAAGGAGTCAGGACCTATTGCTAATGCCACGGGGATTCAGTCCTCGGCTATTGCACTCCAGCTTCATCCTACAACCATCTTCAACTGAACATACATAGGTTTATAAAATGCCAGACTCTATACTAAGTACCATCTCATCCACTAGGGTAGTTACCATTATTGGTCCTGTTTTACAGATGAGAAGACTAAGGCTCAGACAGGTCCATTACTGATTTAAGTTCCCAAAGCTAGTCACTGGGAGAGACTAAATTTGAGCCCAGGACTATCTCACCTAGTCTGGGATAAGGATGGGTAAAAAGCAGAAAGGATTTCAAAAAGGAGGTTTAGTGAATGAATGAACACAAGTTAGTGGGTAATTACAATGGACTATGGGTGATGTTACTGCAGGACCAGGTACATGGTGCTATTGAGATAGGTCCTAATGATCAAATGGCATGTTTTAAAGAGCTCTGAAATGGACAGGATGGGATTCCCAGTGGTGGGAGTACCTTTGGCAGGTACACACAGGTTAGAAAACACCAGACATGTTCAGAGACCCATGAGCTGGTCTGAAAAAAGAATCTGCTCAAGGTGAAGAGATGTTAACAAAAATGAAAATAATAACAAATGAAAAGAAGTGTCTAAATAGCATAATAGTTGTGCCATAAAAAATCAGCGTGGGGACCAGGAAAAGGAGAGAAAAGAAAGGACAGGGGAAGCCTGTTTTTGAACCCCCATCATGTTTTCTTATGTTTTAAAGAATGTAAATCCTCACTTTGGTATCTAGTGCAGGACAATGAGTATGCATCTTTCAATAATTTTAGTGTTGGGAAAAGATGAGGAAAATAGGTAAAGAAAGAATTGGTTAGGTCAAAGTAACCCAACTGGCCAAGTGGATCCCCAAACACAGGTTTCCTGACCCCTACCCTAGGGATCTTTCACTGGACAGGCTGGTTTTGGGGTACCATGTTAGCACCAAGGCCAAGCCTCCAGGAAGCCTCAGAGTAGCTTTTGGGAAGAAAGTAGGGACTCCAGGATACTGCAAAAATAACTCAAGCCTTATAGATTTTCAACTATTTCTGGAAATTTCCACAGGCATCTTAGCTAAATTATATTCCTTTTTACAGGCAGACTGTTTTGTCTTCTCTTGATCCCTTCTTTGACATCTCCCCACCATCACTACCTTTTACTCCATCAAACCTGAGTTATTCCCTGTTTAAAAATGCAGGACCCATAGAGTGGTTTACCTCTAGGAACCATTAACATCTTCTGGGTCTCTGCCTCTTTAGCCTTTGGAGTCTTAGATGTCTGTGGGCCCCATTCCTTGGTCTAGGAACAATTTTTCATCACTGTGGACATGACCTCAATGAAATTGGCCCCAGAACTCTGGGTCCTCAGCATATAGTTCTACCTTCCCTCCCATAGTGGATGCTATGGGTGCCTTTTAGGACCCGCCAAGGTGCTCCAGCTGCCAAGAGTGTTGCCTGCTAACTTCCCACAGCTGAGCCTTCCCTGGAAATTGCTCTCTGTCAAAGGAAGCTTCCTTGCCCAAGGTCATGTCCCCTCCCCAAATGCGGCTCATATCTAATGATTGCCCAGATACGTCGCCACAATTCCACACAGTTGTTCAGAGCTATCTGTGCTCCAGAATTCCCTGTGGGATCAGTTAGGCCCACTCTTGTGAATGCAGCACTTTCAGCTTCTCCCTTTGCCTGGTCCTGCTTCCCCTACTTTCTCAAGGGTACCGTTCCTGAGAGCACTCCTAAAGAACTCCTCACGTGCAAATCTCCACTCTGGAGTCA
The DNA here is from genome assembly GCF_025265405.1 of Mesoplodon densirostris. NCBI lineage: Eukaryota > Metazoa > Chordata > Mammalia > Artiodactyla > Ziphiidae > Mesoplodon > Mesoplodon densirostris. Next base: position 114,808,581 of record NC_082667.1, on the reverse strand, counting down.
GTTTTCCAAAGAACTGATGTATGACATTCCCATCGCCCTATATTTATTGTGACTTATTTGTTGTTGCTGTAGTCACCTGCCCAATAATGAAAGAAAAACTCACAAACTTTGAAGGGGTCAGAGAGCAAGTTTTTGGTGGATTATGTACAACAGAATCCATCAAGTCAGGTCTTTAGCTCAGTTCCACCATTTTCTTCTTGGCCTGGAGTAAGAAATTTAGCATTCCTATGTACTCGCTTCTTCTGATTCAAAATGGGTAATAACCTATAGGATGGGGGTGATGGGGAAGAAAAATGAACAGATGGCTAAGCAAGTCCTAGAAGACCATTAAGTGCTATGGGAACACTTAAACTCCGTGGTGAAAGCTCTAAAATCTAGGGCCCCATAAGACTGAGATTCTACAGCCCACTTCCTTGGAGGTAGTTTTGAAAACACCCTTTGCTTCATTTCCTGTGGATTATGCAACCACAGAATTCCTCTGGGGACTCAGCCACACCCCAAATCTTAGCCTAAATCACTGAGTTTGACACAGATTCACAGGAATTTGGCAAGGAGCTCACCCAATTTTTCTATCTCAAATTGGATCCAAATGTTGCCCAGGTTGGCTGAGAGTTCAGTCAGAAAAGAAGGAGGCCCAGGCCCATAACTGCTAAATGGTGATATTTGAAACTCAAATGAGTTTGGCTTGCCTTTAAGAGTGGGAAGAAGTTTTGAGCCACAGTGTATGATATAAGCCCTGGTCCAACTCAAAACAGTTTCCACTTTTTTTTTTTTTTTTTTGGTTATTGTTTCAGATCTGGATCTGCTGCTAACATTCACAGGTCACTATGCTTATTCCAAATGCCAAGGCCAGTTGCAGGGAACTTCGGGCTCCTATGGGGTCAAGGTATAGTGAAGAAGTAATGTTCCTTGAATTCCCTCTGGAACAGAGCAAGCCTTGACAGAGGATGGAGAAGGGGGATGTTGGAGAAGGACTAAGGGAAATCCTTGGTTCAGCTCCTGTGAAGAGTCCAGCATGGAGTTGGCTGCTCTGATTGAATTCTCCCTCTTTTCTCTGGGTATTCAGAAAGTGCTGGCCTCCTGCTTCCTGGAGTAGTGGCAATGACTAATACTTGTAGCAGTGACTTGGATAAAATTGTGAATTAGAGAAAGTTAGATTTTGCTGCTCACATCAAATTTTCTATCACAACTTCTTAAAACCTTTTTCTTATTCTATTTTTTTTTTCACCTGAAGAACCTCCATAACAATCTCCACTGTTTTCAGGCTTCATCTACATCTCCTCCAGAATCCCCCACTACCCCAGCACCCAACCACCGGTCTGGCCTTTCCCAAGCAATGCCACATTCTCTGGGCCTTTCTCCCTACACCCACCCCACATACTTGTCCTCACCTGATGCCTCTCCACCTCCCACCACCATTAAGATTCAGCTTTCATAGATCCTGTCTCCTACCTGCTTCGACAAACCACTAGGTTATAAAATATATATTTATGGGAAAACCCACTAAAACTGTTGTCAAAATATGTGTGAGTCTTCACTTTGTCACTCACACAGCAAGTAACATCACATAAGCCATTTTGATTCTTTAAGCCTCAGTTACTTCACCTCTAAAACAGAGATGAAAAAAATTTAACTCATAGGGCCTCAGATTAAAATTAACTCCCATCATGGGGCTTCCCTGGTGGCACAGTGGTTGGGAGTCCACCTGCCGATGCAGGGGACACGGGTTCGTGCCCCGGTCTGGGAAGATCCCACATGCCGTGGAGCAGCTGGGCCCTTGAGCCATGGCCGCTGAGCCTGCGCGTCCGGAGCCTGTGCTCTGCAACGGGAGAGGCCACAACAGTGAGAGGCCCGTGTACCGCAAAAAAAAAAAATTAACTCCCATCAAAAAACACCTCTTGATCTTCTGAAATAAGATGAAGTGCCCCTTCCCTATGCTGCTATGTCACCCAGTAATTCACTATCTTGAAGCATGTAACTTTGCATCTAAATTGCCTATTCCCTTTCTGACCCTCACTAGCCTGAGGCTCCTGACGGCAAGGACTACAGTTGATCACGCTTGAAGGCCAGCGCCTCACATAATGTCAGGCATGCAGCTGGTACTCAAAATGTGTGTGTTCAATGCACGGCCCACTCTGAGAGCATTTATAAATAGTTGAGATTGTTTCTCTCAGAAAGCATATTTATACTGGAACAGGGTCCTTTTTGGACCATGTCTTTCCTGGAGGAAAGACCATAATGGTGCAGGATGTTTGGAAACAGGTGCAGTTCATGTTGTCCCTCAAATAACTCCATGTAGGTGGCCTCTTGCTCTTTGCTGAGGTCCAGCTGGCCCTGGGCCCTTGCACCTGAGGGGGGATATCTGAGACTCTTGAAATTTCCTGTTCCATTTCAGTGACACCAGTTTGGCTCAGTTTTCGCCTCCAAGTGGGATCAAATGTTGCCCAAGTATGGAGAGAAGAGGAGAGATATCTCGTTCTCTCCCTTGACTTTCCTCACTTCCACTTCTCTCTTCTCACGTTCTTCATGGAAGCTTAAACTAGATGCCCAGGGAGGCGTCCTGTCCTGGTCACCAGCAGCCTACACAGCAGTGGGCTCTGCCACTGCTCTAAGCAGCTCACGATGGGTACCAAAAGTTCCTGGGCGGGGGTGGGGGTGGGGGTGGGGGTGGGGCTGCTCCACATGATGGGGAGAAGTGAAGAGGAGTGGGATGCAGGGGATATGTGATGTGGGAGATGCCTGTGTTCACAGAGCAAAGTGATGTTGTACAGAAAGCCTGCCTGTGCTAATGAGCCTGGGAAAAGGACAGAAAGGAAATGGATTATTTCTGTTATGCCTTTTGGGAGACGGTTTTCCATGTGTCTGTCTCACATTTTTTACGTCTGGCAAGCAGGAGCAGTGACTGCTTTCCTTCCATCCTTTCAAGGCTGTTTCTAGAGCAAATAGCATTGAAAGAAAGAGCTAGCCTGGAGCACAGGGCAGGTATGCTGACTACCCATTATACAAAATCGGGGTCCTCTAAGCTCAGGCTCCTCTCCGTACTGCACCCCACAGTGTGATCAGCCATCACCTGGCTCTCTTCCTATTGCCCTGTGCAATTTGAGTCCAGTGAAACAATGCAAATATGTTGATACTCATGTTGCTTGCTGTGCTATGGGTGATCAAGTCCTTCATCTCTGATCTAGGAGTCTCACGGATTCATTCAGCATCCATGAAACCGTGTCAGGTTAACTTGTAAGCTTAATAGGAGCGTAGCATTTCAGACCCTTCACAGTTCTCGACAATGCTCTCTCCTCTCTACCTAAAGGCAGCGATACAAGAATTCGGCCCTTTATGCCCTATCTCCCTGGGAAAAGAGGGGTGAGAGAAAAAGAGGATCTATTGATTGAATGTCCTCTGTTTGCCAAGCTGGACTGCGCTGAGCTGAGCCTTTCATCTATAAATTCATTTAATCTTCACGATAATCCTGGGAATAGGCATTATCCTACCCATTTCACAGATGAGGAATCCTAGGCTCAGTGAGGTGACGTGACTCTCCAAGGTCACACGCAGGTACAGTGTAGGGGCAGGATTTGAACCTAGACCTGTGTCTGCTTAGAGAGCCCCTGATTCCTCTATTACACCATTCTGGAAAGTCAGTCAGTTCTTCGTGTTGACTAGGTGCCCAGCCCAAGATAGCTTGGGAGATGCCAGCAAGCCTAAAATCATTTCTCTCCCCAGTCTGTTATCTGCCTTGTGATTTTGCCTAGTTCTACCGCTGGGTATACTCCTTTACTCCTAGCTTAACAGAGAACTTTTTACTTTTTTCATTTGATCTAGACTTCTACCTTCTCTTTTTTGGGACCCCTGCCTCCCACTGATATCATGCTGATTTCTTAGCCTTCATCTTCTTGATCCTGCCTATTGCCTTGTTTTATTTTATTCTATTTTTCCTACTCAGAAGGAAGGATGTGAAGCAATTTCTCTGATATCACAGAATCCATAACACTCTCCAGACTTCACAGTTCTAAAAAATCTTGTTTGGTTTTCAGATGTGACTAGCGTGATTTGCACCCGGATGCTTAGACTGGCCATCTGCTCAAAGGCTGCTCAGAAAGACATGCCCATGTGTTCTCCTGCCACAGACCAGTCTGCTCTGCCTGCAGCTGTGGGTTTCCAGGACCTTGTACCTATGCCACATTGTTTGAAGCTGAGCTTCAAGGAATCATAAGAGCATTTGCCTGGACCTACTACATAACCTAAATACAGCATGAACTGACCTTGTCTTATAGGAAGTGGGTCAAGGAATGAGCCTCTTTTTTGTGCAGAGCTTGTTTATTTTCCAATTAAGAGGGGAAAGCACCAGGCAGATGGAGTATACATGTGAGTACGAGGGAGACAGAAAAATGAGCAGCCCTTTCCATCGACAGGGTTTGCTGAGAAAGTCACTGTTAATTCCTCTCTCTGAGGCTGGATATCACTAGATAACCAAGTTCTTGTGGGAGCTTTCATGAGGGTTATAGTTCGCTAATAAAAATAAATGTTGTAAAATAATCTAAATGTTTGACTGAGAATATACATGCTTCTTTATGGAGTAGACATAGTTTGGCAATAAACTTCTATAGCTGACCTAACTCTAATTCCCTGGGGAAGAAAATGGCCACCTACCCCAGAACACCATCCAAATACTCACAAGAATGGGCCAATTAGTGATTCATATTTTAAACACTTATTAGCACTGCCCATACTCAGGCTAAGCAAATTTTTGAAATAAAAAAAAGATGAAGGGACATTGACCATGCTTTATGGAGCTCATAACCAAATTGAAGAGAAAGACAGTAATACTTGAAAAAGAAATAACCTACACCAGACTGTAGGTGAAAAGACACATAGGAGCAGCAGAGATGGTAACTAGGTGCTTCAGAAATTGTGGAAAAGTATCATTAGTCTCCTAGTTACCAAGACTCTAAATTGGGGTGACGTCTTGAAAGCCCACACCTACTTCACTCCCACCCAGACGCCTCCAAAATCCCTCTCACAGCCTCCTCTTTCTCCTTTCCACACCTAATGTCAGCACCTTACTTCAAGACTTTATCAATTTATATTTAAATTTTTAAAACTCGCATGTCTCCTTGCTGGCCTCTTCCCATTTTAATTCACATGGAGTACAAATGAAGCTCTGATCAAAAACTGCAGAAGTATCTTTGAAGGGAGCATGGTTTGAGGGAAAGGGAAGAACCTGGACCGTAGCAGATCACCTGGGTTAAAACCATCCTTTTGCTTTAACCTCGAGCAAGTTGCCTTAACTATGTGGAATTTGTTGATTTATCAAATGGTCATCATATCCATTTGTCAGGATTAAATGAGCTCATGAAATAAAGGACCAAATACCAGGCTTGGCATCGTAGAGCAGACAACAGCTGACATTTATAAGGCACCAGGTACTGATCCAAGCGTTCAACGTGTATCCATTCATTTAAGCCACATAACAACCTTGCTAGCTGGGTTCTGTTTTCATCAGCTTCAATTTGCAGATAAGGAGACACAGGCTTAGAGAGTTTAAGTAAATTCCTCAAGGTCACACAGCTGTGAGTGGCAGAAGCTCGGATTTAAACCCAACCATTCTGTTCTCAGAGCCTATGCATTTAACCACCATGTTTGCTGAACTTTGTTGAATAAATTACCCATAACTATGAGTTCCCTTCCCTTCAAGAACAAGTGAGCTACATTAACTTTTTCAAGTAGGAAGATTAAAAGTATTTAAAACTAGGGGTGAGCAGACAACATACCATAGGCCAAATATGGCTCATTGCCTCTTTGTGAGGCCCACAAACTAAGAATGGTTATGTTTTCAAATGGTTGAAAAAAAATTTTTAAATAATATTTTGAGACACGTGAAAATTATACAAAATTCAAATTTTAATTTCTACCAATAAAGTTTTATTGGAACACAAATATGTCCATTTACGTATCATCTCTGCCACTTTTGGACTGTAAGAGCAAAACTGAATAGTTGCAAGAGAGACCCTACAACCCCCTAACCCTAAAATATTTGCTCTCTAATCCTTTACAGGAAAAGATTGCTGACCCCCTAATATAACCAAAAACTCTTTGGCGAATGAAGAGAAGTGGATTTAAGGGCTTGAATTGCTCAGGAATGTTGCTGCCTTTCACCCCCCTTCTCAGACCCTCGATGGACTACTCCCGCACCTGCACTTCATTAGGAGGTGGGGGTGGGGAGGAAAGAAATCTCCAACCCGGTAGTTTGTTGAATTTCTTGGGTGGAGGAGGACGGTGGAAGGACGCTCGCTGGTGAGGGTGAAGGTGAGGCTTTCTTTTCAGTCCTGAATTACAGCCAGATGAGTTTATCCCTTTTTTGGCTGTGGTATGATAACTTTCGGTTTGGTTTTTTTTGCGGTACGCGGGCCTCTCACTGCTGTGGCCTCTCCTGTTGCGGAGCACAGGCTCCGGACGCGCAGGCTCAGCAGCCATGGCTCACAGGCCCAGCCGCTCCGCAGCATGTGGAATCTTCCCGGAGCGGGGCACAAACCCGTGTCCCCTGCATCGGCAGGTGGACTCTCAACCACTGTGCCACCAGGGAAGCCCCAATGATAACTTTTAATGTGCTTAGTAAGCGCAGGTGCTCAGCAGTCAGGGGAGGAGAGGCCGTAGCCAAGTCGCATCACAGGTGTCTTCTCCCGAGGGCCAGGCCGTGAGCGGAAAAGCCGCCTGCTTAGACGCCTTCCAAGTGTCTACCTGCTCTTCAGTGGGGAATGATAATGGCTCTTGGGCTTTTGCACAGGGCTGGGAGCCAGTTTACCTGGGTTCCATGGTGAGATTTCTCAGCAGATTTCCAGCGTGGTAACACCAAGTGGATTCCTTTCTTTCTGCCTTGCTTAACATAATTAAACTGAAGTCAGATGTTTATCAGATTCTCCAGTGTGTTCATGCCTCCAGCCTATAAGATAACCAGTAAACAAGAGGGTGATAATGGCACGGATATGCCTGCTTGTTTTCTTTTTTAAAAAAATTTTCTAAAATATATATAACATAACATTTACCTTTTTTTTTTTTTTTTTTTTCTGCTACGTGGGCCTCTCACTGCTGTGGCCTCTCCCGTTGCGGAGCACAGGCTCCGGACGCACAGGCTCAGTGGCCGTGGCTCACAGGCCCAGCTGTTCTGCAGCATGTGGGATCCTCCCGGACCGGGGCACAAACCCGTGTCCCCTGCATTGGCAGGCGGACTCTCAACCAGTGCGCCACCAGGGACACCCCAACATTTACCATTTTAAACATGTTTAAGGGAACAGTTCTGTGACATTAAGTATATTCACTTCGTTGTGCAGCCATCACCACCACCCATATCCAGAACTCTTTCATCTTCCCCAACTGAAACTCTGATGCCACTGAACAATAACTCCCCATTTTCCCTCCCTCCAGAGACCAACAGCTACCTCCTTCTGCCTCTATGAATTAGACTTCTCCAGGTATCTCAGGTAAGTGGAACCATACAGTACTTTTCCTTTTGCGTCTGGCTTATTTAACTTAAAATGATGTCTTTAACGTTCATCCATGTTGTAGCATATGTCAGAATTTCCTTCCTTTTTAAGGCTGAATAATATTTGATTTATGTAATTTTGTTTATCCATTCACCTGTTGATGGACACGAGTTTTTTTCTACCTTGTGGCTGTTGTGAATAATGCTGCTATGAACATGGGCATACAAATATCTGTCAAGTCTCTGATTTCACTTCTTTTGGATATATATTGCAAAGTGGAATTGTTGGGTCACATGATAACTCTGTTTTTAATTTCTGGAGGAACAACCACACTGTGTTTCATAGTGCCTGGACCATTTTGCATTTCCATCAGCAGTGCATAATGGTTCCAATTTCCCCAAATCCTTGCCAATACTTGTTATTTTCTCTTGTGTTTTTTGTGTTTGTTTGTTTGTTTAGTAGTAACCATTCTGATGGATGTGAAGTGGTATCTTGTGGTTTTGATTTGTGTTTTCCTAGTGATGTTAAGCATCTTTTTATGTGCTTATTGGCTAATTGGTGTCTTCTTCAGAGAAATGTCTGTTCAGGTCATTGCCCATTTTTGATTTGGATTGTTTTTTGTGGTTGTTGAGTTGTAGGTGTTCTTTCTATATTCTAGATATTAACCCTTTATCAGATATATGATTTGCAAATATTTTTTCCTATTCCATGGGTTGCCTTTTCACTCTGTTGATAGTGTCCTTTGATGCACAAAATGTTTTGATTTTGATGTAGTTGCTGTTATCTATTTTTCTTTTTGCTGTTGCCTGTGTTTTTGTTGTCATATCCAAGATATTGTTGCCAAATCCAACGTTGGGAAGAGTTTCTCCTATGTTTACTTTAAGAGTTTTATTGTTTTAGCTTTTACATTTAGGTCTTTATTCCATTTTGGATTAATTTTTGTATATGGTATAAGGTAAGTGTTCGACTTCATTCTTTTGCACATGGATACCCAGTTTTCCCCAACATCATTTGTTGAAAAGACTGTCCTTTCCCCACTGAATGGTCTTGGCACCCTTATCAAAAATCTTCGACCATATATGTAAGGATTTATTTCTGAGTTGGCTTGAGTTTTGATATTAGCAGATATGCCTCTCAAATCAAGACCCAAGTTGTATAAACTTTCCATAGACGATCTAAGAGCCAATGCATTCATGCTCTTAGAACATCGGTGATAGCCCATCTCAAGCTAGAGTTTCAAATGCATGAATCTGTATCACCACTAGTTTGTGAGTTCCCAGAGAGCAGGAACTCTCTTATAACTCAAATTTAGACTTAATCTATATGTTTTGTTCATCCATTATGTGTCCAGAATCATGATAGCAGTAAGGATGCAGACACTTGTATTTAAGAACTTGCAAATTAGCAGAGAAATAAACATGCAAACATATGAATGTCTTTTTGTGAGAAGGATACTCCAGAAGGTAAAGTAGGGGTACAAAGACGGAAGTGGTGACATCTAGTTGGAGAGGAGAGAGAACTTTCTCAGAAGTGGTCACACTTCTGCTGAGTTTGAAGGATGCTTAAGAGTTTGCCTAACAAACAAAAAAGGCTGAGGTCATCAGGACATTCAAAACGCAGGAACCACACCTGCAGACTTGGAGGGGGGCTGCAGTATGGTCGTTGGAGGACTAGCACATATATTACAAGGCCAGGAGGGGTTGGAGAAGAGCCTAGAGGGGTAGGCAGGAGACAGGTCCGAGAACTTGAACTTTATTTTGAGTGTGATTGGAAGGATTTACATGTCTATCCCTTAGACTAGTCCTTAGCACTCATCATTGTTTATTGAACTGATTTTAGTCCAGTACAACAATGATATATGTTTCTTTTCCTTCTCAAACATTATCTCTTCCTCTTCTTTTCTTTCCTTTTTTTTTCTTTTCTCTCTTTCTAGTATGATTTTGATGGCTCTGCTACTTTTCCTCGGCTCAATATCTCAACTACCAAAGGACATAAACTACACTGGGGCATGAGTTTAGACAAAAACAACAACAAAAAAAAGTGAACTCATAAGAGAAAACATTGAAACTACCTAGGTTAGGCTCAGTTGAACTCCCAGATGTGTTTTAAATTAGGTCGTCTCAACCATGGCTACAAGTTCAAAACATTCAAAGCAACCTTATTCGAATTGGAACAAGGCATATTTGGTTTCCTCTAAAGGATTTTTAAAAAGTGGAGTTAAGAGCAGAGATCCCAAATGTAAAAATATGTGAAAAGAAAGCCCATAAGCAAATTGTCTTCATCACAAATGGCATTAAAACTTCCAAACTATCAAAAGTTGTGATCTCTTAGGAACATCTCACTTAGAGAAACAGTGCCTATGCCACACCCTCATTTATCTGGGCAGGGCCAATCAGATGCAAGTGAGCGGAGGAAGCATTTGGAACCATCAAAACAGATGTGAAGGGTCCAGAAACTCAGATACATTTTGCTCTTCTTTTATACAGCATACAAGCAAACTTGGTTGCCTAGTTTCTTAAGAGGACAGAATATGAACAGTAAGGTATAAGGTCACCAAAAGAGAGGTGTCTAGAAACAGGCCCAAGGATTCTTTTGAGAAAAAAAAAAAATACTGTTGGTTTGACAAAGAGAAGACAGAAAAAAAATTGAAAGTAAACATCTACAAACTCTAAAAAGAAAACCCACATACAACACATAAAGCATCCTTGGATTATTTAATAAGGAAATAGAGGCCTAGCCCCCCTCAGTAGCCTCCAGTGCATCTCCAAAGGAAGGAACAGAATCAAAGCTAATGTTCAAAATGATTCCTTCATTCTGTATAGTTATATTGATACTTCAAACATTTAGGCCTGCAAAGTAGTACAGATGAGCTATTCTGCAAAATTTACTTCTGCAGAAATAACTGTATCTCATTCTGTGATGATGCTAGTTAAGTGAAGCATCAGACCACCTCACCTAACATTAGCATAATTTCCTACTTAAGTAGCAAACTTTATCGTTAGAGAGCTTATATAATTTTCCAATATACTAAATATGATCTTAGTCAAGACCGTCTCCTTATCTGTGAAATGATAATACTAAGTATATCAGAGATCTATTTTGAGGGCAAAAAGAGATAATGTATGGTATCTAGCATTTTACATAGTCAGTACTTCATAAATGTTAAATACTGCTACTACTACTACTACAACTAATGTTGATCTTATAACAGGACTGTACCTGGGTTCCTATCCTAACTCCACCATTTATGAGCTATAAGATCTTGGGAGAGGTACTTTACTTCTTTCTGCTTCAAATGTTTCATCTGGAAAATGAAAACAAGGCTATATCATATCTACCTCAGGGGGTTGCTACAAGGATTAAATGAGATACTATATGAAAAACACTTCAGTTAGGACCAGGCACGGAGTAAGAATTTAAGTACTATTAGCTGTAATTATTACTGCTGTTGTTGTTATCCTCCATTTTGCTTGTAAGGATGGTAGTTCTCAGAGTGGTTTGGGGACCCCTGGTGGTCCCTTTTGCATGCAGCCCAAGCAGTCCAAACTGTTGTGTGTCTTTTTCACTCCTTGAATGTACAGTGGAGTTTACCCAAGATGACATGAAGTGTGATATCACCATAGGTTGAATGCAGTTGCACATTTGAGACTCTAGCTGTCTTCTATTAAATAATAAAGAGATTTGCAAAACTGTAAAACAATGTTATTCTCTCTCTATTTTTTGTAACATAGTTATTTTTCCAAAATTATGTTTTATGGTAGCCTATGATGGGTTTATTGCTGTTATTTTAAAATGAATCAATTTTAATGCTTAATTTTAATTTCGAATATGGTAAATATCAAAATATATAATCCACATAAAGAAAAACTCTTTGGGGCTCTCAGTAATTTTAAGACTGTAAAGGGGTCCTGACACAGAAAAGTTTGAGAACCACTATCTTAGTACATAATGTTTCAGAGTTGTTGACATCCTTCAAGGTCACTGTCTTGAGATTTGAGTAGACATAGAGTCAAGTCTCAACCAAAGTTTACTGATAATGAAACCTGTTGATCATTATAATACATCACACTCCAAGGGTCATGGAGCTCCTGCATGGGGAGAGGGCCAATGGTCATTACAATGCTTTTATAGTTGAGTATGGTTGCAGGATTCTGTGTGGTCAACTTAGCAAGACTCTACTCTAGACATGGTATTCAAGGCTAATATATGTTTTCCAGCATCTTAAATTTTATTCATGTGGCCAACCACTGCAGCACTGAATTCACATACAGTTCTTGCCTGGTGATTAAGAGGAGGCACCTAGTGTTAATACTCTTGAGTTGTAGTTTTAGAGTCCAAACTGATTCCCATCACAGGTTTTTAATCTCAAATGTCAGGCAAGAATTCTCACCCGTTTGTAAGCCACTTTAAATATGCTTCTCAGGAGTTCAAGAACTAATCCCTGAAGAAACTGGGTCAAGTTCTTCCCAGTCCCGTCCCCATACCACAGATAGCTAAGCTTCAGTCTTAAGGAAATACTTTGGGACGCCAGGGCATACTTAAAGGAGGGAAAATAAACAGGACAGACTTCCAGAGAAAAGACATATGTGGTCTGTCTTCCAATAAGCATTTGATACTCGAATGTATTTCACTGGAACAAGTTCGTTTAAGTATGTACTATTCTGACTTAGGGTTTCCATCATTGTCTTGATGCAAAGTTGACACCTGCTATGTTGTTTAAGACCTTTGTCTCAGAGGCTTCAGATTTTTACACACATATACACATGCATATACAATGCATTTGGTTGAGTTGGATTGAAATCTTCAGTAGTAATTCAAAGAGTTTGGCTTCTGGGGTAATGTCACAGGTTTGCATGCATTATGCAGAATTTTCTGCTAAGTGCAATAGGCCCTTGGAAATTGAATTGGTTGATTTCAATCCAATGCTTATTTGACATAAATGTCACATTTATGCTGAAGAGTCATATCATTCTTCTATTTCTGCTCCAATAATGTTAATTCTTAAAGTGTTACCCTACATAGGCTATGACTACACGATGCCAAATATCCATCTGGAGGTAAGAAACCTTTATTTTATTATCCCAATGCTCCTAAATCTAATATTTGATAGGATGGAGTTAAATTACCTGGATGTTTAGCTATTTTCATTTATGGCTAGATGCTGCAGTGTTGTAGAAAAAGAGAAATAAGTAATATGAAATGAAAACCATTTTGATCAAACTATATGGCACCACAGAAATAAACAACCCTCCTCCAATATTTTGCTCAATTGAATAATCTCAACCAAATGTTATCAGATCAGTTTGTGTGTGGAACACAATGTGCCAAACAAAATAAATTGACTATTTTACTGTTGAAATAATGTGAAAGGAGCGTGGGGCTCGGGGAAACAAGCACGAGATGTACTGGGCAAGACAAAGGAGGTTCAATTCTCTCCTCCTCCTCCAAGGAGGGTCTGACCAGAGCTGGCTATCTCTAGCAACAGAACAGGGACACTGGTACTCTTATCTTTGACTCTACAGAGGATGCTTCTCTTGTGATGCCTTCAACCCAGCCAGCCCTGTGATTTTGGAAGAGAGGCATACAAGGTAGTTCTAACTACTGACTTACAGGGAAGGATTCTCCCTTCCTCAGTTTTCCAGCCAGTGTCTCAGCACATACTGGAAACAGTCCAGGCTTTAGGGATGACCCATTCATTGACTCTTCATCACTACCTTAACCTAAGACTTGGAAATTCAGGCAGCAGACCACCACACCATCCACAGTCTACTACTGCTGGGTGCTGGTTTATCTTGTCCTAGAGAAGTACCTAACTGAGATATTTCCTGGGACACACGACTACACAGCACAGGCTGACCAGTAGGAGAATAATCCTGTAAAAGCTGTCCAGACTTGAAAGAACACCATCAAAGTTGTTGAGGTATTTAAATATTCTGAGATTTTCATTTAATTCCATTTTTGGCCTGCTTAGAGTTTGACTTCATAGTCCCCTTCTCTAATCAGATCTACAATATTCAAGTGGACGTTCAAGGTTAGCCATTTTCTGATAAATCTGGGGGAAAAAAAAGTGAAGCCATATCATGTTTCCAAGCTCTACTCTTTTCTCCGCTAGCCGGGCCAACTGAGCCACAAAGTGGGTTTGGCTTAATGACCCCATTAAATAATTTATGTCTGGGTAGTCTTGGTCTTTGTCTCAAATGGGTGAAAATAGAAATATAGATGGAGCTTTTCAGATAAACAGTTCTGGTACATTTGCCAAAAATGAACATACTTATTCAGACCTCCCTAATGAAATTGAAAGACGGACGTGTTATACACTTATGCAATTTAGTTAAACAAATAAGCCATTTAACCTGTATTTCTTGGGTGCCCACTATGTGTTAATTTTTGAAAACTATAGTTAAGTAAAAAACGTATTTTAAGGCACTCACAGTCTAAGTAAAAGATACAAAAGTAAACATAATTTCCTATCCGTGTAGTTTATACCTGAGATACAGGTATGCGCAACATACTTTGGGAACACGGAGGGCGATGATAATTTCCTCATTATCATTACCATTAACAAGCACCATATATATATTGTACCCAGCAGAAATACACTAAGATTTCCAGGAGCTGCCTTGTTCCATCCTTCTTCTCCATTGCCAAGGCTGCAATGATTAATCTTTAGAAAAGCTACAGTTTAGCACCTGTTGAATGATATTAGAGAAAATCATCTGTGTTGCAAATAAAGAATATGTTAGGGAGGCTGGACTCAAATGTATCCAGGTTTTGATATCTTTCTCCTTCTGTTTTAGCAGACAAATAATCTGTTGCAACTTTGCTGCTTCTCTTCCCTAGCTTGGCTCTGTTCCCGTGCACCATTTTGTTCTAGGGGGATGCCTAAACTGATTCTGCAGCGTTAGCCAAAACAAATGAGGAGCTTGGCTCTGGGTCTGGTCGCAGCAGCTGCTGTGATTGAAGTTCTCTGCACCTAAGACAGTGGGGCAGCTTTCCGTTTGACAGATGAACACATTTTCATTACTAGAGAAACAGGAAGCATGGCATACTGGGCAAAAAAAAAAAAAAAAAAAAAAAAAAAAGGAAAAAAGAAAGAAAGAAATATTTGGGAAGTCGCTTTGTTCTTTCTTATATCAATCATGGTTATTGTTCAGCTGAAATGTTGGTGAGGAGGTTGACCGAGTGGGAGCCTCATACCCAAGCCTCAGGCTTCTCTTCCCCCCAGACTGTAGCTGTGAGCTGACAGCTGCGTGGTTTCCTGACCTCAGGTTGCCTCAGCCAGAAAATTCCTTTGCAGATCTGCTCTGAGAGGCTGTTTCTGTTCATGCATACAGCACAGGGCAGGGAGAGGCCAGGAGGTCTAGGGGAACCCACATGTAAAGGAAAGGAAAAGAAACATTTGGCTGTTTCCATTAATTTAGTCATACAATGGAGCTGAACTGTCAAGTGAGTATTTGAAGGCTTTCAAAATAGCTACTCGAGACTTCCATGGTGATCTGGAAGCTTGTGAGTGACTCAGCTGCAGGGGGACTGGATACAGGTTCTTGAGAGAATAGAGCACATTTCTAGTAGGGCAACCTTGTGACACCCTTTCCTTTATCATTTCATACTCAGATTCCTTTTATCAAAATGGTAGCCTTGGGAGGCATCCTTGATCCCCAGGTTTTATGTGTTGAGTCTCTAGGTAAAGGTTAGTACCATCCAGTGATATAGAAATCCAAAAAGCAGAGGAAAAGTATGGAAAGGAGAGCAGAAGATGATAAGAAAATACATAAATCTAAGGGGTGAAGTTGCACATGAAATGGCAAAAATTTAAGTATTAGGGGGTGTCTTCAGGAATGAGAGGAGTCTAGAGTCCTCACAGACACATGATTGCTGAACCCTCGTTTACAGTGATCACTAGACCAAGAACGTCCTGGCTACCATGGAATCTGTTGAAGAAGTTGGATGTCAGTCAAGGCAGCTAACATATGTTGATCAACTACTATTTGTCAGACACTGTGCTTGGTGCTTTATACAATGACGTGCCTACAATAGCACATAATGTAGGCATTTGATACTTTGTTATATACATTAAAGAAGCTGAGACTTGGGCTGTCCTAGGTCGCATGGTTAAGTGATGAAGCAAGACTTCCAACCCAGTTCTGTGTACCTTCAAAGCCATCTTGAAGTTTTGAAAGGTTCTTCTACCCACATACCCAAGCCCTATTTCTCCTACAACTTTGATAACCTGCAGTATTCTTTCCTCCTTGGCCTGGACAAAGTCACCAATCTCTCTACACATGACACCAGGCTGCTGGCAATTGATGGGAATTGGCACACAAGATGAATCCTATTTGCAGTCCTTGTGCCTTTACCAATGGGCTGGGGTGGGAGGATGGGAACCGCTTCTGCTCTCCTATTCATTTACTGAAGATTTCCAGTATAGCAGGCCATGCATTGGACTTCTGTGTTCATGACCTTAATTAGTGGGTTCCTTAAGGACTCACGAGGACCCTTACTTTTGCATCCTTGTCACATGACATGCATAATGCTTTGTCTCTGGTCTTCAAGCTAAGGACTCACACTTGCTCATCTAAACTATCAAATCCCTTCCTATTTATCATTCTATGTTCATAAAAGCATTTGCTGAAGGCCTATTAGTGGTGGTGCCTCTGTTGCCAGAAAGGTTAGGGAACTTAGTCAAGGTTCTGCAGTAAGTTACAAAACCAAGCAGAAACTCCAACTTTTCTCTTCCCCAATGAACTTCTTCTTATAGATCAAGGTTTTAAAAATCACATCTCATAGAGCTGTAAATTTCAGTTAAAGCTTCCTACGATCCCTTAGGTTTTTTTCCCCCAAGCCAATCAAAGTTTAATTGTTCTTATAATAGTACTATATCTAAAATAAGCTTCTGATAGGCTTTTTTTCTTATTTTAGTTTCTTTCTTCTTGTCTCTAAATTACCCTTTTATCTTTGCTCTTGCAAATGAATTTGTTCCCAAGTGCAACCAAGGGCATTTTGTGAGGAAAGATATGTGCAAATGTTTCTTCCTATAAGCAGAAAAGTTATATGTATGAATTACTAAGCTTCTCAGATTTAGTTTCCTCATTAGTGGTATGAGATATCAGTACCCACCTCTTAGGGTTGTTGTGGGAATTAAACTAATTATTTTATATAAAGCATCTAACAACATGCCAAACACATAGTAGGCATTTAGCAAATATTAATCTCTATTATCGTTAATATTGATGTGAATTGTTTGTGTAAGGAACGACATAAAAAGGATAAAAGTACTACCACCATAACTTCTAAACCTTACTACATTATTATTTTTGTACCTATGATTTCCTTTTACTATAGATTATTGATTACAGGCTAGGTTTGATTTGATATCTATCTAAAATCCACCTATCTGTCTATCATTGGGCGAGTCAGGGTCAACTACTGTGCCTGCCATGCCCCACAGCCTTTTCTCAGGGAGACGACAGCTCTTCCTGAAGGACCTAAGGAGCATCCTGGACAGCCATATTCTCAACCCAGTGGTCTTATGTCCAGGTTCACCAAGACCGATTAACTGACTTGAGGGTAAGCAATGCATAGGCCAGCAAGTGGCCTGTGAAATCTCTCTCTACTCAGGAATAAGCTAAGCTAATAAGATCCTCTCAACTCTGCAGTTAGTCTTGGGAGTTGTGGAGAAGATTAAGCTTTTAACAGTAAGAGCTGAATTCTGAAAGGAGACACAGAGAGAGCTCATGAAGTAGAGTGAGGCCATTCCCTGGAGTTGTGAGCAAACGGAAACTGAAATTTAGCAGAAGCACTTGCTACTTACGATGACCGACAACCGTCTCTCTTCTGTGCACCTGTGTCCCCCTGGTCCCAACAGTGAGGCTCCTCTTGGGTGGCTTTGAATTCCAAGCCGCTTTTCTCATGCCATGTCTTGTTTGGAGGGACTCAGAGCTATTCTCAGATCCACCTGTTGATTTGCTTCAGTGGTCACTGCTCTATCGCTCAAATGCCATGCTGGACCTGGAATTTCTCTACGAAGTATGCAGTCACCCAGACTGCATAGGGCAAATTAGAAAATGATGCCTTCTGTTTTGGAATCAGAACAGCTTGTCTGCATGTCTGGTATTTCTGTCAGGGATTCTATTATTCCTGTTATTTCCGACCACAGCTGGGACATGGGCTACTTCTCAGGGACTGAAGAGCATGCCTGTTAATCCACCCTTTCTTCCTTCTTTGATCAAACTCTTCTCAGCTAATGAATCCTAGTGTCTTCACATAGTCTTCCTTACTCTCTAGCTTACGGTATATATAACTGTGGGGTTTTGTTTGTTTGTTTGTTAGTGGTTGCCTTCAAGTTTACAATGTGCATTTATAACAAATGCAAATCCACTTTCAAATAATACTGTACTCCTTCATGGGTAGTGCAAGTACCTTATAACACAGTATTCTTAATTCTTTCCTCCTGTCCCTTATAGTATTGCTGTCATTTATTTCACTTATTTCTCTTATAGGTAAACTGTAATCTCCAAACACATTGACACTATCATTATTTTGAACAAACTGTTATCTGTTAGATCAATTAAGAATAAGAAAAATAAAAGACTTTATTTTACCTTCATTTACACTTTCCCTAATATTTTTCTCTTCTTCACATAGGTCCAAGTTTCTGACCTCTATCCTTTTTCCTCTCTCTGAAGAATTTCTTTTAACATATCTTACAAGGCAGATCTACTGGCAACAAATGTCCTAAATTTTGGTTTGTCTGAGAAAATCCTTATTTCTCCTTTACTTCTGGATAATTTTACTAGACACAGAATTCTTGTTGGTGGGCTTTTTTCTTTTAACACTTTAAATATCTCACTTTACTTGCTTCTTGCTTGTTTGATTTGTGAAGAGAAGTCTCATGTACTTCTTATCCACTTTTCCTCTATAAGTGAGGTGAAGTCTTTTCCTCTCTGATTCTTTTTATTATTTTCCCTCCCTCCCCCAACCCCCCCCCATCCCACCCATCTAGATCATCACAGAGCACCAAGCTGAGCTCCCTGTGCTATACAGCAAGTTCCCACTAGCTATCTGTTTTACACATGGTAGTGTAATTATGTCAAAACTAACCTCCCAATTCATGCCACCCTCCCCTTCCCCCCACCCCATGTCCATACGTCTGTTCTCTACGTCTGTGTTTCTATTCCTGCCTGCAAATAGGTTCATCTGTACCATTTCTCTAGATTCCACATATATGTGTTAATATACGATATTTTTCTCTTTGTGACTTACTTCACTCTGTATGACAGACTCTGGGTCCAGCCACATCTCTATAAATGACCCAATTTCATTTCTTTTTATGGCTAATATTCCACTGTATATATGTACCACATCTTCTTTAACCATTCATCTGTCGGTGGACATTTAGGTTATTTCCATGTCCTGGCAATTGTAAATAGTGCTGCAATGAACATTGGGGTACATGTATCTTTTTGAATTATGGTTTTCTCAGGGTATATGCCCAGTAGTAAGATTGCTGGATTATATGGTAGTTCTACTTTTAGTTTTTTAAGGAACCTCCATACTGTTCTCCATAGTGGCTGTGTCAATTTACATTGCCACCAACAGTGCAAGAGGGTTCCCTTTTCTCCACACCCTCTCCAGCATTTATTGTTTGTAGATTTTTTTTGATAATGGCCATTCTGACTGGTGTGAGGTGATACCTCACTGCAGTTTTGATTTGCATTTCTCTAATAATTAGTAATGTTGAGCATCTTTTCATGTGCCTCTTGGCCATCTGTATGTCTTCTTTGGTGAGATGTCTATTTAGGTCTTCCACCCATTTTTGGATTGGGTTGTTTTGTTTTTCATATTGAGCTGCATGAGCTGCTTGTATATTTTGGAGATTAATCCTTTGTCCATTGCTCCATTTGCAAATATTTTCTCCCATTCTGTGGGTTGTCTTTTCGTCTTGTTTATGGTTTCCTTTGCTGTGCAGAAACTTTAAGTTTAATTAGGTCCCATTTGCTTCTTTTTGTTTTTATTTTCATTACTATAAGAGGTGGGTCATAAAAGATCTTGCCGTGGGGACTTCCCTGGTGGTGCAGTGGTTAAGAATCCGCCTGCCACTGCAGGGGACACAGGTTTGAGCCCTGGTCTGGGAAGATCCCACATGCCGAGGAGCAGCTAAGCCTGGGAAGATCCCACATGCCGAGGAGCAGCTAAGCCTGTGCACCACAACTACTGAGCTTGAGCTCTGGAGCCCATGAGCCACAACTACTGAGACTGCGCACCACAACTACTGAAACCCGCATGCCTGGAGCCCGTGCTCCACAACAGAAGCCTGTGCAATGAGAAGAAGAGTAGCCCCCACTTGCTGCAACTATAGAAAGGCTGTGTGCAGCAACAAAGACCCAACGCAGCCATAAATAAATAAATAAATTTATTATTTTTTAAAAAAATGATCTTGCTATGATTTATGTCAAAGGGTGTTTTTCCTATGTTTTCCTCTCAGAGTTTTATAATGTGCGGTCTTACATTTAGGTCTTTAATCCATTTGGAGTTTATTTTTGTGTATGGTGTTAGGTAGTGTTCTAATTTCATTCTTTTACATGTAGCTGTCCAGTTTTCACAGCACCATTTATTGAAGAGGCTGTCTTTTCTCCATTAGATATTCTTTCCTCCTTTGTCATAAATTAGGTGACCATAGGCACCTGGATTTATCTCTGGGTTTTCTATCCTGCTCCATTGATCTATGTTTCTGTTTTTGTGCCAGTACCATACTGTCTTGATTACTGTAGCTTTGCAGTATAGTCTGAAGTCAGGGAGCCTGATTCCTTGAGCTCCGTTTTTCTTTCTCAAGATTGCTTTGACTATTCAGGGTCTTTTGTGTTTCCATACAAATTGTAAAATTTTTCGTTCTAACTCAGTGAAAAAAGCCATTGGTAGTTTGATAGGGATTGCATTGAACGTGTAGATTGCTTTGGGTAGTATAGGCATTTTCACAACGTTGTTTCTTCCAATCCAGGAGCATGGTATATCTCTCCATCTGTTTGTGTCATTTTTTATTTCTTTCATCAGTGTTTTATAGTTTTCTGAGTACAGGTCTTTTGCCTCCTTAGGTAGGTTTATTCCTAGGTATTTTATTCTTTTTGTCACGATGGTAAATGGGATTATTTCCTTAATTTCCCTTTCTGGTCTCTTGTTGTTAGTGTATAGGAATGCAAGAGATTTCTGTGCATTAATTTTGTATCCTGCAAACTTACCAAATTCACTGACTAGTTCTAGTAGTTTTCTGGTGATATCTTTAGAATTTTCTATGTATAGTATCATGTCATCTGCAAACAGTGACAGTTTTATTTCTTGTTTTCCAATTTGTATTCCTTTTATTTCTTTTTCTTCTCTGATTGCTGTGGCTAGGACTTCCAATACTATGTTCAATAATAGTGGCAAGAATGGACATCCTTGTCTTGTTGCTGATCTTAGAGGAAATGCTTTCAGTTTTTCACTACTGAGAATGATGTTGGCTGGGGGTTTGTTGTATATGGCCTTTATTACGTTGAGGTAGGTTCCCTCTATGCCCACCACCTGGAGAGTTTGTATCATAAATTTGTGTTGAATTTTGTCAAAAGCTTTTTCTGCATCTATTGAGATGATCAGATGGTTTTATTCTTTAATTTGTTAATATGGTGTATCATATTGATTGATTTGCATATATTGAAGTATCCTTGCATCCCTGGGATAAATCCCACTTGATCATGGTGTATGATCTTTTTAATGTGTTGTTGGATTCTCTCTGCTAGTATTTTGTTGAGGATTTTTGTATCTATGTTCATCAGTGATATTGTGATATCTTTGTTTGATTTTGGTATCAGGGTGATGGTGGCCTCATAGAATGAATTTGGGAGTGTTCCTCCCTTGGAAATTTTTTGGAGAGTTTGAGAAGGATAGGTGTTAACTCTTCTATAAATGTTTGATAGAATTCGTCCGTGAAGCCATCTGGTCCTGGACTTTTGCTTGTTGGAAGATTTTTAATTACAGTTTCAATTTCATTACTTGTGATTGGTCTGTTTATATTTTCTGATTCTTCCTGGTTCAGTCTTGGAAGGTTACCTTTCCAAGAATTTGTCTGTTTCTGCCAGGTCGTCCATTTTATTGGCATATAGTTGCTTGTAGTAGTCTCTTATGATCCTTTGTATTTCTGCGTTGTCAGTTGTAATTTCTCCTTTTTCATTTCTAATTTTATTAATCTGCGTCCTCTCCCTTTTTTTCTTGATGAGTCTAGCTAAAGGTTTATCAATTTTGTTTATCGTCTCAAAGAACCAACTTTTAGTTTTATTGATCTTTGTTATTGTTTTCTTCATTTCTATTTCATTTATTTGTGCTCTGACCTTTATGATTTCTTTCCTTCTACTAACTGTGTTTCCTCTGTCCTTCTTTTCCTAGTTGCTTTAGGTGTAAGGTTAGATTGTTTATTTGAGATTTTTCTTGTTTCTTGAGGTGAGCTTGAATTGCTATAAACTTCCCTCTTAGAACTGCTTTTGTTGCATCCCATAGGTTTTGGATTGTCGTGTTTTTGTTGTCATTTGTTTCTAGGTATTTTTAGATTTCTTCTTTGATTTCTTCAGTGATCTCTTGGTTATTTAGCAGTGCACTGTTAGCCTCTATGTGTTTGTGTTTTTTACAGATTTTTTTCCTGTAATTGATTTCTCTTCTAATAGCATTGTGGTTGGAAAAGATGCTTGATACAATTTCAGTTTTCTTAAATTTTCCAAGGCTGGATTTGTGACCCATGATGTGATCTGTCCTGGGGAATGTTCCATGTGCACTTCAGTAGAAAGTGTATTCTGCCGCTTTCAGGTGGAATGTTCTATAAATATCAAGTAAATCTATGTGGTTTATTGTGTCATTTAAGGCTTGTGTTTCCTTATTTATTTTCTGTTTGGATATCTGTTCATTGATGTAAGTGGGGTGTTAAAGTCCCCCACTGTTATTGTGTTACTGTCAATTTCCCCATTTATGGCTGTTAGCATTGCCTTATGTATTGAGGTGCTCCTATGTTGAGTGCATAAGTATTTGTAATTGTTATGTTTTCTTCTTGAATTGATCTCTTGATCATTATGTAGTGTCCTTCCTTGTCTCTTGTAATAGTCTTTATTTTAAAGTCTATTTTATATGAGTATTGTTACTCCAGCTTTCTTTTGATTTCCATTTGCATGGAATATCTTTTTTCATCCCCTCACTTTCAATCTGTATGTGTCCCTTGGTCTGAAGTGGCTCTCTTGTAGACAGCATAGATATGGGTCTTGTTTTTGTATCCATTCAGCCAGTCTGTGTCTTTTGGTGAGAGCATTTAATCCATCTACATTCAAGGTGATTATCGATATATATGTTTCTGTTACCATTTTCTTAATTGATTTGGGTTTGTTTTCGAGGGTCTTTTTCTTCTCTTGTGTTTCCTGCCTAGAGAAGTTCCTTTAGCATTTGTTGTAAAGCTGGTTTGGTGGTGCTGAATTCTCTTAGCTTTAGCTTGTCTGTAAAGGTTTTCATTTCTCTGTCGTATCTGAATGAGATCCTTGCTGGGTAGAGTAATCTTGGTTGTAGGTTTTTCCCTTTCATCACTTTAAATATATCCTGCCACTCCCTTCTGGCCTGCAGAGTTTCTGCTGAAAAATCTGCTGATAACCCTATGGGGATTCCCTTGTATGTTATTTGTTGCTTTTCCCTTGCTGCTTTTAATATTTTTTCTTTGAATTTAATTTTTGTTGGTTTGGTTAATATGTGTCTTGCTGTGTTTCTCCTAGGGTTTATCCTTTGTGGGACTCTCTGCACTTCCTGGACTTGGGTGGCTATTGCCTTTCCCATGTTAGGGAAGTTTTTGACTATAATCTCTTCAAATATTTTCTCAGACCCTTTCTCTTTCTCTTCTTCTTCTGGGACCCCTATAATTTGAATGTTGGTGCATTTAATGTTGTCCCAGAGTTTCTGAGACTGTCCTCAATTCTTTTCATTTTTCTTTATTCTGCTCCTCAGCAGTTATTTCCACCATTCTATCTTCCAGTTCACTTATTTGCTCTTCTGTGTCAGTTATACTACTATTGATTCCTTGTAGTGTACTTTTCATTTCAGTTATTGTGTTGTTCATTACTGTTTGTTCTTCTAGGTCTTTTTTAAACATTGCTTGTATTTTCTTGATCCATGCCTCCATTTTATTTCTGAGATTTTGGATCATCTTTACTGTCATTACTCTGAATTCTTTTTCAGGTAGGTTGCCTATTTCTTCTTCATTTATTTGGTATTGTAGGTTTTTACCTTGCTCATTCATATGTAACATTTTTTTTGTCATATCTTTTTTTTGGATGGGTGGGGCTGTATTCCTATATTAGAGGTTGTTTGGCCTGAGGCGTCCAGCACTGGAGTGTGCAGGCAGTTAGGTAGAGCTGGGTCTTGGTGCTGAGATGAGGACCTCCAGGAGACCTCACTCCGATTAATATTCCCTGAGGTCTGTGGTTCTGTGTTAGTCCAGCAGTTTGGACTCATTGCTCTCACCACAGGAGCTCAGGCCTGACCCCTGGCCTGGCCACCAAGATCCTGCAAGCCACGCGGTGCAGCAAAAGAAAAGAAAAAACAAGTAGCAGTACAATAACAATGAATGAAAAATAAAATAAAATTAGAAAAATAGAAAATGTATTAGGAAAAATTAAAATATAAGTGAAATAACTGCAACAAGGTAAAATACAACCACCACAGAAAGAAAAAAAAAGGGGGGGGTGGGGAACAAGCCAAAAGGAGCAGAATAATAACAAAGTATAAAGAATAAAATTAGAAAAATAAAAAATTTATTAGAAAAAAATATATAAATGAGTCAACAGCAACAAGGTAAAACAGAACCACAACCTGGTCACTTGGGGGTTCCTCCCATCCCCTTAGGTGTCTGTGGTCCCCCACCAGTGCCTGGTAGATGCCCTAGTTGTGCGGAGACGTGAACTCCATGTCCTCCTAGTCTACCATCTTGACTCTGCCCCTCGCCTCTGATTCTTTCAATATTTTCTTTGTCTTTGATTTTTCTTGCATTTTGAATATGATATGCCTAGGTGTAGATTTTTGGTGTCATTGTTGTATTTATCATAGTTGGTGTTGTCTGAGCTTCCTGGACCTGTGTTGTTTATTTTGAAAAATTGTTGGCCAGTGTTACTTCAAACATTTTTTCTTTTCTTTCTCCCTCCCTCCCTCCCTCCCTTCCTCCCTTCCTCCCTCCCTTCCTCCCTTCCTTCCTCCCTTCCTTCCTTCCTTTTCCCTCTGTTATTCTCATTACACTTATGGCACAGTTTGTAATTGTCCCACAATTCTTGGATATTCTTTTCCATTTTTTTCTCTTTCCATTTTAATTTTGAAGTTTGAAGTACTGACATATCTTGAAGTTCACTGATGCTTTCCTTGGCCATGCTGATGAGACTATAAAGGCATTCTTCATTTCTACTACAGTGTTTTTAATTTCTACTATTTCCCTTTGAGTTCTTTAGAGTTCCCATCACTCTCTGCTTACATTACCCATCTGTTCTTGCTATACTGTGTTTTGAATCTTCTAGGCCTTGCCTCTTTAAAGCCAAGGAAGTTAAACAGTTCTTCTTGCAATACAAATCATGGTTCTTGCAATAAAAATCATGGCTTTCAAAACTTTTTCCTACTTTAGATCTACCCAAATTTACATAAGAGCTCCAAAGTGAGGAATTTAACTCTTTCTTGGGTATCAGCTCCACCTAAAGACAGCATTATAGCAAGTTCTTGATGATGCTTGAATCATTAGAGGATGGGGAAGATAACAGACTTCAGTTTGAAAATATCCTCCTACTATGTTTTGCTTCTTAAGGGGTGTGTAAAACCTGGAACACAGAACTCACACTGCACTCACCCAGCTGAGAAGCAGATAGCCCTGACCAATGCTGGGAAGATGAGATAGAAGGGGCACCTCCACTCCAATCCTGGGCATTACTTACAGCTTATTTACCCATTTACTCGGCCAATCGATTTACACCCTGGTGGTCATAATACATAAAAGGGCACCCAGACATAACCCACTTCAGTCCAAAAAAACAACCAGAAAAACAAAAAACAGAGAAATTTGATACTGTACTTGGGATTGAGGAAAACTAATTGATTTGACAGCTAAGCAGAAACTCCTAAGGGAAAAATCAGTATAGAACAAAATAATCTCATCTGTAATTTTGTATGCTGTTCCCCCTAGTATGTCGATTGTATATCAGTGTCATCTGTTTTAGATGGGAATGTTACCAACTATAATGCTTCTGTTGATATTTCAAAAAGATTCTAATCTCACTGCAGTAATAGCTTCTGTCATTCCTAGCAACATATATGCCATAACATTCTTGGCTGCATTGACAGAAATATTAATGTGCTCAGATTTTATATTATTCAGACCACTGTATGTCTCTTTCTTAGTGTTCAGTTGCTTTTGCTTTATACACAATGTTAGAGCCTGACTGCCCAATCCCAGTGCATTAGGTGTTATTCATGAGTAGCATCAGTCGTCTCATCTCTGTGTGATCTGGATCTTCTCTAGCAGAAAACCTTTCTCCAATTCTATGGATTTCCTCTTTAAACATTATACTTTCCTGTGTTCTGTAACTCAAATGAACTTGCTATATACCTTGATCCTCATCTTCATTTTATTCCCTTAGAGTTATTGCCTCTCAGGTTGGAATGGATTTATGGTCCACGCATCAATCTGATGTTTGAAACTTTCGTACACCTTCTCTGCCAAATTCCTACTCTGTCCTTAAACTCATTGCCTTCCAGTTCTGTCTTCCAGTTCTATCTTTGCTAATACTATTACATAGACCTTACATGAGCAGATATATTTCAATGTAGTTTTTACTTTTTACTCTAGTTTCACTTTTTAGTGTCACTTAGAACAATCCAAATCTTTCTTCTACTCCACAACCCTTCAGATATTTAAAATAGCTACCAGGAGCATTTACTTCTCTGGGCTAAATATCCCTAGTTCTTTCTATCATTAATTATAGAATATAGTTTTGACTTGCCTTATCATCTAGTTGGTGACTCATTATGCATTTGAATTATACACCCACAACATTTTGGAAGGGATATTAGGAGATTTCTCCAGTTTGGCATCAGAATCCAGACTGGAATGATTAAGAGTATATGGCTATCTCTAACATTTTAAAATTTAAATGGAGCTTTAGAAAAGTAAAAAATAATAAGATTAAAAAAGATAGGGGTTAAATGGGATCCACTAATACATACAGTAGAATAAAATCTCACACAATTTGCTATAAATTTGATAATGAACATTTTTAGATGTCATTTGTTGTGATGATCAAACCCAGTCAGTCTGGAACCCAGTCAGTACCGTGGGAGAGCTGTTGGAGGCTTGGAGAATTATCTAGGAGATTCCACAGTGGTTTCAGAATGTCCTTAGTGGAGATTGGGTCGAGGGTGGTGGAGGAGGGCAATAAGGTTAGAAAGAGAAACTAGAGGATTTGTCTTGAAGCTCTGCATAGTTTATTATATTTTCACCCACATTGTATATGACAGAATAGTTAATGTAATACGGTTCTCTAAAGACACTTCTGGTCACACTTCACCTAAGATTCAGAAATTACCCATTGTCCCTGTCAAAGATTATTATGTTTATTTAAGGTAGCTTTAGAAAGTGATGGAGATTCTGGGAAGGTAAAAGCTAATCTCCCACCAAAACATTGGAGCCACCATTACTCTGATTCCTCATACTGTTACTTTTGTCTTAGGCAATTCTGCATTAGGTATACACTGATTATAAAAAATATGCAGAATGCCATCCATCCCTTTGAAGCAGTTGCTTAACATTTACTTGAAATAGCAAGACCTACAGTGGGTGTAGAGAAATACTTCTGATATGCCCTGTGAAGTGTCTGCTACCAATTACTTTTTATTCTGGAAATGATTTGTTCTCCCTAAGTGCTTCTGCATTTTACTGTCTCTGTGTCTCTCGGTCTCTTCCTCAGATGCCTCTATGTTCTATCTGTATTGTGTTTCCAGAAGGAAAGAATATTCTGTTCATTTTAGTTCACAATTGGTCATTTCCAGGCCAAAAAAAAAAGGTGCCCCCATCAGAGTAACATTTATCCCCAAACACTTTTAAACATTCTTCCTGGCTACAGCTGTTCATGATTTTACTCTCTAATCCTTCCAGGCCCATTAATCCTAAGACTGCACATGTGATGCTTTTAAAGTATGGTATCTAGAACAAAATCCGATACCACAGGTGAGGTCTGATCCTAGCTTTCTCTTAACTCGAAAGTCGTCATGTAGATGACCGTTGGGGAGCGATTTTGGACTTGAGACACTGATGATAGATGGCTTTTATTAAACACTCTCTGTCAATAGAACATTATGTTCAGCCTTGGAGCATCAACAAACTTAGAGACAGCCTTGGAGAAGGCAGAGAATCTTCCCTTGAGAACTGCCATGTACAACAAAGCTGAAAACCAAGCTGCCACTTGCTGCTAATCATAAAGCCATCATCAAGTGAAATCGCACTTACTGGTATTTGCCCAGCCATTGAACCATGAGAGATCTAGGCTTATAATGACAAGGTTTAGGCTGCAGTACGTATTTGATGCATTTCATGTAGACGCCTCTTTGGGGGCAGTTTAGGGGTACAGATATTTTCTTAGGGCCTTCAACGTGCAGCACTACCTCACCGAATTTTCAGAATGATTCTCTAAATTTGGATTGTTGTCCCTGTTTTGTAAATAAGGAAACTGAGTCTCAAAGAAAGGTCAAGCAGCATGCATTTGAATAACTGGCAGGGCCAGGATTAACACTCAGATATTTTACTCCAAAGCCCAAGCTCTTTCACTAAAACATGCTTCCCAGGAGGTTGCCTGTGGGCAAAGTGAAAATTATGTTCTAGATATTTAGCATTAGCAGACATATGAAAGGACAAAAAGACCTAATACGAGTAACCGACAGTGGAAACTGTTCATCATTCTTAATGGTTGCAACAATTCTAAACTGAAACGTGTTAGATTTTACCATATTATTACTCAACAGATATTAACCAGTTATTTTAGGTATCTATCGCCCTGTGGTCTTTGGTGTACTCTCTTCCGTGTATCTTATGTAAACTGTTGGCGACTTCATAGGCAGTGCTGCATCATTAATGCATGGAAATGCAGTAGGCATTTTTTCCGCCATTCATTCTGCCCTAGAAATTCTTATTTCTGGTACCAAAGTGGAGGATCCCTTTGCCCTTTTCAGTGTTGCCAGGTTGCTGAGGCAGAGTCTTTACCCTAATAGACTTTTCAAGCAGATAGAAAGCTTTGATGCAAAGGTATCTATAAATGTGCAAGGAATCATAGACATTAGAGCCAGAAGGGACTTTTAATGTTTTCTACTCAAGCATCCCATTTTTATCAGTAAGGGAACTAAGACCCAGAGAGGCCTATAAATAGAATGTTCTAATAACACCTACCCTATGTAGGGTGACCATGTTGTTCATTTTCCAGATATGACACTCTGAAGATTGAAAGGAGTGCTAACCGAGTGGGATGCTGGCAAGTGGGCCCTGTCCTAGGCAAGCCAGGATGTATATTTACTCTAACCTCTTTGAACTTTTTAAATCATGAAATAAGATGGCATATGTGAAAATACTTGGATTAATACCTGGCGCATACATGGAAAGTGCAAATAAATTTTGCACTGAATCTGAAGTCCAGTTGCCTAGGAAATCAGTGGAAGAGCTGGGAGTTAGGCATATGTCTTCTAACTTCTAAAGTCAATAGTACCAAGTGAAACAAATGAAAACATAAAGTGACAACTAATCGTCAGGTTTTGTTTCTGTTTAGCTTAATTTTTGTTTCTGTTTTGTATCTAACATAGCAAAACTTCCTGTCATCTTTTCCCCATTTTATAGTTTGACCACATCCAGTGGCTTCAAGATAGAAACACATTAGTAAACAGCTGTGCAGACTAATAAATCCTGCCGGAAGGAAGGAAAAGATAAAGGCAGGCAGGGTGGGGAGGACGGATGAGGAAGAGGGATGGTGAGAGCAGTTGTTTCTGAAGATATTAGATTCTGTGGAATCTGTACCCAGATAAGATGCTACACATTTTATACGGAACTTCTTAAAAACGAAACTAGATTGAGTACAGATTTTTAGCTTAAAAGCAACAACAGATTTACAATTGCCCCATTCTACTGCTGTTTCACTGTGTAAAAGTTGTTACCACATCTTTGTTTCATTCCAATATTTATTCAGTACAGTCGGCTTTCAGAGCCTTTGAGTTCATTCCTTCTCCACGTTTGCCATAAGAACAACTGCAGTTCATTCCTCAGTTTATGGCAGACCACAAAGTGAGTGATCTAGTACTGCTTTCTCCAGTGTTAAGTTATGAGTGCCCCAGAGTAGTTAAAAGATAGTACCTATATAAACTGATTTTTCTAGGTTATGTCATTTGGAAGTTCCATGTTTTATCCTGTCTCTAAAGAGGCATAGAAACATTCACTTCTCTGCTTCCAAATCCAAGATATTGGCTCCCTCCAAGATATTTCTGGTTGAAATCTGGTCCCTGGAAAGGCAGAACATGAACCACTTCTATTCCTTGCCATTTGTCCTATGGCAATGAGGAGGTGAAACTTCAAATGTTTTCCAGGCTGTGAAATCTGGCCCTTCTGTTTTGACCTTTTCATTATTCCTTGTTCTGACTGACTGGTCATTGCCAGCCCCTTCTGCAGGTTGGTTGTGTTCTAAGGACTGGAAGAGAAGAATCTCCACCTAATCAACATACCAACTATTGAAAAGGGCAAAAACAGCTGCTCTTCTCTATAGCCACCTCCAGTGTACACACGTCAACTTACACAGAAACTGGCCCCACTTTAGAAACATCCTGTTCTAGTTTTGGTGCAATTAAAAAAAAATAAGGAACTTGAATAATACTGATTATTTCACTCTAGCAAACTAAAGTGGGAAAAACTACCCTCTGCCACATCATGAGATTATAAAGCTCGTGAATGGCTCTATGTCTAATTTATAATCAGCTCTGGATTTTTTTTCAAGTATAACTCTAAGATTTTTTTCCAGTAAGAATTTTCAAATAAGATTTCCCCCTAATGACTGATTTTTCCTACCTTCAGTTTGAGAATTTTATTCCTAAATCGAGTTTTCTTTTTCTTCTGTCTTGAATTATATCTTCAGTTTTACATTTTCTCCCAAGTACAAGCAAGAATAATGCTAGAAAGTAAGCAGTTAAAGTGAAAATGTCTTTTATTTTCACCGTGCCGTACATTTTGCAAAACATATTGTTTTCGTCAGCATAGGGTAGTTTAAGTAGTAATAACAAATTAATCCCTAAATCTCAGTTCTTAACACACTCACGCTTTATTTCTTGTCACATGATGTATCCAATGTGGGTTAGCTGGGCGCTGGGTTCTACATTAGCTCACAAATCACAGGCTGATGAAAACACTGTCATCTTAACACATGCCTTTGGAGTTTGCTGTGCCAGCCTTAGAGGACATTTATTCTTCTGTGTTTTGGCCTAAATTGAAAATGCATCATTTCTGCTCATAGCACCTTGGCCAGAATCTGTCACATCGCCCACCTGGGGTGAAAATATGGGTGATCACTTGGATATTCCATAAGCAAAAGATGTCTCAGCCACACACTTTTATGTCAATGTCTTCACTTAAGCCTAATAACCTTGAAAGGTTGATACTCTAGCTACTACCAATAATCTGGCAACTATGTATCACTTCCCAGCTGTGTGTTAGGAATGAACTCTTGCAGCCACATTTTCTTCATCTGGAAACTGAGGCTCAGAGACGGTAGCATGTCCGTTCGGGTCATTGCAGAGTTATATGCCATGGTGGAGGTAGAAGCAGATGAGATTTAGGGGGGTCGTTTCCATGAAACATAAAGGGAAGAGGGAACAGGCACAGGCACAGGGAGCCTCCAGACCACAGGGGAGGTCTGACACCTGTGAAAGGACAGAGGGTGGGAAGAGCCAGCCTCAGACTGTGGAGCAGCTCTGAGGATCTCAGCCACCCCGAGGCAGCTCCAAAGGAAAGATGGACAGGAGAGGAATCTCGCAGTGGGCAGAAATGGCCAGGCCCTAGTACCCATGCTGCGCTTAGTCATCAGCTGGGAACCCATGTTTTTGGCTCTAACACTGAGGCGGACCCCCAAAGGCACTGCCGCCGGAGGTTGTCAGCTGACTGCATTCCTCGCAGCAGGTTTTCTGTTGACGGGCTGCCACAGATAACTATTCTGAGAGCAACAGGTGAGCTGGGAGACATACTCGGGGTTCCTGGTGCCAAGGCTCCCTGGCGTTCTAGCAAGCACTGATAGCTACAGCAGAACTTTGAGTATAATTATTCTATTATTAACTGGATAAAGAACCTTCAGAAAAAAAAATAGACTAGTAATGGGGGCAGATATTAAGGTCAAGAAGTCAGGAGATCACTGTTCTAGCTTCACTTCTGCCATTAGCTAGCTGTGTGACCTCCAGCTCTGTCACTGAACCCACTGTGCCTTTATTCTCTTGTCGAAGTTAGACGATTGGACTAGATCAGTGGTTCTTAAACATTACTATGTTTCACAGTCACCCAGAGGGCTCGTAAAAGCACAGATCTCTGCTCCCACACCCAGAGTTAATGTTCTGAGAAATCTTGAGTGAGGCTGGAGATCGACCTTTCTAACAAGTTCCCAGGCACCACTGCTGATTGGGAGCCCATACTTTGAGGAACACTGGACTAGATCCTCTCCGATGTCATCTCAAGCTCATAAATACTATGTGCTTGTGATTTAGCTACATGACTTTAAAATGATCACTACTGCAGTTATTTATATCCATTTGTCCATGCTCCATTATAAACTAATATAAATGTTGCCTTTATTACTATCTGTATACTACCTGTATAGATAATGTATCATTAAATAAAGATATCTAATGATTTCTTACCATGTGATGGATATTGTGCTAAATACAAAGAAGATATCCTTTACCTGTGAGTTCAAATACTAATAGAAGAACCATCGTCATCATCATCGATAACATGTATTGAAGACACACAATGTCCTAGACTCTGTACTAGCTCCCTAGGTCTGTTACCTCATTAGTATGAGTACATGATTAAACACGATGTTAGGAGAGCTATAATGAAGGAGCAACAACTTCGCAGCACAGAGATGGAGCACAGTAGGCTTTGGTGCTTGTAGATGAGGTGGGGGAGGAAGAAGCAGTGCAAGGAGTAATGCGAGCAATCTGGCAGCCATGCGTAGAGGGCGTATACCATCTGGGGCGTGGAGAGTGTTTGAAGTCTTAGCCTAGACTGAAGGTGTTTTGGGGGTGAGGAGGGAATGCTGTTTGTGTGGGTGGGGGAAAGGAGTAGAATAAATTCAGACCTGCATTTCAATTCTGTGAATCCCACATATTTGACAACCATGGCTTAGAGCAGTCTAGTACACCGCCTGGTAGGTAAGTAAACACTGGTAGACAGTTTTACTGGAGGGAGAAGAAGAGAGACGTGAAGAATGGAGGACCTGTCTTAGTTCTGCTAACGTGTCAGCTGTGTAGCCTTGAGCAAGTCACTGAGCTCTCTCAGCGTCCTGTTCTCATCTGTACAAGAATGTAGTGCTCACCATGCCTATCTTAAAGGATAGTGAGTATAAAGTGAGTGCGCATTCTTCATCCCAAAGCTCTGTGCATCTGTATGACATTATAAGCAAGCATCATTATTAATAAGCAAGCTGCCTTATATTTTTTAGATTTTTCAAAACATTTCCAGCTTTCTGGTTTGGTAACGAGTTTCACTCTCTCCCCCAGAGACCAGAACTCCTATGGAGAATGGTCTGGCATTTATCCGGTTGTCTGTGGGATGTCGTGCACACCTGGCAGCTTTAGGAATGTGGAAAGGGAATCCTCTGTCTCATGACCTGATATCCTAGGAGCTCTCCCATCTACATGAGGTAGGCTGTCCTCTACTGGCTAAAAGCAAATAGGAGACTCCCAGAGAGTTGATCCGTGTGATGTTCTGTGGTGTAGGACAATAAAAAGGTGACATGAATGGAATGGAAAATCAAGTCATGGCTGGCCAAAACATGTTGTAATTAATATATCCCAGGAGCTCAATTGTTTTCTTTCTCTGGTTGGAGCCGAAAGGAACAAAGGAAGGAAGGGGAGAATCCAATCCAATTAAAGAAAATGCAGCTCAGGTTAAGGTCAAGGCTGTTGCTCTAGGGATCTTTCATTAACCACTTGAAGGCAGGTTCAGAATGGGTTAATATAAGCCTTGACCTCTGGCATTAGGAATATATTGTCAAGGGAAAATCAGATTCTTAGCCAGAGAAAAGGCAGGAAACTTTGTCTACACTTCAATTTACAGATGCATATAGAGTTGATATTTGGAAAATCGAGTGTGTCCGTGAGTAAAGTGCTATGGAAGCTGGTTATATTGGTATACTTTGCTTTTATGGGTTATCATTCCCTTTAAGCAGATGGATAAATTAAATTTGAAGGCATCCAAAGACTGGATATAATCCAGTCCAGGAAATCATTCAAAATTCAGAGGGGCCTATTCTCAAAGAGTAGGTAATATCAAATATTTATATTTGGCTTTAGAGTTTTATCCTAACTCATTTTCAGCATATTTGCCTATGCATTAGTATTTTTGTTGGAATGAATATTAAAACAGACCAACATCCTCTGTGTTCTCAACACCTAGAGTGGAGCGAAGGTGGTTGAGAATTCTGCTTTGGACACATAAAGTGTGAGATGACTAATAGACATCCAAGGGGAAGTGTGGAGTATATGAAAAACCTTAAAAGCCATCCCTTCAGCACTCAATTGTCTACTGAGCTAGAGCCCTACAGTCTTAACCATGAAAGGTCTAGACATTTCCACATCTCTCCTTGGATGTTCCATCATCACAGCAAACCCAGTGTATCTGAAACAAAACTCATTTTCCTCCTCAACATGTTGACTTTCTTTTTGCCATTCCTGTTTCTGCTGTGGATTTCATCATTTTCCAAGTCACCAAGCTTCTAAATCTCACAGGTAGTCTAGGTTCCTCCCTCTCCCTTTCTACCCAGATCAACCATAAAGTTCCATCAATCATAGCTTTGTAACGACCATCCTATAATCCCTTCTCCTTCCACTTCATCTGTTATTACTCTGGTTTAGTCCAACATCCCCAGGATTCCTTTACATCTAGAAACCAGCCTTCTTGACTACAGGCTCTCTCAGCCTTCAATTTCATTCTTTGTATTGCCTCCATATTTATCTTTCAAAAATAATCCTTTGCAGGTGTCATCTTTCAACTCAAAACTATTTCTTGACTCACAATTTGTGGTAGAGACTGTTAGATGACTCCTAGTGTCCACCAATCCATTCATTATTTCTTGGAAACAAAACCCTAGACAATGTGCTCAGCTCAGAAACCCACCTTTCCCAGGATCCCTTGCAGTTACATTCCATCATGTGACCAAGTTCTGCCCCATGAGATGTAAACAGCAGGTTATGGATCTTTCGAGTTGTTTCCTTCAAAAGGAGCAATTTCTTCATCCTCCTTTCTGTTGCTGGAATGTGACCATATTGCTGGAACTCCAGCAAGTGTCCTGAATCCTACGATAATCTTCCAGGGTGGAAGTTAGCTCTGAAGGTGGCTAAACAGAAAGATAGAAGGAGACTGAGACTCTGATGACTTCATGGAGCTGTCATACCAACCCTGGACTGTCTAATTCTGTACTGTTTTTATTTACATGGACAAATAAACATTTATATATTTAACCCACTATCCTGAGAGTATGTTACTTACAGGTGAATGCAAATCTGGACCAAGATACCATTACCTCCAGGATACAGGGAGTTCTTGCAGTGAACTTTTTTTTTAACATCTTTATTGGAGTATAATTGCTTCACAATGGTGTGTTAGTTTCTGCTGTATAACAAAGTGAATCAGTTATACATATACTTATGTTCCCATATCTCTTCCCTCTTGCGTCTCCCTCCCTCCCACCCTCCCTATCCCACGCCTCTAGGTGGTCACAAAGCACCGAGCTGATCTCCCTGTGCTATGCGGCTGCTTCCCACTAGCTATCTATTTTACGTTTAGTAGTGTATATATGTCCATGCCACTCTCTCACTTTGTCACAGCTTACCCTTCCCCCTCCCCATATCCTCAAGTCCATTCCCTAGTAGGTCTGTGTCTTTATTCCTGTCTTACCCCTAGGTTCTTCATGACCTTTTTTTTTCCCCTTAGGTTCCATATATATGCGTTAGCATATGGTATTTCTTTTTCTCTTTCTGACTTACTTCACTCTGTATGACAGACTCTAGGTCCATCCACCTCACTACAAATAACTCAGTTTCGTTCTTTTTATGGCTGAGTAATATTCCATTGTATATATGTGCCACATCTTCGTTATCCATTCATCTGTTGATGGACACTTTCTTAACTTAATATTCACTACAGATACTTGGCCTGCCTCTAAGCCATTTATACAACACTTCTCCTACCAGAAATATTCCTTGTGATCAAGTTATTGTATTCCAAATGTGCTATGCATTCTCCTGTTTCTGAAATTTACCATAATACTTCAGGGACCCTGACTTTCATTTAGCCCTGTAGCACCTAGCAAATACTTTGCATTGAGATGCAAATAAATGTCAAAATGGAAGGGATTTAAAATTTCTCTAATTCAAAACTTTGTATACAGTGAAGGAAAATTCTCTATACCCTTGGTGCTCATAGTATATTTGGTGACTGGCAGCATTTTACAAGACTCCAGGTGATTCAGATGCACCTTTGAGTTTGAGAAGCATCTCATCTGTAGCATCTCTGATCACATGTCATTCACCTGCTCCTTAAGTTGCTCACAAATACACAAAGCACTGTAGCCTGTGCTTGGACAGCTGTAATTGCTAGTAAGCCATTCTGCACTGTAAGCTGCGCCTTGCTTCCTTGGAACTTTCACTTATGACTTCCCTATTTCTGGTCTCTGGAATAATGAGAAATAACACTGATCCACCACAGTTATTTAAAGATAGTCCTCATCGGGTTAAGCCTTCTCTTTTCAAAGGTGAACAACTCATTTGGGTTGGCATTGTTCACATAACCTGATTTTTAGACACTTCATCTGCTTTAATCTGTTCATCTGTTAGTGCCCTAATTAAAATACAAAACCGGAGTTCAATATTATTCCCTGAGTATGTGGAGCTAGATGCCACAAGAAACAGTGAACTCTAATTCCCTAAACCTGCAACCTATGACATGCAAAGTTTAGTTCATCACTATAGTTTTGATGGTGTTCTGGTGATTAACACATATTTTATTTATATGAATATTATAAAAAAATCATCTTTTGAGTTAAAGTGTGCTGAAAATGTCAGAAATCACATCTTGTTTGTTATTTGTTTTAATCAGGAAAATCTATGTGCGAGTCAAGGTAGTGTTTTTTTTTTTCTTTCTAGAGTTTCCTCTGCTACCACCAAAAGTTAACACACACACACACACACACACACACACACACACACTTCTCTCCAGTATGTCTTAGTTTCTACCTTCCTGTAGGACACTTCTCTTGAGTAACTATTCTGCACCTCTGACTCAACAGCCTTACCTAACTCGTCTTTTTGTCCTTTTTATAGTTATGAATATGTGCCTTACTACCCTTTTAAAGAGAGGTCTCCTCGACAGATGGAATTCGTATTTCCCATAACACTGAGCACAATGAACAACTCACACTAGACACTAAAGAAACATTTTTAAATGAATCAGTCACTGTTTATTCACTGGAACACAGGACATTACTAGATTAGACTTTAGTAGGATGAGTTGGGATAGACAAATGAGTAGAATACCAGAACTGCTCTTGCTATCTTTAGGTGAAATGTATAGCTCCCTCTGGGATTGTCCCAACAAAGGAGCTGACCTAGTTTAATAGAGTATAAATATAGTGTGTTCCCAAAAAGTCCCCAAACACTAGATACACAAAAGTGTGTCTTCAGTGTTTCAAGTGGTGCAACGAATACAGATTGACCCACTTAAAATGAGCCTTTTTACACAAAGTGGTTTCTATTCAGACTAGGACCATCCAGCAGAATTCTTGTAACTCTGGTCCAAGGAGATTCCCCTCCTTTCCTTTGAACGGATTTTAAAGAATTTGTTTACCCAAATTAAAAATCAAAGCCAGCAGACAAACAACAAACAGACAAGCAGCAACAAATTTTACCCAAATTCTGTAGTTCTTAAAAAGAAATGGAAGTAAATGTAGATGAAGACAAACATCTAACTTTAGCACTTTCCATCATTTTTGTAGTCTTAGTTTGCACAGCCTCACTCAGAACACTATTTATATCTTCTAGATATTTTGTCTGAGGTTAGTAAGCTGTCAGTGGGCAAGTATTTTTGCCCTGATTATGGTTTCATGGACTATTCATAAACATTAGCACCTGGGGAAAAATACCATCATACGTTCCCTCCCAGTTGTATAATGTTTAGGAAAAAATGTACCACTTTACTGAAATAGACAAGTGTAAATCTTAAGCAGCATTAGTCATATCTTGCCCTAATTAAAAGATAATCAAGATTTTAAACAGTAAATATTGGTGGAACATCCTAGATCTAGGGCACGTTCACACCCTACTCTCTATTCTCCCCTCAACTTACCCAGTAAAGAAAAGTTCTTGTATAATAACTGGTAGAGGGTGGAGTTCTTTTGCATTGCTCCCCCCTCTGACCAGCCCTCTCATGATGCTGATGTTCTCAAGCTGGCTTGAGACCATCTCCCACTTGGGAGGGCTCTGCTACCTTGGAAAGACAAGTAGGACTGGAGGGCAGTCCAGGGCAATGAGGAATGGAGTCGATGACTAAGGCCAGCTCATCTCTAGCCTTAGGAACAGGGCCTCACTTTTTTTTCCATTTTGAAGTTGTAAAAGCAAGCTAAATGAATAATCATTCTCCTATTGATGGAAGACTTGGGTGGCTTCCAATCTTTTGCTATTACTAACAGTGCTGCAATAGATATTCGTGTATATCATTTTGCATGTGTCCTAGTATAACTCTAGGATACATTCCCAGAAGTGGACTAGCTGGGTCAAAGGGTATATGCATTTGTGATTTTAATAGATATTACTAGATTGCCCTCCCCTGGGGTTGTAACAATTTACATTCCCACCAGCAATATATGAAAGTGACTCTTTTCCTACCACCTTACCAAGAGATTGCATCACACTTTTGGATTTTTGACAATCTGATAAGTGAAAAATAGTATCTCAGTGTAGTTTTAAAACTGCATTTCACTTATACTCATAAGCAGTTTTGTGTATTTAAAAGTAATTTATATTTCCTTTTATATTCTTTGCCCATTTTCTTATTGGCTTTTATCAAAATGTAGGGGCTCTTTATACACTTGGGAGATAAGCTCCTTTTTCTGGTATTTGTTGCAAATATTTTAATGCAGTTTTAACATTTATATTTTTCTTTGTTTAATGGTATGTCTTCACACTGAAATTTTCTTTTAGTATTATGTAGTCGAATATAACAATTAAAAAAACTTTTGGATTTTGATTTATATTTAGATTGGCTTTTCCTTACCCAGGCCTAGGATGGAATCCTTCCATGTTTTCTTTCAGTATTTTTATGGTTTCATGCTTTATATTTAAATCTTGATCCATTTGGAATTTATCCTTGTTTGAAATGTGATATGTAAATCCAGTTGTTCCAGGAACTTTTATTGAATACCCTATGTTTTCCCCTCTGGTTTGAGTTGCCACTTTTGTTATATAATATCTCTCTCTCGCTCTGTTTCTGAACTTTTCTCTATTTTTTTTCCATGACTATGTCAGTCTCTTCATGCATTAGTGTCATGGATTTATGATATGTTTGAAATCAAATAGATCATTTCTCTTCCTTGTTTTTCCGTTTCAAAAACTCTCTGGGCTTCCCCGGTGGCACAGTGGTTGAGAGTACACCTGCTGATGCAGGGGACACGGGTTCGTGCCCCGGTCCAGGAAGATCCCACATGCCGCGGAGCGGCTGGGTCCATGAGCCATGGCCCGTGAGCCATGGCTGCTGAGCCTGCGCGTCCGGAGCCTGTGCTCTGCAACAGGAGAGGCCACAACAGTGAGAGGCCCACATACCACACACACACACACACACACACACACACACACACACACACACACACACACACGAAGTTATCTACCCCTATTTATTGAGGTTTTTTAAAATCAAGAATAAATGATGAATTTTTTAAAAATCAGATTTATTGAAGTATAATTTTCATACAGTAAAATTTAGATTTTTAGGTGTAGAGCTCAGAGAATTTTGACAAGTGTATACAGTTTACTAATTACAAACACATTAAAGATATGGAATATTTTCAACACCACAAAAAGTTCCCTTGTGACACTTTATAGTCCATTTCCCCAACATCCTCACCCCTGGCAAATCTGATCTGATATTTTTACCCATGGTTTTGCTTTATCCGGAATAAATGGAATTATACCATATAAAACTTTTTTGTATCTTCTTTAGCATAATTCTTTGGAAATACATTCATATTATTATATCTATGAATAGTTCTTTTTTATTGTTGAGGAGTCTATTGTATGGATGTACCACAGTTTGTTTATCCATTCACCATTTGACAAACTTTGGAATGTTTCCAGATTTGAGCTTGTTATGAATAATCTAAAGATCTTTGTGTAACGTGAAAAATATGAGTTGTATGGTAAATGTATGTTTAACTATTAGAAATTTCCAAACTGTTTTCCCAAGTGGTTATATCATTTTGCATTCATACCAACAATGTATGAAAATTACAGTTGCTGTGTATTCCTGCCAACCCTTTCTTTTATCTATTTTTTTTGGTGGAGGGGTAGGGTTGGGGGAGTCATTTTGTAGGTGTCTAGCAGTATCTCATTGTGACTTTAATTTGCATTTCCTTAATGATTAATGATGTTGAACATCTTTTCATGTGCTTATTTGCCATCTGTATCTATTCTTTGGTGAAGTATCTGTTCAAATATTTTGCCCATCTTTTAATTGAGCCTTTTGTCCTCTAATTATTTTAACAGCTTAATGAAGTGTAATAAAAGAAACAGTAAACCACATGTATTAAAAATGTACAACTTGGTAAGTTTTGACAGATGTATACAACCATAACCAAAATCAAGATAATGAATATATCTATTACCACTAAAAGTTTCCTCTTGACACATTATAATTCTTCTCTTCCACACCTCCCAACTCTGGCCCTCACCCCCAGGCAACCAATGACATGATCTCTGTCCCTAGAGATTAGATGGCGTTTTCTAGAATTTTATATAAATGGAATCATAGAGTATGTACTCTTTTTTTTAAGGTGGCTTCTTTCACTGGCATAATTATTTTGAGGTAAGTCTGTGTTGTTCCATGGTATAATAGTTCATTCCTCTTTGTTGCTGAGTAGCATTTCGAGTACAGATGAACCATAATTTGTTTATCCATTCATCTGTTGGTAGATCTTTTGGCTTGTTTCCACATTTTAAAATTTATGTCCAAATTCTTGTGTGAACATGTGTTTTCAGTTGTCACGCATATATACCTATGAGTGGAATTGCTGTATCATATGGTTACTTTATGTTTAACTTTTTGAGAAACTATCCAAAAGTTTTCCACAGAAGCTTCACCATTTTATATTCCCACCAGCAATGTACAGGGTTCCAATTTCTCCGCATCCTTGCCACATTTATTTTCCTTTTTAAAAAAAATTATGGGCATGAAGTGGTATCTCATTGTGATTTTTTAAAATTTATTTCATTTTATTTTATTTATTTATTTTTCACGGTATGTGGGCCTCTCACTGTTGTGGCCTCTCCTGTTGTGGAGCACAGGCTCTGGACACGCAGGCTCAGTGGCCATGGCTCACGGGCCCAGCCGCTCCACGGCATGTGGGATCTTCCCGGACCGGGGCACAAACCTGTGTCCCCTGCATCGGCAGGTGGACTCTCAACCACTGCACCACCAGGGAAGCCCTATTTTATTTTATTTTATTTATTTTTGGCTGTTTTGGGTCTTTGTTGCTGTGCATGGACTTTTCTAGTTGCGGCGAGCGGGGGCTACTCTTCATTGCAGTGCCCAGGCTTCTCATTGCAGTGGCTTCTCTTGTTGTGGAGCATGGGCTCTAGGTGCGCGGGCTTCAGCAGTTGTGACTCGCAGGCTCTAGAGCTCAGGCTCAGTAGTTGTGGTGCACAGGCTTAGTTGCTCCGCGGCATGTGGGATCTTCCCGGACCAGGGCTCGGACCCATGTCCCCTGCATTGGCAGGTGGATTCTTAACCACTACGCTACAGGGAAGCCCTCTCATTGTGATTTTGATTTGCATTTACTAATGATTAATTATACTGAGCATCTTCTCATGTGCTTACTGGCCATTTGTCCATCTTCTTTGGAGAAATATCTACTGAAAGCCTTTGCCCATTTTTAAATGGGGCTGTTCGTCTCTTTATTCTTGAATTGTAAGTGTTCTTAATATATTCTGGATATTAACCCTTTTCAGATATGCAATTTGAAAACATTTTTACCTATTCTCTCTGTTGTCTTTTCAATTTGTGGATAGTATCCTTTGATTCACAAACATTTTTAATTTTTATGAAGTCTAATTTATCTGTTTCCTCATTGGGTGTTTGTGCTTTAGGTGACATGTTTAATAAACCATTACCTAATCCAAAGTCATGGAAATTTACATCTATGTGTTCTTCTAAGAGTTTTATGGTTTTAACTCTACGTGTAGGTCTGATGTATTTGGATTAATTTTTGTAAATGGTGTGAGGTAGGGGTTCAATTTCAGTCTTTTTAATGTGGGTATCCAGTTGTTCCAGCACCATTTGTTCTCCCATTCAATTATTTAACACCCTGGTTGAAAACCAGCTGACGATGGATATGTGGATTTATTTCTCATTTGTAGTTTATTGATCTACATGTCTACTTTTATGCCAGTGCTACACTGTCTTGATTGGTGTAGCTGTGCTTTAGTAAGTTTTGAAATCAGGGAGTGTGATTCCTCCAGTGTTACTTTTCTTTTTCAAATTGTTTTGGATATTCTGGTTCCTTCGCATTTTCATGTAAATTTTTATTTAAAACGACATTGGAATTTTGATAGAGATTGCCTCTGATCTGTAGATCAATTTGGAGAGTATTACTGTGTAAACAATATTATGTATTCCAATCCTTGAAACATGAGGTATCTATTTATTTAGGTGTTCTTTAATTTCTTTCAACAAAGTTTTGTGGATTTTAGTGTACAATTATCAAATTTCTTATGCTAAATTTATTCCTAAGTATTTTATTTTTATGCTGTTTTAAAATTGTTTTCTTAATTTTCAGATTGTTCACTACAAATGTATAAAAATACAATTTTTATATATTGATCATGTATCCTGTAACCTCACTGAATTTATTAGATCTAATAGATCTTAGGGCTTTCTGTATACAAGATCATGTCATCCACAAATAAAAATAGTTTACTTATTCCTTTTCAATCTGAATACCTTATATTATTTTCTTGCCTAGTTTATTTGGTTAGAAGCTTCAGGAAGTGTTGAATAGAGGTGCTAAGAGTAGAGATTCTTGTCTTGTTCCTGATCTTAGGGATGAAAGTTTTCAGTTTTTCACCATTAAATATTATGTTAGCTGCATGTTTTTCATAGATGCTCTCTATCAGTTCGAGGAAATACCCTTGTATTTCTAGTTTATTTAAAGTTTTTATCATGAAAAGATTGTTCACGTTTTTTCAAATATCTTTTCTACATGTATTGAAATTATCATGTTTATTCTACTGATATAATGTTGATTGACTTTCATAGATTGAACCAACCTGCATACGAGGGAAAAGTTCCATTTGGTCATGGTGTGTAATCCTTTTTATAGACTGTTGGGCTCAGTTTGCTAGTGTGTTATTGAGCAATTTGTGTCTCTATATTTATAAGGGATATTGGTGTATATATATATATATATATTTTTTTTCTGGCAATGTCTTTTTCTGCTTTTGGTATCTGAATAATATTGGACTCAGGATGAGTTGGAAAGTGTTCCCTTCTCTTCTATTTTTGGAGGAATTTAAGAAATATTAATGCTAAGTTTTCTTTAAATGTTTGGTAGAATTCACCAGTAAAGACATCTAGGCCTGGGCTTTTCTTTGGGGGAAATTTTTTTATTAGTAATTCATTCTCTTCACTTGTTATAGGTCTATAGATTAGATTTTTATTTCTTATTAAGTCAGTATTGGTAGTTTGTGTATTTCTAAGATTTTTTCCATTTCATATAGGCTGCTTAGGTTTT
Source organism: Mesoplodon densirostris (assembly GCF_025265405.1). NCBI lineage: Eukaryota > Metazoa > Chordata > Mammalia > Artiodactyla > Ziphiidae > Mesoplodon > Mesoplodon densirostris. The sequence continues at coordinate 114,764,789 of NC_082667.1, read as the reverse complement.
TATCTATGTTGATTATTCATATTATTCTCTTTTAATCCTTTTTATTTCTAAAAGATTAGTAGTGATGTCTGTACCAATTTTAGTAACTTCAATTTTCTTACTTTTTTACTTGGTTAGTCTATCTAATTTTCTTGATCTTTTCAAAGACCATACTTTGGGGTTTCATTAAATTTTTTCTATTGTGTTTCTATATTCTATTTCATTAATTTCTGCTCTAATTTTATTATTTTTCTTCTTTCTGCTTTCTTTGGATTTAATTTGATTTTCTTTCTTTATGACTTAAAAACACAGTCATTTATTACTTCACAGTTTCTGTGGATCAGGATTTTTGGCATAGGCTAGCTGGGTTCTCTGCTCAGGGTCTCAGAAAGCTGCAAGCAAAGTGTTTACAGGGGCTACATAGTCATCTGAGGCACATTTAAAATCCTTTTCCAAACTCATTAGTTGCTGGAAATGTGAATTTCCTTGCAGTTGTATGACTGAGATATCCATTTTCTTGTTAGCTATAGATCAGAACCACTCTCAGTTCCTAAAGGCCACTCTCTGATCCTTGACCTGTGGGGCTTGTCTCTCAAAACATGGCAACATTTGCTTTTCTTTTTCTAGTTTTTCTAAAGTGGAAGTTTAGGTTATTGGTTTGAGATTGTTCTTCTTTTATAATGTAGATTTTTACAGCTGCAAATTTTCCTTTAAGAACATCTTTAGCTGCAGCCCGTAAGTTTTGGTATGGTTGTGCTTTCGCTTCTATTCATCTCAAAGTATTTTCTAACTTCATTTATGATATCTTCTTTGACACGTTGGTTATTTAGGTGTATGTAATTTAATTGTCACATATTCGTGAATTTACAAGTTTATATCTGTTGCTGATATCTAATTTCTTTCTATTGTGGTCAGAGAATGATGTCACTCCTTTTTAATTTTTTGAGACTTGTTTTGTGGTCTAACATCTGGCTATCCTGGAGAATGTTTCATATGCTTAGAGAAGAATATATGTTCTGCTATTTTTAAGTGGAGTGTTCTGTACATATCTGTTAGGTCTAGTCAGTTTATAGTGCTGTTCAGGTCATCTCATTTTTGCTAATACTCTGTCTAGTTGTCCTAATCATCAATTAAATTGGGGTATTGAAGTTGCCAATTATTATCATTGAATTGTCTTTTTCTCCCTAAATTATGCTAGTCTTTGCACTGTTGTTAGGTGTATATATGTTTATAATTGTTATATCTTCTTGATGGATGGACATTTTTATCATTATAAATATCCTTCTTTGTCTCTAGTAAAAGTTTTTGTCTTAAAGTCTACTTTTTTCTGATATTAGTGTACTCACTCAAGCTCTGTTTTGGTTACTATGTGCATGGAATATGTATTTTCCAACCTTTTATTTTTTATTATTATTTTTAATATCTTTATTGGAGTATAATTGCTTTACACTATTGTGTTAGTTTCTGTTGTACAACAAAGTGAATCAGCTATATGTATATATATATTCCCATATACCCTCCCTCTTGAGCCTCCCTGCCACCCTCCCTATCCCACCCTCTAGGTCATCACAAAGCACCAAGCTGACCTCCCAGTGCTATGCAGCTGCTTCCCAGCTATCTATTTTACAGCTGGTAGTGTATATATGTCCACGCCACTCTCTCACTTCATCCCAGCTTACCAGTCCCTGTGTCCTCAAGTCCATTCTCTATGTCTACATCTTTATTCTTGTACTGCCCCTAGGTTCATCAGAACCTTTTTTTTTTTTTTTTAGATTCGATATATATGTGTTAGCATATGCTGTTTGTTTTTCTTTCTGACTTCTTCACTCTGTGTGACAGATTCCAGGTCCACCCACCTCACTACAAATAACTCAATTTTGTTTCTTTTTATGGCTGAGTAATATTCCATTGTATATATGTGCCATGTCTTCTTTATCCATTCATCTGTCGATGGACACTTAGGTTGCTTCCATGTTCTGGCTATTGTAAATAGTGCTGCAATGAACATTGTGGTACATGACTCTCTCTGAATTATGGTTTTCTCAGGGTATATGCCCAGGAGTGGGATTGCTGGGTCATATGGTAGTTCTATTTTCAGTTTTCTAAGGAACCTCTGTACTGTTCTCCATAGTGGCTGTTTCAATTTACATTCTCACCAACAGTGCAAGAGTGTTCCCTTTTCTCCACACCCTTTCCAGCATTTATTGTTTGTAGATTTTTTGATGATGGCCATTCTGACCAGTGTGAGGTGATACCTCATTGTAGTTTTGATTTGCATTTCTCTAATGATTACTGATGTTGAGCATCCTTTCATGTGTTTGTTGGCAAGGTGTATATCTTCTTTGGAGATAGTGCCTTGATTACTGCAACTTTGTACTATAGTCTGAAGTCAGGGAGCCTGATTCCTCCAGCTCTGTTTTTCTTTCTCAAGACTGCTTTGGCTATTTGGGGGTTTTTGTGTTTCCATACAAATTGTAAAAATTTTTTGATCTAATTCTGTGGAAAATGCCATGGGTAATTTGATAGGGATTGCACTGAATCTGTGGATTGCTTTGGGTATTATAGTCAATTTCACAATGTTGATTCTTCCAATCCAAGAATATGATATATCTCTCCAACTGTTTATGTCATCTTTGATTTCTTTCATCAGTGTTTTATAGTTTTCTGAGTACAGGTCTTTTGCCTCCTTAGGTAGGTTTATTCCTAGGTATTTTATACTTTTTGTTGTAAAGGTAAATGGGAGTGTTTCCTTAATATCCCTTTCTGATCTTATGTTGTTAGTGTATAGGAATACAAGAGAGTTCTGTGCATTAATTTTGTATCCTACTACTTTACCAAATTCATTGCTTAGCTCTAGTAGTTTTCTGATGGCATCTTTAGGATTTTCTATGTATAGTATCTTGTTATCTGCAAACAGTGACAGTTTTACTTCTTCTTTTCTGATTTGGATCCCTTTTATTTCTTTTTCTTCTCTGACTGCCATGGCTAAAACTTCCCAAACTATGTTGAATAATAGTGGTGAGAGTGGGCACCCTTGTCTTGTTCCTGATCTTAGAGGAAATGGTTTCAGTTTTTCACCATTCAGAATGATGTTGGATGTGGGTTTGTCATATATGGCTTTTATTATGTTGAGGTAGGTTCCCTCTATGCCCACTTTCTGGAGAGTTTTCATCATAAATGGGTGTTTAATTGTGTCAAAAGCTTTTTTTGCATCTATTGAAATTATCATATGGTTTTTATCCATCAATTTGTTAATATGGTTTATCCCATTGATTGATTTGCATATATTGACGAATCCTTGCATTCCTGGGATAAACCCCAGTTGATCATGGTGTATGATCCTTTTAATGTGCTGTTGGATTCTGTTTGCTAGTATTTTGTTGAGGATTTTTGCATCTATGTTCATCAGTGATATTGGCCTGTAATTTTCTTTTTTTGTGACATCTTTGTCTGGTTTTGGTATCAAGGTGATGGTGGCCTCATAGAATGAGTTTGGGAGTGTTCCTCCCTCTGCTGTATTCTCGAAGAGTTTGAGAAGGACAGGTGTTAGCTCTTCTCTAATGTTTGATAGAATTCGCCTGTGAAGCCATCTGGTCCTGGGCTTTTGTTTGTTGGAAGATTTTTATCCCCACTTTCAGTTTCAGTACTTGTGATTGGTATGTTCATATTTTCTATTTCTTCCAGGTTCGGTCTTGGAAGGTTGTACTTTTCTAAGAATTTGTCCATTTCTTCCAGGTTGTCCATTTTATTGGCATAAAGTTGCTTGTAGTAATCTCTCATGATCCTTTGTATTTCTGTGTTGTCAGTTGTAATTTCTCCTTTTTCATTTCTAATTCTATTGATTTGAGTCTTCTCCCTTTTTTTCCTGATGAGTCTGGCTAATGGTTTATCAATTTTGTTTATTTTCTCAAAGAACCAGGTTTTATTTATTTTTCTTTTTTTTTAACATCTTTGTTTGAGTATAATTGCTTTACAATGGTGTTTTAGTTTCTGCTTTATAACAAAGTGAATCAGTTATACATATGCATATGTTCCCATATCTCTTCCCTCTTGCTTCTCCCTCCCTCCCACCCTCCCTATCCCACCCTTCTAGGTGGTCACAAAGCACCGAGCTGACCTCCCTGTGCTATGCGGCTACTTCCCACTAGCTATCTATTTTACTTTTGGTAGTGTATATATATCCATGCCACTCTCTCACTTTGTCACAGCTTATCCTCCCCCCTCCCCATATCCTCAAGTCCATTCTCTAGTAGGTCTGGGTCTTTGTTCCTGTCTTGCCCTTAGGTTCTTCATGACCGTTTTTCCCCCCTACATTCCATATATATGTGTTAGCATACGGTATTTGATTTTCTCTTTCTGACTTACTTCACTCTGTATGACAGACTCTAGGTCCATCCACCTCACTACAAATAACTCAATTTTGTTTCTTTTTATGGCTGAGTAATATTCCATTGTATATATGTGCCATGTCTTCTTTATCCATTCCTCTGTCGATGGACACTTAGGTTGCTTCCATGTTCTGGCTATTGTAAATAGAGCTGCAATGAACATTTTGGTACATGACTCTTTATGAATTATGAGAACCAGCTTTTAGTTTTATTGATCTTTGCTCTTGTTTTCTTCATTTCTCTTTCATTTATTTCTGCTCTGATCTTTATGATTTCTTTCCTTCTGCTAACTTTGGGGGTCTTTTGTTGTTGTTGTTGTTCTTTCTAATTGCTTTAGGTGTAAGGTTAGGTTGTTTATTTGAGATTTTTCTTGTTTCTTGAGGTATGATTGTATTGCTATAAACTTCCCTCTTGGGACTTTTTTTGCTGCATCCCATAAGTTTGGGTTGTCATGTTTTCATTTTTATTTGTTTTTAGGCATTTTTTGATTTCTTCAGTGATCTCTTGGTTGTTTAGTAGTGTATTAGTTAGCCTCGTGTGTTTGTATTTTTTACAGTTTTCTCCCTGTTGTTGATACCTAGTCTCATAGCATTGTAGTTGGAAAAGATGCTTGGTATGATTTCAGTTTTCTTAAATTTACTAAGGCTTGATTTGTGACCCAAGATGTGATCTATCCTGGAGAATGTTCCAGGTGACCTTGAGAAGAGTGTATTCTGTTGTTTTGGGATGGATTGTCCTAGAAATGTCAATTAGGTCCATCTGGTCTAATGTGTCATTTAAAGCTTGTGTTTCCTTATATATTTTCTGTTCAGATGATCTGTCCATTGGTTTAAGTGGGGTGTTAAAGTCACCTACTATTATTGTGTTACTCTTGATTTCTCCTTTTATGGTTGTTAGCATTTGCCTTATGTATTGAGGTGTTCCTATGTTGGGTGCATAGATATTTACAATTGTTATATCTTCTTCTTGGATTGATCCCTTGATCATTATATAGTGTCCTTCCTTGTCTCTTGTAATAGTCATTATTTTAAAGTCTATTTTGTCTGATATGAGTATTGTGACTCTAGCTTTCTTTTGACTTCTATTTGCATGGAATATCTTTTTCCATCCCCTCACTTTCAGTCTGTATGTGTCCCTAGGTCTAAAGAGGGTCTCTTGTAGACAGCATAGATATGGGTCTTGTTTTTGTATCCATTCAGCCAGTCTGTGTCTTTTGGTTGGATCACTTATTCCAGTTACATTCAAGGTTATTATCAATATATATGTTCCTATTACCATTTTCTTAATTGTTTTGGGTTTGTTTTTGTAGGTCTTTTCCTTCTCTTGTGTTTCCCGCCAAGAGAAGTTCCTTTAGCATTTGTTGTAAAGCTGGTTTGGTGTTGCTGAGTTCTCTTAACTTCTGCTTCTCTGTAAAACTTTTGATTTCTCTGTCATATCTGAATGAGATGCTTGATGGGTAGAGTAATCTTGGCTGTATGCTTTCCACTTTCATCACTTTAACTATATCTTGCCACTCCCTCTGGCCTTGTGAGTTTCTCCTGAAATATCAGCTGTTAACCTTATGGGGTTACCCTTGTATGTTATTTGATTCTTTTCTGTTGCTACCTTTAATATTTTTTGTGTTTAATTTTTGTTAGTGCGATTAATACGTGTCTCAGCATGTTTCTCTTTGTATTTATCCTGTCTGGTACTCTCTGTGCTTCCTGGACTTGGGTGGCTATTTCCTTTCATGTGTTGGGGAAGTTTTCGATGATAATGTCTTCAAATATTTTCTCAGACCCTTTCTTTTTCTATTCTTCTTCTGCGACCCCTATAATGCGAATGTTGGTACACTTAATGTTGTCCCAGAGGTCTCTGAGACTGTCCTCCATTCTTTCCATTCTTTTTTCTTTATTCTGCTCCTTGGCAGTTATTTCCACCATTTTATCTTCCAGTTCACTAATCCGTTCTTCTGCCTCAGTTATTCTGCTATTGATTCCTTCTAGAGTTTGTGTGTGTGTGTGTGTGGTATGCAGGCCTCTCACTGCTGTGGCCTCTCCCGTTGCAGAGCACAGGCTCTGGATGTGCAGGCCCAGCGGCCATGGCTCACAGGCCCAGCCGCTCCATGGCATGTGGGATCCTCCCGGACCGGGGCACGAACCCGTGTCCCTGCATCGGCAGGCGGACTCCCAACCACTGTGCCACCAGGGAAGCCCCTTCTAGAGTATTTTTAATTTCAGTTATTGTGTTATTCTTTACTGTTTGTTTGCTCTTTAGTTCTTCTAGGTCCTTGTTGAACATTTCTTGTGTTTATTCTATTTTTGAAATTTTGGATCATCTTTACTATCATTACTCTGAATTCTTTTTCAGGTGGTTTGCCTATTTCCTCTTCATTTATTTGGTCTTGTGGGTTTTTATCTCACTCCTTTGCCTGCAAGGTATTTCTCTTCTCTGTCTTCTCATTTTGTATAATTTACAGTATTTGAGGTCTCTTTTCCCCAGGCTGCTGGATTGTAGTTCCTATGGCTTCTGTTCTCTGCCCCCAATGGTGAGGTTGGTACAGTGGCTTGTGTACGCTTCCTGAATCAAGGAGGGGCTGGTGCCTGCATTATTTTGGAATGGTGCTGAGTCTTTTCCCTCTGATGAGCAGTGCCATGTCAGGTGGTGTGTTTTGGGATGTCTTTGAGCTTAGTATGACTTTAGGTAGTCCGTGTGGTGATGGGCAGGTTTGTGTTCCTGTCTTGTTTGTTTTTTGATGTGAGGAGTCCAGTGCTGGGAGCTGCTGGCAGTTGAGTGGAGCCAGGTCTTGCATTCAGATAGAGGGTTCCATGAGAGCTCTCAGCGATTAATCTTCCCTGGAGCTGGGAATTCTCTAGTGGCCCAGCGTCATGGACTCGGTACTCCCACTCCAGAGCCTCAGGCCCAACTTCCAGTAGAGGAACCAAGACATCGCAAGTTGCTCATCCTGGCAATAAAGGGGATTAAAAAAAAAAAAAACCTAACAAAACCCCAGACAAATTGTAAAAAGTAAAATCAAACAAAAATAGAAACAAGGCAGCACACACACAAAATAAACAAAAGCAGAAACAAATAAGTCACAAAGTAAGAGAACAACCAGACAAACAAAAGAACCCAAGAATGAAATGAAACAATTAAAAAGAAAACTGACAAAACCCAAAAACAAAAAACAAAACCAAAGCAGATTGCCAACCGAAGAATGAAGCAAAGAAACAAAACAAACTGACAGAAATGATTAAAAAGAAAAAAGAAAAAGAGTAAGGGGAAAGAAGACAGAACAACAGAAAAGCAACGTAGAAATAGAAATATTAAAAAAATACAAAATATATTAAAGAAAATAAAAAAGACAAAACCCCAGAGAAATGGTAAAAAAAAAATCAAACAAACAAAAACAGAAACAAGGAAACACACACATGTAAAAGAAACCAAAGAGAACCAGATAAAACAGAAAGCATGAGAATAACAAGACAAATAGAACTCAAAAATGAAATCAGACAATTAGGATTAAAACTAACAAAAACACATAACCTAAAAACAAAACCAAAGCAGTGTGCCAGCTGAAGAATAAAGCAAGGAAACAGAACAAACTGATAAAAATGATGAAAGAAAAAAAATAATAAAGTAAAATAAAAAGGAAAAAAACACAGGACAACAGGAAAGCAAAGTAAAAATGGAAATATAAAAAAATTTAAATATATTAAAGCAAAAGAAGAAGAAAAAAGGAAAGAACACAGTACAACAGAAAAGCAAAGTAAAAGTAGAAATATATTTTAAAAAATTAAAAATATGTTATAAAACATGGAGATCCCAAAAGACTAAATAAAAAATTACTAAAAGAACACAAAAAATAAAAAAAGAAAGACCAAAAAAACAAAAGCCAGAACCAACAACAGAATGAATCAAAACATAATAAAATTAATAGTAATAATTGTGTTTCCCTGGGGTCTCTGCTATAAGTGTCCTTGAACACGCCATGATACACAGCCCACCTCCGCCTCCCCAAAAGGCTCTCCTCTGTCTCTGGGCTGGTCTCTGGACCTGGTGTGGGCCCTGTGGGGACCCCTCAGACTCTGATCTGGCCCAGTTCCTGCATGTGCTGCCCCCAAAGTCCACAGCTGCCAGAACTAGGCCATTTTCATTTGTGGGAACACTCATTGCCTACTCAAATATTCCATAGACGCAGGGTCTACCTATCTGATCATGGGGATTTAATCTGCAACTTGTATGGCTGTTGGAAAGAGCTTCAGGAATCTCTCATCTGCTTCACTCCCTTGCCCTGGGGTGCAGGTCCTGTCCCGCTTTCTCTCCTCCTCCTTCTCCCTTCTTTTTTCCATCCTGCCCAGTTATGCAGGGATCTTTATAGCCCTTTCCAGTGTCCAAGGTCTTCTCCTAGTTTTCAGCCAGTGTTCTGTGAGAATTGTTGCATCTGTAGATGTATTCCCGATGCATCCGTGGAGAGAGATGAAGTCCATGTCCTCCTACTCCTCCGCCATCTTGAATCTCTCAAATATTTTTTTTGAAAAAGATATTTTAGTTCTTCTCCTCCCGTTTGTCCTGTACTTCATTTGTGTGGGGAGGTGGAGGGGGGAGAATGGATGTGATATACGTGTGTATATCTAAACTTTAAAGATTCTGGGTGGCTAAGAATCCACCTGCCAATGCAGGGGACATGGTTCGAGCCCTGGTCTGGGAAGATCCCACATGCTGCAGAGCAACTAAGCCTGTGTGCCACAACTACTGAACCTGTGCTCTAGATCCCGCATGCATGCCACAACTACTGAAGCCTGTGTGCCTAAAGCCCGTGCTCCTCAACAAGAGAAGCCACCACAATGAGAAGCCCGTGCATCACAATGAAGAGTAGCCCCTGCACACCACAACTAGAGAAAGCCCACATGCAACAAGGAAGACCCTATGCAGCCAAAAATAAATAAATTAAATAAATAAATTTATTTTAAAGATTCTATTCCACTCTCTTCTGAAAATCCTGGGTTGTCAGTGGATGTGTAATATAAGGATGGGATAAGTAACACTGAACAGTTTTAAGATACAGAAACTAGTAATAACTGAAACAATAAATTAATCTTTGTAAGTAATATATTTAGAAATTATTTAGGTGCTGGGAGGAAGCTTGGCTTATTTGTTCATTTTTAGGTACAGCTAGAAAGTAAATCCCAACCTTTTACTTTCAACTAATTTGTATTTCTGAACCTAAAGTGTGTCTTTTGTGGATAGCATATAGTTTGATCATTTTTTGAGGATGGGCCCAGGGGAAAAAGAATGCAGTTTTATTGTGTCTTTCAATATATGTTATATACGTGCATACAGACATATATACATGGCAGGATAGATAAGAGATAATACAACTGAATGAGAACTAATTGTAACAGTGACCTAGGGTGAGAGAATTTCTTTGAGTGGATGCTAGATGTAGTTCTAATCTTTATTCCAGTTGTGGTAAAAAGGGCAACTAGAGGATTATAGAGTTTTCAGTGTGTGACTGAAGGACTGGTGAGATCAAAAATTCATTCTGGATGGAAAGCAGAACATGCTTGGGAAAGGAGAATTGCCTCTGGACCATAAGCTCAGCAAATTCCAGGATTAGTTTGATCATTTTTAAATACATTCTGCCAATCTATGCTTTTTAATTGAAGAGTTTAATCTAGTTATAGTAAATCAAATTATTGATAAAGCAGGACTTATGTCTGCATTCTATTAAATCAAATTATTGATAAGGCAGGACTTATGTCCGCATTCTATTATTTGTTTTCTCTATGTCTAATAAATTTTATTATTCTTCATTCCTCCATAATGCCATCTTTTATGTTAAAAATTTTTTTGTAGAATACTATTTTAATTCCTTTGTCTCTTCTACGATTTTGAGTTATTTTCTTAGGGGTTGCCATAGGGATTAACATTCTCATTTAAACAGTCTAGTTCAGATTTACAGTAACTTAATTTCGATAGTATATGTTACAAACTGAATGAATTGTATCTCCCCAAAATTCATATTTTGAAGGCCTAACCTCCAATGCAACTGTGTGAATAAAGGGCCTTTAAGGAGGTAATTAAGCTTAAATAAGTTCATAAGAGTCGGTTCCTAATTTGATAGGACTGGTATCCTTATAAAAAGACAAAGAGACACCAGAGGGCTTTCTCCCTGTGTATACAGAGTAAATGACATTAGAAGACACAGTGAGATGGTAGCTGTCTACAAGGCAGGAAGACAAGCTTCACCAGAAACCAATTCTGATGCCACCTTGATCTTGGACTTCTAGCCTTTAGAACTGTGAGAAAATAAATTTCTGTTGTTTAGCCACCTAGTACAGTCTGTTATGGCAACCTAAGCAGACCTAATACAATTTACAAAAACTTGGCTCCTGTATGGCTCCATTCCTATCTCCTTTTTATGCTGTTATTTTTACAACTTACACATCTTTACATTGTATGCCTATAAACAGGTTTATAATTATTGGTCTATGCAGTTGTCTTTTCAATCAGATAGGAGAAAAGTGGAGTTACAAACAATAATATATTTATATTGTCTTTTTTTTCCTCATGTGAATTTGCATTATGTCTAATATTCTTTCATTTCAGCCTGAAAGATTTCAATTAATATTTCTTGTACGGAAGATCTAGCAATTCTCTCAGTTTTTGATTATCTGGGAATCTCTTAATTTCTCACTTTTATGAGGAATAATTTTTCTGGCTATAGATTCCTTGTTGTTAGGTTTTTCTATTTATTTTTCTTTCAGCACCTTGAATGTGTTATTCCACTGCCTTCTGGCCACCATGATTTCTGTTGAGAAATCAACTGTTTATCTTATTGAGGCTCCCTTGTAAGCAATGAATCACTTCTCTCTTGCTGCTTTTAAGATGTCTTTTTCTTTCTTCCTTCCTTCCTTCCTTTCTTCTTTCAACAATATGATAATGATATGTCTAGGTATGGTTCTTTTTGACTTCATTCTACTAGAAGTTTGTAGAAGTTCTTGGATGTGTAGATTAATGGTTTTCATCCAATTTGGGAAGTTGTCAACCATATTTCTTTAAATATCCTCTGTTCCTTTCCTCTTTCTTCCTTCTTCTGCAACTCCCATTATTCACGTTATTGTTGATGATGTCCTAGATGATTGTAAGACTCTGTATTTTTTTTTATTCTTCCCCCACCCCATTTCCTCAAATTGGATAATTTCAATTGATTTACCTTCAAGTTCACTGATTGTTCTACTGGTGCAGATCTGTTGAGTGCTTCTATTGAATTTTATTTTCAGCTATTGTATTTTTCTTTTTTTTTAATAGATCTTTATTGGAGTATAATTGTTTCACAATACTGTGTTAGTTTCTGTGGTACAACAAAGTGAATTAGCCATATGCATACATATATCTCCATATCCGCCCCCCCCGCCCCTTGAGCCTCCCTACCACCCTCCCTATCCCACCCACTAGGTCATCTCAAAGCACCGAGCTGATCTCCCTGTGCTATGCTGCTGCTTCCCACTAGCTATTTTACATTTGGTAGTGTATATATGTCGATGCTACTCTCACTTCACCCCAGCTTCCCCCTCCCACCCTGTGTCCTCAAGTCCATTCTCTATGTCTACCTCTTTATTCCTGCCCTGCCACTATGTTCATCAGTACCTTTTTTTTTTTAGATTCCATAAATATGCATTAGTATACAGTATTTTTTTCCCTTTCTGACTTACTTCACTCTGTATTACAGACTCTAGGCCCATCCAGCTCACTACAAATAACTTAATTTCATTTCTTTTTAAGGCTGAGTAATATTCCATTGTATATATGTGCCACATCTTCTTTATCCATTCATCTGTCAATGGACATTTAGGTTGCTTCCATGTCCTGGCTATTGTAAATAGTGCTGCAGTGAACACTGTGGTACACGTCTTTTTTTGAATTATGGTTGTCCAAGTAGTGGGATTATTAGGTCATATGGTAGTTCTAATGTTTTTAAGGAACCTCCATACTGTTCTCCATAGTGGTTGTATCAATTTACATTCCCACCAACAATGCAGGAGGGTTCCCTTTTCACCACACCATTTTCAGCATTTATTGTTTGTAGATTTGTTGATAATGCCATTCTGACCCATGCAAGGTGATATGCCATTGTAGTTTTGATTTGCATTTCTCTAGTAATTAGTGATTTTGAGCATCTTATCATGTGCTTCTTGGCCATCTGTATGTCTTCTTTGATGAAATGTCTATTTAGGTCTTCCACCCATTTTTGGATTGGGTTGTTTGTTTTTTTGATACTGAGCTCCATGAGCTGTTTGTATATTTTGGAGATTAATCATTTGTCTGTTGTTTCATTTGCAAATATTTTCTCCCATTCTGAGGGTTGTCTTTTCATCTTGTTTATGGTTTCCTTTGCTGTGGAGAAGGTTTTAAGTTTCATTAGGTCCCATTTGTTTATTTTTGTTTTTATTTTCATTACTGTAGTAGGTGGGTCAAAAAGATCTTTTTGTGGTTTATGTCAGAGTGTTTTTCCTATGTTTTCCTCTAAGAGTTTTATAGTGCCTGGTCTTACACTTAGATCTTTAATCCATTTTGAGTTTATTTATGTGTATGGTGTTAGGTAGTGTTCTAATTTCATTTTTTTACATGTAGCTGTCCAGTTTTCCCAGAACCACTTATTGAAGAGGCTGTTGTTTCTCCACTGTATCTTCTTGCCTCCTTTGTCGTAAATTAGGTGACCATATGTGCGTGGGTTTATCTCTGGGCTTTCTATCCTGTACCATTGATTTCTATTTCTGTTTTGGTGCCAGTATAATACTGTCTTGATTACTGTAGCTTTGTAGTATAGAAGAAGTCTGGGAACCTGATTCCTCCAGCTCCGTTTTTCTTTCTCAAGATTGTTTTGGCTATTTGGGGTCTTTTGTGTTTCCATACGAATTGTAAAATTTTTGTTCTTATTCTGTGAAGAATGCCACTGGTAGTTTGATAGGGATTGCATTGAATCTGTACATTTCTTTGGATAGTATAGTCATTTTCACAATATTGATTCTTCCAATCCAAGAATATGGTATATTTCTCCATCTGTTTATGTCATCTTTGATTTCTTTCATCAGTGTTTTGTAGTTTTCTGAGTACTAGTCTTTTGGTTCCTTAGGTAGGTTTATTCCTAGGTATTTTATTCTTTTTGTTGTGATGGTAAATGGGATTATTTCTTTAATTTCTCTTTCTGGTCTTTTATTTTATTTTATTTTTTTATTTTCTTTTTTATTTTATTTTTTTTTCTTTTTGCGGTATGTGGGCCTCTCACTGTTGTGGCCTCTCCCATTGCGGAGCACAGGCTCCGGACGCGCAGGCCCAGCGGCCATGGCTCACGGGCCCAGCCGCTCCGCAGCATATGGGATCCTCCCAGACCGGGGCACGAACCCGTATCCCCTGCATCGGCAGGCGGACTCTCAACCACTTGCGCCACCAGGGAGGCCCTGGTCTTTTATTGTTGGTGTATAGGAATACCAGAGATTTCTGTGCATTAATTTTGTATCATGAAACCTTACCAAATTCATTGATTAGTTCTAGTAGTTTTCTGGTGGCATCTTTAGAATTTTCTATGTATAGTATCATGTCATCTGCAAATAGTGACAGTTATACTTCTTCTTTTCCAATTTGTATTCATTTTATTTCTTTTTCTTCTCTGATAGCCATGGCTAGCTCTTCCAAAACTATCTTGAATAAGAGTGGCAAGAATGGATATCCTTGTCTTTTTCTTGATCTTAGTGGAAATGCTTTCAGTTTTTCACCATTGAGAATGATATTTGCTGTGGTTTTGTCATATATGGCCTTTATTATGTTGAGGTAGTTACCCTCTATGCCCATTTTCTGGAGAGTTTTATCATAAGTGGGTGTTGAATTTCCTCAAAAGGTTTTTCTGCATATATTGAGATGATCATAGAATTCACCTGTGAAGCCGTCTGATTCTGGACCTTTATTTGTTGGAAGATTTTAAACTACAGTTTCAATTTCATTACTTGTGATAGGTCTGTTTGTATTTTCTGATTCTTTCTGGTTCAGTCTGGGGAAATTGTACCTATCTGAGAATTTCCATTTCTTCGTGGTTGTCCATTTTTTTGGCATATAGTTGTTTGTAGTAGTCTCTTATAATCCTCTGTATTTCTGTGGTTTCAGTTGTGATATCTTCTTTTTCATATTTAATTTTACTGATTTGCATCCTCCCTTTTTTTTGTGATGAGTCTCGCTAAGGGTTTATCAATTTTGTTGATCTTCTCAACGAACCAGCTTTTAGTTTCATTGTTCTTTGATATTGTTTTCTTCATTTCTATTTAATTTATTTCTGCTCTGATCTTTATGATTTCTTTCCTTCTACTGCCTTGGGTTTTCTTTCTTCTTTTTCTAGTTGTTTTTGGTGTAGGGTTAGATTTTTTTTGAGATTTTTCTTGTTTCTTGAGGTGAGATTGAATTGCTATAAACTTCCCTCTTAGAACTACTTTTGCTGCATACCATAGGTTTTGGGTTGTCATGTTTTCATTGTCATTAATTTCTATGTATTTTTAAAATATCTTCTTTGATTTCTTCAGGGATCTCTCGGTTATTTAGTAGTGCACTGTTTAGCCTCCATGTATTTGTGTTTTTTATCATTTATTTTCCTGTAATTGATTTCTAGTCTCATAGCATTGTGGTCAGAAAAGACGCTTGATGTGATTTCAATTTTCATAAATTTTCCAAGGCTTGACTTGTGACCCAAGATGTGATCTGTCCTGGGGAATGTTCCATGTGCACTTGAGAAGAAAGTGTATTCTGCCACTTTCAGGTGGAATGTTCTATAAATATCAAGTAAATCTATGTGATTTATTGTGTCATTTAAGGCTTGTGTTTCCTTATTTATTTTCTGTTTGGATATCTGTCCATTGTTGTAAGTGGGGTGTTAAAGTCCCCTACCATTATTGTGTTCCTGTCAATTTCCCTTTCATGGTTGTTAGCATTTGCCTTATGTATTGAGATGCTCCTATGTTGGGTGCATAAACATTTATAATTGTTATATATTCTTCTTGGATTGATCCCTTCATCATTATGTAGTGTCCTTCCTTATCTCTTGTAACAGTCTTTATTTCAAAATCTATTTTATTTGATATGAGTACTGCTACTCCAGCTTTCTTTTGATTTCTATTTGCATGGAATATCTTTTTCCATCCCTTCACTTTCTCTCTGCATGAGTCCCTAGGTCTGAAGTGGGTCTCTTATAGGCAGCATAGACATGGGTCTTGCTTTTGTATCCATTCAGCCAGTCTGTGTCTTTTGGTTGGATCATTTAACCATTTACATTCAAGGTGATTATCGATATGTATGTTCATATTACCATTTTCTTAATTGTTTTGGGTTTGTTTTTGTGTGTCATTTTCTTCTCTTGTGTTTCCTGCCTAGAGAGGTTCCTTTAGCATTTGTTGTAAAGCCGGCTTCGTGGTGCTGAATTCTCTTAGTTTTAGCTTGTCTGTAGAGCTTTTGATTTCTCTGTTGAATCTGAATGAGATACTTGCTGGGTAGACTAATCTTGGTTGAAGTTTCTTCCCTTTCATCACTTTAAATATATCGTGCCACTCCCTTTTGGCTTGCAGAGTTTCTGCTGAAAACTCAGCTGATGACCTTATGGGGATTCCCTTGTATGTTTTTCCCTTGCTGCTTTTTTTTTTTTTTAGTTTCTGCTTTATAACAAAGTGAATCAGTTATACGTATACATCTGTTCCCATATCCCTTCCCTCTTGAGTCTCCCTCCCTCCCACCCTCCCTATCGCACCCCTCCAGGCGGTCACAAGGCACCGAGCTGATCGCCCTGTGCCATGCGGCTGCCTCCCACCAGCCATCTACCTTACGTTTGGTAGTGTATATATGTCCATGCCTCTCTCTTGCTTTGTCACAGCTTACCCCTCCCCCTCCCCATATCCTCAAGTCCATTCTCAAGTAGGTCTGTGTCTTTATTCCTGTTCTACCCCTAGGTTCTTCATGACTTTTTTTTTCTTAAATTCCGTATATATGTGTTAGCATACGGTATTTGTCTTTCTCTTTCTGACTTACTTCACTCTGTATGACAGACTCTAGGTCTATCCACCTCATTATAAATAGCTCAATTTCGTTTCTTTTTATGGCTGAGTAATATTCCATTGTATATATGTACCACATCTTCTTTATCCATTCATCGGATGATGGACACTTAGGTTGTTTCCATCTCCAGGCTATTGTAAATAGAGCTGCAGTGAACATTTTGGTACATGTCTCTTTTTGAATTATGGTTTTCTCAGGGTATATGCCCAGTAGTGGGATTGCTGGGTCATATGGTAGTTCTATTTGTAGTTTTTTAAGGAATCTCCATACTGTTCTCCATTGTGGCTGTACCAATTCACATTCCCTTGCTGCTTTTAATGTTTTTTCTTTGAATTTAATTTTTGTTAGTTTGATTGATATGTGTCTTGGTGTGTTTCTCCTATGGTTTATCCTGTATGGGATTCTCTGTCCTTCCTGGACTTGAGGGACTCTTTCCTTTCCCATTGTTAGGGAAGTTTTCCACTATAATCTCTTCAAATATTTTTCTCAGACCCTTTCTCTTTCTCTTCTTCTTCTGGGACCCCTATAATTTGAATGTTGGTGTGTTTAGTGTTATCCCAGAGGTCTCTGAGATTGTCTTCGATTCTTTTCATTCCTTTTTCTTTATTCTGCTCCTCAGCAGTTATTTCCACCATTTTGTCTTCCAGCTCACTTATTCGTTCTTCTGCCTCAGTTGTTCTGTTATTGATTCCTTCTAGTGTATTTTTCATTTCAGTTATTGTGTTGTTCATCTCTGTTTGTTCTTTTGTTTTTCTAGATCTTTGTTAAACATTTCTTGTATTTTCTCAGTGCATGTCTCCATTCTATTTCCAAGATTCTGGATCATCTTTACTATCATTACTCTGAACTCTTTTTTGGTCTTGTAGGTTTTTACCTCGCTCCTTCATCTGTGACATATTTTTTTGCTGTCTCTCTGTTTTTTGTTTTTTTGTTTTTTTGATGATTGGCATTGTGTTCCTGTCTTACTGGTTGTTTGGTCTGAGGTTTCCAACACTGGAGTTTGTAGGCTGTTGGGTATAGCTGGGTCTTGGTGCTGAGATGAGGGCCTCCAGGAGACCTCACTCTGATTAATATTCCCTGGGGTCTGAGGTTCCCTGTTAGTCCAGTGGTGCAGACTCGGAGCTCCCCACTATGAGAGCTTTGACCTGACCCCTGATTCATGAACCAAGATCCTGCAAGCTGCACTGGGTGGAAAAAAACAACAATAACAACAAAAAAACAAACCAGTAAAGAAGTAAAAAATAAAATTAGGCTAGGAAACTAACAGATGTCTTAGTAAGAATATAAGAATAAAAATATAGATGAAACAATAACCAGAAGGTAATACAGAACCACAATAATAAAAAAAAGAGGAGGAGAAAAAAAAGAAAAAGGTGGAAAAGACCTTGGCTGTGGAGGGTGGGGCCCAAGCAGGGGTGGGGTTTGGGCAGTGAGTGGGGCCTATTCTTAGGACCAACAGGGCTGGAAAAAGCCCTGGGTGGTAGGTGGGGTGGGGCTTAGGCTCAACGGGGCCCAGGCTTGCCTCCCACCTCTGGTCTCAGGGGGTGGGACCCCACCTGGGAGCTCAGCAGGCTTCCCAGGCCTGAGTGGGTGGGGCAAACACCCTCTGTTCCTTCTCCTGCTCCTCAGTTCCTGGAGGGCCCCTCCCACCTGCCTCTCCTGTTCTCCCCTGCCCTCTCTCCTATGCCCCCAGGACCAATGTGGCCAGGAGGGCGCCTCTGAGGGCATAGGACCCAGACCAAGAGCCAGGCAGACTTCCCTGGCCGATTGGGCAGGGGAAAAGCTGGGCATACTCCCCCCTGATCCAAGCCCCCAAGGGTCCCTCCAGGCATGGGAACCCCTCCCCACTCTCAGCCACACTTCAGGGGCCCTGGTCCTGTCTGTGCTCCAATTCTTCTCTGCCTTTCAGTCCCCCCATGTCCTACTGGTTTGTTTGGGAGTTTCTCCTGTCTCCTTGGGCATCAAGGTCCCCCACCAGCATCTGGCAAGCACCCTAGTTGTGGGGAGACACAAACTCTGCATCTTCCTGCACCGCCATCTTGACTCCACCCCCCAGCTATTGTATTTTTCAACTCCAGAATTTCTATTTCGTTCTTTAAATAACGTCTATCTCTTCATTGATATTCTCTATTTGATAAAACATAATTCTCATATTTTCCTTTCATTCTTTAGACATGATTTTTTTTTAAGTTCTTTGAACATTTTGAAAATGGATGATTTAAAATCTATGTCTGCTAAGTCCAACATCTGGACCTCCTCAGCAGTATCTATTGACTGCTTTTTTCCCTGGGTATGAGCCATACTTAATTCTTTCTTTCCAGGTCTCATAAATTTTTACTGAAAACTGCACATTTTAAATAATAGAGGATGGCAACTCTGGAAATTAGATTTTCCTTTCTCCAGGGCTTGTTATTGTTTCTGCTTGTTGTTTGTTTACATACTGTTCTGAACTAGTTTTATAAACTATTATTTTTTATGTGTGGCAATTGAAGTCTCTACATGGCTAGCTTAGAGGTCACCTAATAATCAGATAGAGATGTCCATAAAAGCTGTTTGTTAGTTTTGTATGGTTGTATAAAAAGTTACCACAAACTAGGTGGCTTAAAGCAACACACATTTAATCTGTTATAGTTCTGGATGTTATAATTGAAATAATTTTCAGTGGGCTGAAATCAAGGTGTTAACAGGGTTGCAATCTCTCCAGAAGGTCAAGGGAAGAATCTGTTTCTCTGTAATTTCCAAATTCTAGAGTTGCATTCCTTGGCTCATGGACCTTTACCCTATCTTCAAAGCCAGGAGTGTAGCCTATTGCCTTAGTCTTCACATTGCCTTTTCCTTCTGTGTCAAATCTCCCTTGATCTCCCTCATATAAGGGCACTTTTGATTGCAAAATTAAGGCCCATCCAGGTAACCTCCCCATCTCAGTATCCTTAGCTTAACCAACATCAGTAATTCTCTTTTGCCAGGTATGCTAACATTCGAAGGTTACAGAGATTAGGACTTGGACATCTTTGATAGCCATTATTCAGCCTACCACAGCCAGGAACCCATAAATCTCCTAGTCTTTGCTAAAAGACTGTGTGTGTATGTGTTGAGGAACACCTGCAACACTTGACAACTCTGCCTTAGCCTTCACTTCCTGCCAAGCAAACTCTCTTACCCCAGCTTTTCCTTTTAAGACTTTTGATTTATCTGTTGTTTGCCCCAGTCATTGTCCTCCACTTCATGAAGCTACAAAGTTAAAACACCTATCGGTGACTTTTTGACAAGGGCTCCCTAGAGAGAAAGCTTTTCATATTGGACAAGCTCCATGTTAAATAAAATACAGGTGACCTTTTCCCTTTCTTCTAGGGAATCACCACATAGGTCAAATAATAGTAATGCTTTGTGCATGAGGTTCTGCAAGAGCTTTGGCTTTATTCTGCTCCTTACAGTGGCTGCCAGGCTGCACTGGGAATGCAGGCTATTATTTTTCAAAGTTACTACAGAGTTGGTCAATAGGACACGGGAATAGGGCAAGTTAAAAATGTCATAAAACTTACTGTTCTTACCAAGATTCAGTTTTTTTGATTAGATGTTCCCTGGATTGCTGCAAGCCTCTGGGTAATTCCCAGAGTTCCAAAAATGTGAGTCTGACCACTTTTGCCAGTTTTATTCATTGTTTTTATGGAAAATAACATTTTTGAGGTACTCCATTATTTTTGTTGATGTTTTTTAATGGTTGTACCATTTTCTGTTCCCATCAGCAGTGTTTGACAGTTGCAGTGCTTTTGTATTATGTATTCTGTATGATCATGTTTTTGTTTTAGATATTCTAATAGGTGTGTATTGATATCTCTTTGAGGTTTTAATTTGTGTTTTCCTAATAAGTGGTATGCTGAATTTCCTTTCAGATATTTATTTTCCATCTGCTTATCTTCTTTGGTGAAATGTACTTTCAAATATCTTGTCCCTTTTTTCTATTGCTTGTTTATTTTCTTATTATTGAACTTTGCAGGTTCTTTCTATATTCTGGGAACAAGTCCTTAATCAGAAATGTGATTTGCAGGTATTTCCTAATGTGTGTCTTTTTATTCTTTTAACAATGTCTTTTGAAGAGCAGAAGTTCTTAATTTTAATGAAGTCCACTTTATCAATTTTTTACAGTATGGATGATGCATTTGGTGTCATATATCACAAATCTTTGCCTAATCCAGTGTTCTAATATCTTTTCTTTTAGAATTTTTATAGTATTGGGCTCTTACAGTTTTTTATATATAATTTTAGATTTTTATTTAAGTCTATGATCATTTGAGTTAATTTTTGTTTATACAAGATATGAATTGAAGGTTTGTTTCTTTGCTTACTTTCTTGCTTGCCTGCCTGCATAGGGGTATATGATTTTTCCAGAACCTTTTGTCAGAAATACTGTTATTTTTCTACTGCCTTGTCTTGCACCTTTGTCTAAAATCAGTTGACCAATTTAGGCATTTCAGGACTCCCTCTTTGTTCCATTTATCTATTTTTAGGCTATCTTTATAGCAAAACATTGTTTTGATTCTTGTCGATTCAATTTTGAACTCAAACAATGTAAGCCTTCCCACTTTATGCTTTTTTAAAGTTATGCTATTTTAAAGTAGTCATGGCTATTCTAAGTCATTTATATTACCATACAAAATTTAGAATCAATTTGAAAATTTCTATAAAACATATATTTTGTGAGAATTAATTTCTTAGCAATATTGATTGTCCTAATCTATGAAGACAATCTATTTCAGTTATTTTCTAATTTTAGATATATGTTTATAGTCTAGAATCTGATCTATTTTGGTGAATATTTGATGTATTCTTTAAAATGAATGAATATTCTGTTGTTTGGGTAAAAGCTTCTATAAATATCACTTAGGTCAAGTTAGTTGTTCAGGTCTTGTATTTCCTTACTGATTTTCTTCTATATCCTTACTGAGAGAGGAGTATTGATTTCTCCAACTATACCTGTGGATTTGTCTATTTTTCCTCTAAGTACTATCAATTTTTGTTTTATGTATTTTGCAGTGTTCTTATATTATCAAATAGTGTAATCTTTAATATCATATAATATTTGTCTTTATCTGTAATAATAGTCCTTGTCCTGAAGTCTACTTTGTCTCTTGTCTTGTATTAATAAAGCCATTCTAGCTTTTTAAAAACTGTTTAAATTAGTAATTTCAGGAGATATATCTTTCATCCTTTTACTTTTAACCTATGTTTTTATATCTTAAATGAGTTTCTTATAGATAGCACATAGTTGAGTCTTGTGTTTTTAGCCAATATGACCATCTTTGCCTCTTAATTGAAGTGACTAGAACATTGATATTTACTCACTGCTATGATTCAGTTTAAATCTAATACCTTGCCAAATTTCTATTTGTTGCCCATTTTTTGTTGTTCCATTTTCCTCTTTTCCTGCCTTCTTTTTTTTATTAATTGAGTTTGATACCTTTTTATTTCCATTGTTGGCTTATTAGTTATAGCTCATTTATTTAAAGAAAATTAGTTATTGCTTTAGAGAAGTGGGTCTCAACAGCGGGAAATTTTGCCTTCTAGGGGACATTTGTCTGGACACATTTTTAGTTGTCACAACTGTGAGGGTTCTTATGGCATCTAGTGGGCAGAGGTCCAGAATACAGTTAAATATCCTACAGTATGCAAGGTGGTCCTTCACAGCAAAGAATTATCTGTACCCCAAAGTCAGTAGTATCTAGGTTCAGAAATGCTGTTCTAGGATTTACAGTACACATATTTAAAGTACAATAGTCCACCTTCAAATAATATTCTATCACTTCAGGTATAATTTAAGACTCCTAGAGTGGTTTACTTCAACTTTCTCCTTCCCATACTTCATGTTATTGTGTATTAGAGTCTGGCTCCATCTTCAGTGTCTGACTACTGACAACTTTCAAGCCCCACCACTTCCCTTTCTCTTTCTCCCTCACCCTGGGTGTGTTGATGAGAAAGCCCAGGTGCTCTCTTCTTTGGCACCAGTGGGAATTTCAAATTATGCAAGCCTTGGTCTCTATATAGAAATTCCCACCCCAGTCCCATCCCCTAAACACCATAAAACCTAAGCAGGTCTCTTTTTCCCACTTTCCTAAACCAATTCAGGTCAGCTTAAGAGCCCTCCATGCCCTCCTTATAAAGTTTCAATATGTGAGTAATAAGATTTTTTAAACCCTCCCAGTATGTGACAGGTGTCATTGGTCTCAACATCCAAACCAAATTTTTGACATGTACTGCTCTATCTCTTGACAATGAGTCATATTTTCCTTGTTGTTGTTTGTCTCATAATTTTTATTGAATGCCAGGCATTATGCATAGAACAACAGGAAATATAGAGGTAAATAGCATTTATGTCCAGAAATGGTCATGTCTCTACTGTCAAGGCATTCATATGTGTCCATAAAGGTGTTTTATCTCAAGGTTGTCAGTAATTGGACTGGGTTTGTATTTCGCTATTGCTAGCATAATCCTCAGCACATGACAGACTTCACATTCCCCTGGTTGTGGGCTTCCATTGGCTTGTGGGACCTGTGCATGTGCATGCGTTTTTCTCAGTGTTCCAATTCCACCCTTAGCTTTCAGCTATACTCATGTCTATGCCATAGAGGGGGTCTGTTTCCATGTTTTTGCCCCATCTCCAGGGTAGACTACCATTGTGTTACTGCTAGCTCATGGTTGGGTAAGGGGTGGGTCCTCAGTTCTGGTTCTGACTATTGTATTTTGTCCGTCTTGTTTAACATCTATGACTAAGACTATTTGATTTGACTGTCCTTAAACCTATTAAGATAAGAAAATAAGTCAAGGAATTTCATAATATTAAACAAATTTCACATTCCTTCAATAAACCCCACTCAGTCATTGACATTATTTAAACATTTTTCTACCAGCTTCTTACAAATATTTTACTTAGAATATTTGAAAAAATATTTGTAAAGGATGTTGGTTTGTAATTTTTCAATGCAGTATGTGTCCAGATGTGCTTGAAAAATAATTTGAAAGTTAGTAGTTAGCTTCATAAGTTAATTTGCAAGATTTCTTTCTTTTCCCATTCTTTGGAATAATTTAAATAGCGTTGGAATTACATGCTTTTTAAAGTTTTGACAACACTCTTCTGTAAAACCTGCTAGGTCTGGTACTTTTTTTTATGGGTGGGTCTTTTCAGGGGAAATTTATTCACTTAGACTTTTTATTTCTTTTAGGGTCAGGATTGGCAAATCATAGTTTCCTAAAACGTCCTTGCAAAAATTGAACAAAACCCTTTCTTAAGAGTATTTTAATTTTTTCTGCTTATGTGATTTCTTTTTTTTGGTTTTTGCTTTGTTTTCTATTTACACTTTCTCCCTGTTTTCACTGATTAAGTTAAATTGTATTTTAATTTTTTAATGAAAGTGCTAATTTTTTAATGTATTAATTTGTTTTCTGTTTTCCTGTTTTCTAACCCCTTAATATCTATTTTTACCTTAAAATTCCATTCTTCTGCTTATGTTAAGTTTATTTTATGGTGCTTAATTAGTTTGCTTTAAATCATGTTTCATTTTTATGTTTTATGAACTATTCTATATTTCTGTATTGTTTATTCTTCATTGTGCTTCTTATAATTTTGATTTTATTTATGTGATGAAAATTTTCCCTTTATTCTTAAGTTCTGTTAGCTCATATTTCATCTCCTCCTGTTGTCTCTTCTCTGGATTCTTTTATCTCTGCCTTGGGGTCTCCCTTTTAAAGACAATAGTTCCTTTAAGTTGTTTTGTCTCTTTTAATTCATGGCCACATGCTTCATCTGCTCTGTTGCAGCATTGGCTGATCAGTGTTCTTTGTCTGTTGGCAAAGTTTTTTGTTTTTTAGATATATGATCCATCTTAAATTTATTTTTGTGCATAGTGTAAGGTAGAGTTCCAGTATCATGTTTATTTTTATTTTTAACATATGTTTATCCAGTTGTAACAGCAAAATTTGTTGCAAAGACTTCATCTCCCCATTGAATTTCCTTAGCACTACTGTCAAAAATAATAGACTATATATATGTGAGCCTCTTTCTGGACTCTGTTCTGTTCCATCAGTTTCTGTGCTCATTATTATGCCAGTGCTACACTATCTTGATTATTATAGCTGACTATTAAGTCTTAAATTAAATAGTACAATCCTCTAGCCTTTTCTTTTTTCTTGAGATTGGCTTGTTTATTCTTGGTTCTTTGCATTTCCATATTAATTTTAGAATCAACTTGTTGATTTCTGCAAAAAATACTGCTGGGATTTTTATTAGGATTGTGTTCAATTAATAGATCAATTTGAAGAGACCAAGAAATTTGAGTTTTCCAGTCCACAAACTGGCATATCTCTTCATTCACATAGGTTTGTGTTTTTTATAATAGGTTTATGTTTTTTGTGGGTAAGCCTTGGTATTTTCCCCATAGATTTTTTTTTTTTTTTTTTTTTTTTTTGGCGGTATGCAGGCCTCTCACTCTGTGGCCTCTCCCGTTGCGGAGCACAGGCTCCGGATGCACAGGCTCAGCGGCCATGACTCACGGGCCCAGCCGCTCTGCGGCATGTGGGATCTTCCTGGACCAGGGCATGAACCCATTTCCCCTGCATCAGCAGGCAGACTCTCAACCCCTGCACTACCAGGGAAGCCCTCCCCATAGATTTTTATTATAGCATCATTCTCTCAATGGTTTTTCAGTTTCTTTATTATTATTTATTACCACATGCATTGGATTTTCCTAGACCTGCTCTTCGAAGGAGTTTCCTGTAGAGGGAAAGATGACAGGGGAGCCTTATAACTGGTACAGAAACAGATTGGTTCCTACAGATATGATTTATTGTTTTATTCTTTATACAGCCCTGACTTTTCTGTTTAGTTTGTTTGTATTTTAGTAATATTGGCTTCAACCACCAAGACAGCCCACCCCTGTTTCTGACCCTATTTGGGTAAAAAATGGAGCTGGTCTCTCCCCTTTGAGAAGTATATTTTCACTACCCTTTTTTCTGAGATTTGCCACTCCTAGGCTACTCTTTCTATGCTTTTTTTTCATGGCTTCATCCCAATATTAGCATCTGTTGGCAGCAGTCCTTACACAATTTTTCCTATCTGTACATTATATTTCAATATAGTTTCATTTAAAATGGAGTTTCAGAGATTTTCATGGTGGTTTTGTATGAATTCTAGGGGAAAAAAAGGGAAAAGATACTCAGTTATGTAGCTATGTTAATGTAAGAGGTCCAAATTTTAATTTTTAAAAATGACATTTAAAACAATATATCAAACTTCCTAAACAAACTTATAATGTAAATTCTCTATGTAATAAAATTAGGAGTTATCTCATAATGTTCTCAGTGTAGAAGGAATTATGGATTTCCATCACTTACCCAAGAAATATCCATTTCCAAAATATATTTCTTTAGCTATAAAGGTCTATATTATTACAAAGGATTAAAACTAAATTAATCTGAGCAATTAGGGCTTCCCTGGTGGCACAGTGGTTGAGAGTCTGCCTGCTGATGCAGGGGACGCAGGTTCGTGCCCCGGTCTGGGAGGATCCCACGTGCCGCGGAGCGGCTGGGCCTGGGAGCCGTGGCCACTGAGCCTGCGCGTCTGGAGCCTGTGCTGCACAGTGGGAGAGGCCACAGCAGTGAGAGGCCCGTGTACGGCAAAAAGAAAACAAAACAAAAACAAAAACAAAAAAAACTAAATTAATCTGAACAATTAGCTAAAGCAAAACTCCTTCAATATTTTCATTTTTCTAAGACTCTTTTAAGCTCTATTCTCTTAGATTCGTAGGATTTTAGAATTTTAGATCTGGCAGAGATATTAGAGTTAATTTGGCAGGAAATTGAAATTAAGGGCCTTGATCTAGATGCCCCTGCTGAGTGGCAGAACCGTAGCATTTGTATAACCCTACTCTCAGCCACTGGTCCTTATACTGGTTCCTGCAGGCCCTTTTACTACTTATTTCTGGTGAATTTATCTCTTAAACATTTATTTCTAATAAATTATCAAAGAAACTTTTATTTAGATGTGAGAAAACAGATTTGAGTTGGATAAGTCTGTATACTTTTGTTAATAACAAAACTAGGGCTAGAACCCAGGCCCACTAAGGTAAGCATCTCAATTATTCAGAGAGCCAAGTATTATAATAATCATTGGAAATCCCTATTTCCTCCCAATACATACATTTATTTCTTCTTTGGGAGAGCTATTTCAGAATAGCTGCAATTGCTTTGGTTTTGAAACCCTAGGAAACAAGAATCTGAGTGTGCAATGCATTAAAAATGACCCAACAAGCCATCTCATTGGTAGCTGCTCTAAGAGTGCTTTCTAATGGTTTTCACCATCAACAGATCATGCTGAGAATAGTGTATGCTTTGGTGCTCCACCTTCCTTTTCTTCCTTCCTGACTCTCCTTGCCATCTTCCTCGGGTATCCAGCTTCACACAAGACCAGGAGCAGTTGATGCTCCCAAAAAAGCAGTTGCAAGCCAAGACTACAGGAGGTAGGACAAAGTAAAAGACACTACATAAGGACAAGGCAGGAGTAGGAAAGACAAAGTGGGTCATAGGAACTGGGAATTAAGAGAAACCTAGGGATGCAGAAACAAGAGACTCACAGAGCCTGCATATAGTCCAAGGCTGGGAAGATCAGGAACCAGGCAGGCAGCAAGCATAGCAAACTCAAAGCACTAGCAGCAAAAAATGCTTGAAACTGAGGTAGATACCAATCTTAAGGAGAAACTAGCTTGGGGCCTGGGGGCCACCATTTCGTACAACTCCAGGGAGTATCATTCTTACTACCTGCTGTGAAGAACAAGCCAGCAACATTAGGGAACTGGCCAGTGTCTTTAAAAGGTTAAAGATGAAAGATGGGATATAAATTTCTACCTGTGACATCTACTATCGAATACACTCTGTAGAAAAAGACTGAAATTCACCTATGGTTCTGTCTCCCCAGGACAGTTTGGACATTAGCGAAATCAAAGTAATAAGCTAAAGGACTTAACCTTCAAGTGAGGGAAATGTTATGGGCAGGGGGTGATCTGGGCCATTCCTGGGCTCCCTGACACCCCTGAGTAGGTGACCTGCTGCCTGGGAGCCTCGGTACCAAGTCTGGTAATTGCAGAGTCTTTGGGAGGGCACCCACATGCAACACCTCAGTTCAATACACATGCCTTTAATTTGGTGTTTTTTAATTCAGCTCCAAGGCTGTCGTCAGCCATTTCTCCCTCTTTCCTTTAACACTGACCACCTTGTTCCCTTTTATACCCTGAACAGAGCCAAGCAGTGTGCATTGAAATCCAAAATCCTTTGTGCTGTTTGAGAAATCTGAGGCTGACATCTCCGGGGCTTTTTTGTTTCTCTTGCCTCTCTCTGCCGTGACCTGCCAACTCCTTTTGGCTCTCCTGGGCTTTCGTCATGTCCCGTATCGATTGCTACCCTTTTCTTTGTTTGTGGGATGCTAAGGATGAACCCTGCTGCACAGTGACGCTGGCTTTGGACATGGTCAGGTCAGCCTCCAACCCCGGGCATATAGGTCCAGTGATATTTCACCAGACCAGGGTCGTTGTTGCATCAGCAGCTCAGAAAGGAGCCAACTGATTTTTTTTTTTCCCCAGACTGCTATTCTGAATTCACAAGGTCTTTTCTGGGATTTCATTCTGCTGCTTTACATGCTCTTTTTTCTGCTTCTTTCCCATCTTAGACCTTGTGATCTTCAGGTACCCGGTTTGCTAATTACCCCCAGTGCTGGCACCTGACAGCAGGTGGCCACAGTTCTGTTAATTATGTCCCCAGGCTGAGGAACTCTCTTGCAATGACATCCAATCATCTACCTCTGACTCGTGGGCTGAAAGCAGGTTGCAGATATGCTTCTCTTCCCCTGAGCTCTTAAAATCTATTCTTCTGGCCTAGCACCTTAAGATTCATATGCTGTGCCTTGAAGGTATATGATAGAATAGCCAGCTCCATGCCTTCTACAGCATCCAGTGCAGCACAGGTATTGTAGGCTCACGTGAAGCGGGATTCCAGACCCAGCCTGCACCTCAATCATTTACCAGTCACACAGACTAGCTGGGAAAGTGTTAGCAGAGGCGTTCTGGGTAGACCTGTAGTAGATTAAGGTCCTTAAGCCCCTTCTCTTGTCTTCTTCCATCCCCCTGACCCCAATGTAAACCGTCCTTTAGCCCAGAAATTACTGTTTTCCATAAAGAGTGGAATAAAGACGAAAGGGAGCCGTGGTGAATTCCTTCCTATGGAAATGACAAAGACTATGGTATAGGATAAAAGAAGCCTGGGTTTCCGGAGAAGTAGATTCTCATCAGTTATAATATTCATTCCCTGAGTGACTGGGACTCTGTTTTTCATCCACAAAATGGGGGAAATATCTATTCCTTCTCTGGAAGTGAAGTTTGAAGTGCGGCCAAGAGAATTAATTGTGCAATATTTCCAGAAGGCTTGGTTTCCCATGGAGACAGGTGCTGTGTGCATACATGTAAACACACACAGATATGTAGATATATAGATGATTCCTCACTGATTATTTCAAGATACTGGAAGAAATGAATTGTGGGTAAGGAGAACTGTTGAGCAGGGAGTTTTAGTCAATTTGTAGGTACTTTAAAGCAATTGCGATGGATGTGGGAAAAGAAATCAATGGAGAACTATCAATAGGGATTTCACTGTAAATACAATATCCTAACAGCCTAACTAGTCATCAGAAATACTGCCTATCTGTAATGTGGGCAAATTAAAAAGGTCAAATAAGATCTTTGCATGTAAGTCATAAAAATAAAATAAAACATGCACTTTTCTTCACACATGATGAGGCAGGTATGGGGCGAAACAGATAAAATTGGTCCTGGTCCAGGTCAGAGGTGCCTTATCTGGTCTGCAGTTACAATCACAATTTTCATTTGCATAAAAGACTTTTATGTGTTGTTGCAATTGACTCTCATAAATAAGAGAGTAGGTCAGGTTTCCTTTTTCTATATGAGGAAACCGGCTCAGAGAGCTCACCCAGGATCACAGGATGTACACACAGGGATGTTCAGACTTAATCCCAGGTCATTCTTCCCGAGCTAGGGCGCTTTCCACTCATCCCCACTTGCTCTGGCAATTAAGTATTTTCTTTGAGGCCTCAGTTCTGTCCTAATACACTGTTCTCTCTCTTCAGAGAATCTTCTTCTCATTGATCTTTCTTCAATGACTTGGTAACATAGGCCCACTTAATGCCTGTTCTCTGGAAATAAGACCTTCCTCTTGAGTCAGCAGATGCCCTCGGGTTGCCCCGAATGCCCTGATGTATCATTTGGCCCTGGCGGGTCTCCAAACCCTCTCTTAAGCTGATTCTACCTGAGCAGCCTCCCAGCCTGGAATTTCTGGTCATTGCCCAGTCAAAGGTAAGCCCACAGAAAGAGGGTGATAAGAAGGAAGTAACTGGGGAAGCTCCCTAAACAAATGCACCCTGCAATTCCTGGCAACTCTGTAGTCTCCCCTTCCAACTACAGGCTGGCCCCGCTTCCAAATATTTTTGATTTTTCTGCACTGATAAAATAACTCTCAAGAGGAATTTTAAATTTGCGCTCAGTTTGGTTGGGTCTCTTCTTTCATGCTTCCATCTCTAGTTATTGAACTCTTTGCTCTCTCTCTTTCTCTCAGGTTGTTTGAAATCCTCTCAATCAATGAATTCCCCCACTCCTACTTGCCAATATCTTTGGGAGCTTTGACTCTCAGACAGATCAGGGAGACACATGAAGGATGCTGTTACATGTGCAGGCCAGTAAATACACCTATATGATGACCGTTGTGTCCATTCTTTGTATTCAGTTGGCCAACCCAATACTATGGTTAGATCTAGGGAAAAACTGTCACCATGTTAGGTTCCTTCCATCCCATACCCATCATAATGTTTCCTGACCCCTTGGAGACTGAGAAAAGGTAGCAGTGATAAGGATTTATTGCTCTTCCTTGATACGTGTGAATAAATTGCACCCTTCCAATGAGATCTGGACTCATACAACAGACTCTCCATGCCGGCTTGGCTGTGTTCTCTGTTCTGCAGACAACAAAGGATGACAGGTTGTTAAGTTTCAGCATCAGAAGAGAGCAACTGGCTTCCGTTGGCAACCTCACTTGTTAACTGGCAGCTCCAAGAAACAAGACTCCCTGGGTCATCTAAGGACAGGCAGAGGTTGTTGAGTGGTAGATGTGGCAGCAGAGAAGGGGGAAGGGGTGGATGATGATTCTGGAGCACAGCAGTGCCTTGGTCCCCCCTCCCCCTTCCCTTTCCTCCTCTCCAGAGCTCTCATCCCATCTCTCAGCCCCACCCTGGTAGTAGGGTCAGATTGTAAGAAATATAATAAGAAGCACCCCCATTTCCTGAATAGACTTCATGGAAAGGACCTCAGCCCAGCCTTTGTGACTACAAAAGTTGTCTCCCCAGTAAATGCCTTTCTATACTCCATAGCAAACCTAGCCAGCTGGAGAGCATCTGATCCTAGTAAGGGATAAAGTAAACCTGTCTGATTTTTTTTCACTGGAAGACTCCCAAATGCTTAATTTTCATTCAATATTCTAAACCCTGTTAGGTCATAAAATATTTTTAATAAATGTTTTGTCAAAAAACACTTCATTTTGGAATAATTTTAGATTTACAGAAAAGTAGCAAAGATAATACTGGGTGCCCATATGCCCTTCACTCAGTTTCTAGGAGACCAATTTTAATACTTAACTACATTTAGTACTTAACTAATGCTTTAAATAGGACCAAACTGGACTTTTAGAACCTTTTAGGCCTGTCTGGTTTGCAGCAACATCTCTCTTCCTCATAACTGGCGTCCTTAACTCCCACCTACTGCCTCGGTCCCTTCTTGGGCTCTGGGCTAAGCCTGACCAGCATAGGAGGAATTTGCACAGACCCAGCCACGTATTCTGGCCCTCAGCTACAAGTTGACCTTGTGGACAGCCTGGCCAGCCTTTGGGTCCCAGATGTGAGCAAGCTGCACATTGAACATTGACCTCATTCACAGGAGGAGTGTCCCCATTAAGCCTCCATCAGGATCCCTGAGTCAAGAACCATGTGCTTACCTCCCAGCTTAAGGAATAATGCAATCCCTTGTCCTTGACTTTTGCCTGTCCTTCCTATGGCTCCCGAGGCCCTGTCCAGCTCCTGCTACTTGTCTGTAGTTATTCTGATGCTGTCTGTGGGCCTGGGTCACTACGTACTTAAAATCAGGTCTACCGGTTCACACTTTTCAGATTTTGTGTCCTGGCTCCTGGATGCTGGACTAAGCCTTTTCTTGACCCCTGCTCTCTCCACTGAACTAGTCTAGGCCCACACCCTCACTCTTCTGGGACTTCTTGAATCTACTGAAACTGACCAGGCCATGCTTGATTACATAATGAGTTATGGTAATACTCACCTTATTTAGTCATTTTTGTGCAAACACTTAGAGCCTGTCACTTTTTAGGCTCCATTATTGAGGTTTATGGAGATGAATAAAAAAACTTTACTTTCAAAGAGCTCATAATCTAGCAGAAGGGACAGGCGAGAAGAGTGAGGACTGCCATAGAGCAGAGGCGTTGCTATGAGAAAGCTAGCCCAGGGTAAGTGAATAGGTAGGACTCAGTTCCATACAAAGGGACACATAGGAAGGGACACATAGAATAGCAGGTTTGAAGAGAACAATAAACAATGTCATTTTGGATATACTATATTTGAAGTAACAACAGGACACCCAGATGAAGATGTCCATTATGCATTGGAAACAGAAGCCTGGGAGAGGAGAGACCTGTGGGCTGAGCTTTGGGGGTTATCAGAATACAAAGGCAAATTGAATTCTAAGACCACTCAGAGATCATGGATAGAAGGAAAAAGGTGCTAAAAAGGGGACCTGGAAGAAATCAACACTTAAGGGATAAAGAGGGACAATATCAAGCAATTTCAAAAAGCATCCCTCGGGCCTCCCTGGTGGCGCAGTGGTTGAGAGTCCGCCTGCCGATGCAGGGGATGCGGGTTCGTGCCCCGGTCCAGGAAGATCCCATATGCCGCGGAGCGGCTGGGCCCGTGAGCCATGGCCGCTGAGCCTGCGCGTCCGGAGCCTGTGCTCCGCAACGGGAGAGGCCACAACAGTGAGAGGCCCGCGTACAGCAAAAAAAAAAAAAAAAAAAAAAAAAAGCATCCCTCTAACTTGAAGCATTCAAGGCATGGGAGAAGAGGCGTTTATTCACATCCTCTCTTCCCTGCAACTTTGCTCTCTTCCTGTTGTGTAATCTGCCCAGGCAGGCAGCCATTGGATATTCCTGTTGCTGAAACCAAGAGAAAGAAAGCCAAGTGTCATGGCCTCTGCTATTAAGACATCAGAAGACTTATTCCTTTCCAAGCTGTTATGGATATGGGTGAAGTTGGAGAAGAAGCCGGGGAAAAGCTGGGTACATCCACAGTCCCTGAAGAGATTTCACTATTCTTGTCCATAATGTGGGGATAAGACATGGGTCATTAAGTGGCATTCTGAGAAAGGCATTCTGTGCTCCTGAGACAGAGGTTGCCTAGGAGTGATTGGAACCAAAGAGTGATTGGAACTGGTAAATGTTCAGGTTCCCAAAGAGCTTCCAATATAATAAGACCCCCCAAAAGAGCCTAATGAGTAAAGGATAAACTCTGGAGTCTGTACTTGGGAACTAGAGAATCAGGTATATGAACTCTGTATCCAGCAAGAAAAAAACAAGATGAAAATACATAATTGTAATGATAGTGCCCAGAAGTGTAACAAACACATTGAAGCATCCAACTTATTACTTGTGTTGAATTAACTGATCTGTGATTAATAGTGAACATTGTTTTCAAGCTCCAGATTATGGAAAATGTAGCATTATTATTATTATTGTACTGTGGATCCCATCGGCTCCCTGTTTTCAAAGTGAGTCTACAATATATATGTAAACCTTGGTTATTTCCCTGAGAAATTTGAGAACACAATGTGGGTTCCTCTGGGATCTCCTATCTGAAAACATTTCTTTAAAATCTCTTAAGTCTCCAGCAGCAGATCAGTTGTTCTCACTGGGCTCTCAGGCCACTTCTGTCCATCTGACCTGGAGGAGGTTCTCATAGAGTTATTTTTAAGTAGCACAGATGAGTTATTGTCTGGTACCGGGGTATCTAAAAACTGCAAGTGAAGACTATCCTTATCCCAGAGCCTTGATAAGGCAGCCTGTGTCTGTGTGACTAGATATTCTGAAACAAGTTCACCTGGAGACAAAGTACAGGAACAGGCCAATTCCTGCTAACAATGGGACCCACTGATGCTGCGGATTGTGGGGAGAAAGCTGGAAACTGGTACGAAGTCTGAGAACTGTATGCAAGAATACCCCTTCTGAAGTGCAAACTTTTTCTCACCAGTCTGGAGAGCTGCCACATTATTTGTCCTAAAATGCTTCTGCAATCTTGTGCCCTTAAGGAAAGAAGATTCATTATCTAATTTGATCTTCTTAGCATTCTTATGGAACAGATATCAACGTGCCCAATTTTCAGAAGGGAAAGCAGAAACTTGATTTTTTTTTATCTAGCAAATATCTACTGAACACCATTAAGTATCAACACCTACCATGTGATGGGTATAAGATATGATCTTTGCTCTTATGCAGATTGCAAATCTGAGAGAGGGAGAAATAAGCAAGTAAACAAAATTTCAAAATTTTAATCATGCTAAAGGTAAATGGACATTGTAGATTCTATTATTTTTTCAAATTCTTTGCTGTCCCTCTTTCTCGTGATTTCCTAGGGGACACTTCCCTGATGCTTTCCCTGTAGGAAGTGTATTCTTACCTCACTGAGATCAAGCTTGGATGTATGATGTGCTTTGACCAATGAACCGTGAGTGGAAGTGATCTATTTCACATCTAGGCAAAAGTTTAAAGAACCGCTCGTGGTTTTGCCATTGCTTGCTTCTCTCTGCCTCAAGAATTGAGTGTTGCAGATAGAGACTGCCTTTTCTGCCATTCCCTAAATGAAGACAGCACATGGAGGAGAACCTCAGCCTTGAAACAGCCAATGTGAGTGAGACAAGAATGAGAAATGAACTCTTTGTTTCTGGAAGCCACTAAGATTTGAGGACTGCTTGTTACTACAGCATAACCTAGTGAAATCTGATTAGTACAATGAGTATGTTCATGGGCTGGGGCGAGAGATAGAAGGAGGCTTTGGGGATGGTCTCTGAAAGCTTGCTCAGGACCCAACATTTTTTTGATGGGTCTGAGGTCACTGTGTACCCAACATAGTAACTAGGTTTCTCCAAGTCTGTTTAGGCCATTTCTCCTCAAATGACACTGTGCAAAAGGGCTGGATTCTGAGTGAACTTCACAGAGCACATAATGGAAAGATGCATAACTGAATTTCTGTGATTTATGAAAATTTCAAACAATTTCTCAAACATTTATGTTTAGATTAAGTCTAAAGCATGTTTTGCCTCAAGCTCCTTGTTCCTTAATTTTAAATCTGTATGGATCTTCAGGAAAATGGAATCCATATGGTTCTCATTCATTCACCCTTACCTCATCAAAATACAGTTTGAAAGAACCACTTGATGTTTTAAGCTCTTGAAATCATATTTTCCTTCCCAAATTAGGAAGCTGCCTTTCCTGTGGTCGACACCTCAAAGGAAGAAAATATGTTCATCCTTTTGGGGGTGTGGGGGTCAGACTACTTCTTTCTCTTGGCCAGAGTGAAAAGTC
Organism: Mesoplodon densirostris; assembly: GCF_025265405.1. Classification (NCBI taxonomy): domain Eukaryota; kingdom Metazoa; phylum Chordata; class Mammalia; order Artiodactyla; family Ziphiidae; genus Mesoplodon; species Mesoplodon densirostris. Next base: position 114,729,615 of record NC_082667.1, on the reverse strand, counting down.
CTGCAAATGTGGCCTCCATTATCATCACTACATGGTAATCTGGCAAACTAAACCACAGTGTCCAGCCATTGGAACAAGACATATTTCTTTCAAGAAGGTGAAAGATTCAAAGCCAAGAGTCCAATGTGTCTCCAGGCATCTACCCTTTTCATTGACACAATCCTTTTCTTTGCAACCAAGTCAACGTCAATACTTTATATCTTATTTCTAGCTAGTAAGAAAAGTAATTTTGGAATTTCCCTTCTTTACTATTTAAGAAACTTTAAACATTTTTAGCATGGCATAACTAGCCCTTTGTCCTACCTTGTTATTTTATTTTATTTTATTTTATTTTTTAACATCTTTATTGGAGTATAATTGCTTTACAATGGTGCGTTAGTTTCTGCTTTATAACAAAGTGAATCAGTTATACATATACATATGTTCCCATATCTAATCTCTCTCCCTCAACATCAAGCCGCTTGTAATTTCCCAAACAAGACCTGTTTCTGCTGCTGTACATATGCTGTTCTCACTAACTGGGATGCCATTATCTCCCTGGTCCACCAGGTGCCTTCCTATTCTTCCTTCCAGATTCTGCTGAAAAGTGTCTTGCCCTGTGATCTCCGTGCAATTTCATGCTTCATCTCTAGTGCTCTCACATGGCCATGCACATACTTCCATTAACGTTTATCTCATGGTGTTATAATTATTTATATGCAGAATAATCTCCTCTAATAGATTTTGTCCTATTTGAGGGCAGGGAACAGGTTTTATTTGCTTTGTTTCCATGGCATTGCCAGAATAAGAGGCCTCAATCACTGTTCACTGGTTGAATATAGGGTTAAATATATTCTGGGTTGGGGAAGTGGGATTCAACATTTCACCATAATAAAAAGAATCAGAATTTAGTATTTTTTCAAATTATTACAAAAAAAGAATGCATCTGCTGAAATGAAAAAGTAGAAAGAGAAGAAGAGAGCCAGCCAATTATCCAGAGAACTCAGACAGTGTAGCCTGGAGAGGGTGGGCAGTCAGTTCTCCGCAGCTTTCTAGGTCTGCAATATTCCACATTAATTATGCTTTTATAATATTTCTGAGGTTGTTTTTTGTTTTTCTCTCCCCTACTTCTCTAGGCCTTGCTGCTAACCCACTTTATGTTTCAGAAAGTGCTGAATTTTCAACAACTGAAGGCATAGTTTCTGGGGGAAAGTAAGGGGAAGAGCAGGCAGATTTTTTCAGGACTCTTCACATTAAATTATATCTATATCTGGGACTGCCCTGGTGGTCCAGTGGTTAACACTTTGCCTTCTGATGCAGGGTGTGCGGGTTCGATCCCTGGTCGGGGAGCTAAGATCCCAAATGCCTCGTGACCAGAAAACCAAAACATAAAACAGAAGCAATATTGTAACAAATTCAATAAAGACTTTAAAAAGGGTCCACATCAAACATTTTTTAAAATTATATCTATATCCATATGCATGTGAGGTATATCTATATCTAGATATACTTATATCTATATCACATGTATATATAGGTATACATCATATGTATATATAGGTATATCTCACATGTATATGTATACACATAAATATATATATATATATATAATATATGTGGCTATACGTATATAAAGGGAGAAAGAAAGATGTAATAATACGTGTGTTTGTGCATGTGTGTCCATATTCATTTGACCTTGGATGTGAATATATTTTCAGGCCAATTTAAATCCCAACTGCCTAATTAGCATGTTGCCTTAAAGGAAAATTCTAGATTCACATTGTGTGGAGGACAAAAAGTATTTCATGAATTAAGCACCCGTTATTACAATAATAAGAAGCACAGTAAAAGCTGGTTAGATTCTGGCCTTAATATTTTGAGCAGCAGAAAGAAACAGATGATGAGAAGCTAAGCAAATAATTCAAGTAAAATGCGTGTGTCTCTTCTTGAAACAATGAAAAGACTCAATCGAAAACTTCCTTCCCCACATCTCCTTGCCTTAAACCTCTGAGAATCTCTTGCAGAATGTGTTTGTTTTGTTAAAACCATGGATTGAGGAGCAGTCAGGGGAGAACTGGGGGGATAAACTTCATTGAGTATTTCAGAGTCGGGAAATCTTGACTCACATTAAAACTGTGAGCCCTGGGAAGTGTGAAACAGTGATTCTTATCTCCTAAAGAGTTTTTCCGTCATCAATGCCCAGAGTAAGCTGATGAGCTGAGAGTGGGTGACCTTAATAGACATAACTGTGTATGGGTTCATTGTACCATGAAATTAAATTTTAAATCTGAATTGATGAACAAAAATGCTGGTTTGATATTTCTGAACAATAGTTTTAATAGTTTTGTAACTCTTTCCCTTCCATGAGAATTGATCTGAATTTAGGACTGTGCAAGGAAGCTTCTTGTTTCTAAAGACTACATCTGAGTTCTACCACTAATTGGTGAATTATAATTATTCAAATAAATTGGCAAATCCAGTGGCCTCTTCCCAGCCCTCTAGCTACCTACTCTCTCTTGGAATTGGCCATTGTTAACCATTCTCTTCTTGAGTATCTCCTCTCTGGCTTCAGGACAAAGGCTCTTCCTACTCTTTGGTTGACTCCTTTTTGCAATTTGCTGTTTCCCCCATGTTACCCAAGTAGCCCTGATCTTACTCCACCACACCCCCTTTATCCCCTCAGCAGTCTCATCCTTACCCCTGGCTTTAATCATCACTGTTTCACATGACTCTCAAATCTATACTTTCTGTTTGGCTTCTCATCTGAGCGTTCACCCCATATTCTTATTTACCTTCTAGACATTTCCACATGGATGTCTTAGCATCTCAGATCAGCATGATTAAAACCCAAATCATCACCAATTTCTGTGTATTCCTTTTTTTAAATTTTTATTAGAGTATAGTTGATTTACAAGGTTGTGTTAGTTTCAGGTGTACAGCAAAGTGAATCAGTTATACATACACATATATCCACTCTTTTTAAGATTCTTTTCCCATGCAGGCCATTACAGAGTATTAAGTAGAGTTTCCTGTGCTATACAGTAGGTCCTCATGAGCTATCCACTTTACATGTAGTAGTGTGTATATGTCAATCCCACTCTCTCAATCAATCTGTCCCCTGCTTACCCCCCTGGTAACCCTAAGTTTGTTTTCTACCTCTGTGACTCAATTTCTGTTTTATAGATAAGTTCATTTGTACCCTTTTTTTAGATTCCACATTATTATATGATATTTGTCTTTCTCGGTCTGACTTACTTCACTCAGTATGACAGTCTCTAGGTCCATCCATGTTGCTGCAAATGGCACTATTTTGTTCTCCTTTTATGGCTGAGTAATATTCCATTGTATATATGAACAACACATCACCAATTTCTTATACCTGTACCTTATCCTGACTTCCCAATAAAGAATAAGACACATGGAAATAAAATTCAGAAACTTCCAAGTTCTGAGCAGTGAAGAGCTGGAGTTGGGGGATGGGAAGTATTGACAAAACTCTGCCAGTCCCCCTGTACGGTATTTCAGGAGGATCTTTTCACTTGTGTCTTCACTCACTACCCATTCACTCACCCATTTATTCATTTATTTATTCATCCATCTATCCATCCCTCCCTTTCTTTCCAAAAAGCATTAATTATGTCCCTTTTATTTGTCAGGGACACAAAGATAAATAAGACATAGTCTCTGACTTCAAGGAATTTCATAGGAAGAGACAAAAATTGCATAAAACTTTCCAGATGCTAATAGAAACATTTGAAATTTGGGACACCAAGTAGGAGATGATCAGTATCACTGAAGGGAGATAAGTTCAGGAAGTTCAAAAATAGGTGGCATGAGACGCATCTTAAAAGATGAGTTGGTGTTCATCATGTGCACAGGCCCAAGAGGCTGCATGAATAGGCACCAAGGTCTGAAACAGCACCGTGTCCTGTAGAAGCAGAGGATGGAAGACACTGCGAGTTGGAATTTAAGAGGTAGGCAAGGCCAGTTGGTGAAGATGCTTGCACTCACCATGCACAGGAGAGTGAGTTTTATCCTGAAGTCCTCATGGAGTCACTGAAGAGCCTGAGTTGGGGGATTGCCAGCTAGGAAGGTGCAGTTTTGTCTTCTCCTTGGGCTCCTGCTACCAATTTTAGTATGTATTGCTCTGGCTTTAGTCTCTGGCTGAGGAGAGAACAGCCTCCCCTTCTTGCTTCTCCTCCTCCAAACTCTTGAAACAGCTGCAATAGTTTCCAGTTTTCAAATAGAACTTTACTAAATGCTAAAGGGAAATAAAAGGAAATGGTTGCAGAAATGTCATCTGTAAAGCAGTAGTCTAGTTTCCTAAGTACAGATGTCTGAGTCAACCATTCTGCTAGAAAGAGCAAAGACAGTTACATGGTTTCCAAATCTCTCTCTACAGTTCATGCTACTCTTGCCACCAGTGTTATCACTTCCACCACTGCCACCATTACTGCTGCTCCCATCACCACCACATATATGTTAGCACTTTAGCAGCTCACATACCTTATATATCTTATGCCAGTTGCTATGCTGGTTGCTTTATTGATAACATCGCCTTTAATCTCCATCAAAAATAAATGGATGAAATATCTGTCAATATCCCTCTTTATTTATTTATTTATTTATTTTAACATCTTTATTGGAGTATAATTGCTTTACAATGGTGTGTTAGTTTCTGCTGTATAACAAAGTGAATCAGTTATACATATACATATATACCCATATCCCCTCCCTGTTGCGTCTCCCTCCCACCCTCCCTATCCCACCCCTCTAGGTCATCACAAAGCACAGGGTTGATCTCCCTGTGCTATCTGGCTGCTTCCCACTAGCTATCTATTTTACGTTTGGTAGTGTATATATGTCCATGCCACTCTATCACTTTGTCCCAGCTTACCCTTCCCCCTCCCAGTGTCCTCAAGTCCATTCTCTACATCTGCGTCTTTATTCCTTTCCTGCCCCTAGGTTCTTCCGAACCTTTTTTTTTTTTAGATTCCATATATATGTGTTAGCATATGGTATTTGGTTTTTTTCTTTGTGATTTACTTCACTCTGTATGACAGACTCTAGGTCCATCTACCTCACTACAAATAACTCAATTTCGTTTCTTTTTATGGCTGAGTAATATTCCATTGTATATATGTGCCACATCTTCTTTATCCATTCATCTGTCGATGGACACTTAGGGAAAGGGAAATAAAAACAAAAATAAACAAATGGGACCTAATGAAACTTAAAAGCTTTAGCAGAGCAAAGGAAAACATAAGACGAAAAGACAACCCTCAGAATGGGAGAAAATATTTGCAAATCAATCAACTGACAAAGGATTAATTCCAAAATTTACAAGTAGCTCATGCAGCTCAATATCAAAAAAGCAAACAACCCAATCCAAAAATGGACAGAAGACCTAAATAGGCATTTCTCCAAAGAAGATATACAGATTGCCAACAAACACATGAAAGGATGCTCAGCATCACTAATAATTAGAGAAATGCAAATCAAAACTACAATGAAGTATCACCTCACACCAATCAGAATGGCCATCATCAAAACTCTACAAACAATAAATGCTGGAGAGGGTGTGGAGAAAAGAGAACCCTCTTGCACTGTTGGTGGGAATGTAAATTGATACAGCCACTATGGAGAACAGTATGGAGGTTCCTTAAAAAACTAAAAATAGAGCTATCATATGACCCAACAATCCCACTACTGGGCATATACCCTGAGAAAACCATAATCCAAAAAGAATCATGTACCACAATGTTCATTGCAGCTCTATTTACAATAGCCAGGACATGGAAATATCCCATTTTATAGGTAAGGAAACTAAAACTCAGTTGGAAGTAAAGGAGCATCTCCAAGATCACAAGCAAGTAAGTGATAGAACAAGTGGTCCATATCAGCTGGTACCAGCAGGTTTGAGGAGTTTTTGCTATCATGCTTGGCAACCAGAGGCATTCATGCCAAGGTGCCTAGCTCACTGTGGCTCACACTAAATACTTGCTGGACACACCCAGGCTCTTGTCCTTTCTGCTGCTAAGTGTCTTCTCTTCTCTTTAGCTCCTTTGCCCAATAGAGTAGTTGACTGGGATGGTAGAGTAACTGCTCTCATCAAAGCACTTCCCCAGAAGGAAGACTCTTGTCATTCTCTTACACAGAGCATTCTTTGTGGAAGCATGGGTGGGAAAAGTGTTGATCTGACACGTGGTCACTCATATGTGGCCCAAAGAAAGACTAATAGATGAGATTCAAATGTGTTTCACTCCTTGTCATTCTCTTGGATTAAGGTTTGTGGGGTAGAGGAAAGTAGTAAAAAGACAACTGCATCCATTTCTTGGGTGGTTTTGAGAGGATTCTTCATGCATTGTTGGGGTTTTTTTGTTTTACTTATTTCCAATAACTGAACCAACCAAATTGTCTTCAGATGTAAAATAAAATAATCTATCAGTTCTGGATTTAGTATAACACAATGCAAGGGATTTCCAGAAGCCACTGACTCTCTCCAGGATCCACTTTCAGAGGACTTGAAACTAGAGCTGAAGGCAGACTGTCTCTTTCCTCAGAAAACAAAGATTACGGTGACACTTCATTATCATCATCAACGTGTATAAAGTCTGTGCCATGTTCTAGGCACATCTTTAAATATTTTATACATCTCGCAGTAACCCTACAGTGTAGGAAGTATCCTCAGTTTTGAGTTGAATGCACTGAAATTTTGATAGTTGGGTCGCTCACTCAGTGTCCCATGTTTAAGATGTAGAGCTGAATGTCAACTAGGTCCGACTGACTTCCATGCTTCACATCAGCGAGTCAATATATAGGGCTACACGACCCTTCCTTGATATCCAAGATCCAGGGATGCTGTTTCCCATCACTACACCTGTATTTTGTCTTCCTCTCCTCTTTGTGGCTAAGTCCCCACCCACCACCTGCTGTGTCTTAGATTTAGACTCTGTCTGTACCTTCTCATGTGACTTAGAATCTCCCACACAGACTTCAATCTAGTACCACCTCTATATCAATTATTCTCTGCCTCTTGTTTATCCTTCCAGTTTGACCTGAAATTTAAAATGTTGACTCCAGCCTAACATTCTGAATTCATGAAATCACACAGCCTCTCTTTCTACACAAAGCTCCATATTCTCCAGCAAGGACTCTGTCTTGTATTCTGTGCCACCCACCATACCCACCTTGGAACCATTTCTTGTTTTTCTGCCTTATTCAGCAGCCACCCGTCATTGGCCCAGACAAAGAGACTAATGAAATGGACAGTGTGGCAGTGTTAATGAGAAATAAAGAAAAACACAGACGTTTTGAAGTAAAGTCGCAATGATAAAGAGCTGTCAACAGTTTTGTTCCAGAGGCAATTACTTCACTTGTAAGCACCAGAGCCACTCAAGTTGGAAGTCTCTTTCCTGCTGTGTGTGTGCGTGTATGTGTGTGTGTGTGTGTGTATTCATAATTATTTATTTGAACATAGAAATGGAATCTTTAGAGAAGAAATTGCAGTGCAGAACAGATAGCTCTTCCTTCCTAAATTCAAATGGTATGGTGCAGCTATTGCAAATAGGCCCATTTTCCTAGATCATCTCAAGGTCCCAACTTTTCCTTGGTACTCAAATGCAGGGCTGCTCAATGAAGATGAAGTATCCACCCAGTTCTTTGTCAAGGGAACAAGTATATAGCCCTAAGAATTTTCTGAAGTACAAGCAATAATAATGTTTTATATCATCATCACCACCATCACGGTATCATCTTCTTTGGCACTTTGCAGTGTGATCACAGAATGTTTCCACACCTAATTTATCCTTTGATCCTTATTAAAACCACCCTGTGAGTTAGGTATTGCTGACCCCAATTTTATATAAGGAAATGGAGTCTCAACGAGGACAAACTACAGAGAATGAAATCTGTGCTAATTCCCAGGCCTCCTGACTTCTAGGCTAGGCTTATTACATCATGTCTTATAGGGTAGTCAGGGCTAAATGATACTTACAGGGGCAGGCAATGTGGCAAAGTGGTTAAGACCAATAATTTTGGAGGTCGATTCCTTAGGGTTCAAATCTCAGCTTAGGTGCTTGCTATTTGTGTGGCCCTGGACAAGTTACTTGAGATTCAGTTTCATCATCTGTAAAATGGAGCTAAAATGACTATTCACAATACTGAGGTGAAGGTTGAATAAAATCATGCCTGTAGAGTACTCTGGCTCAGTACAGTGCTTGACACAAAGCAGGTGCTTAATAAGTGGGAGTTCTTTTTTTAACTATATGACGTCCACAGTCTACCGTCTTTCTATCCAGAAATGTGAAAGCTCTGAAAAGCAAAATTTTCAAAAATAACTTATTTCACTGCAAAACTCAACCTAAATAGACCTTAAGTTAATCTTGTATTTTTTTATCTTTTAAAAATTGTTTTTTTACTTGGTTTATCCACCTTAGTGTGAATATTTACGCATTTTGGTGCAGAAATATTACTGCTTTGGCCGCCACAGACCCCGTGTATATTACATAATATTCAATATCACCTCTTTTCTAAAATTTAAAACATTCTATATTCTGAAACATGTACTCTGAAACATAACATATATTCCATGAGGGTATTGGCAAATGACTGTGCGTCCACTCTTGCACACTGGTGATACTGGCATTAGGAGAGGCTACTAGTATTTCTGTTATTCCTGATTCCTTCGGTATTTGTTTCTTTTACCAACGGGGTTTGGACTGTCTTGCCAGTCGGTATGGAGTTCTGAAGGCCTGGAGCTGGAATGGAGAAGACAAGCTGAAAGCATTAGCCACAGGGATGGTTAGACCAAGGTGGGTTAGAGAGAGATGAGGCTCAAATGCCTGAGAAAGCAAGCAAGGATGCTGAGTGCAGGGGCCAGAAAAGGGAGCTGGACCAGCATAGGCCCTTTGAGAAGCAGATGCCAAACAGAATTAAACCTGCAAGAGATTTTTTGGAAGAAGCACCTGTACATGATAAGGCAGCACGAGTAAGCAGGGAAAGGGTTCAGGTTGCGATGCTGGTCTGACACCTGTGAAAGGAGAAAGGGAAGAAAGGAGGGTGGGGTAGTGAGGCTCTCAGGTGGTAGCAGAGCACAGAGAATGTCTCAAGCAAGCTGATGGGAGACCTGACCACAGGTTCACTAGTGGAGAACTGCACTGGACAGGAACAGCCCTTCTCTGTCACCTCCCGTGATCAGTCACTGGCTGGGAGCACCCCGTAGAGACTGTGGCCTTGGCACCAACACTGCAAAGGATCCAAAGGTGCAGCATCTGGAGGTTGTCAGGCAGATGCTGTCCTCACAGTGGTTCTCTTAAAGGCAGGTCTGAGCAGCATGTCACTGTGGCTGCCACAAAAGTCAGAGAAGGCATTCTGAGTCTGGCAGAAACTCAGAATCAGAGCAAATTAGAAACAAGCAAAGGGAATGGGAACATGTCATAATAATATTAAAATTCTAAAACAATTTCTAAAGACCTCAGAGGGTATTCACAACATTACCACTCTGGCTCATGGGTTTATGCATCAGCCCACCTAGCTTGGGTGCCAGGGCAGAGTTCCTGAGGCATTAGGAATTGTGTCCAGTTCATCCCACCATACCCAGAAACGAAAAACTATTGAGTCGTCCACCTAATTTCCAGTGGTCAACTAGGGCAATCACCCCACAGTTCCTCCTTTCAGTCCTTCTTCAGAATGCTGCTCATGGAATTCCAACACAATGCCCTGCACACAGCAAACCCCCTGCAGGCATGGTCCAGCGTCTAGTACAGAGGCTGAAAATTGTTGCTTCCCAGGTCTGATAGCGCCATTCAAGGCAGAAGGCCATCTTAGTCCCTATCTCTGCTTTGGGCTTTTTCACCATTTTCTGACTTCAACAGAATGCTCATTTAAGAAGAAGTACTTTGGGGTCTTATTCTGAGCTGAAGATTTTGGAGCTAGCCATTACATAGGGCAAGGAAACCTGCTGGAGTTGGTAGACAATGCAAGTCAAGGGACCGGAAATCTGAGTCAATAGGTGTTTTCTTCAGAGATCAATACTAATATATTTAGTGCTATTGAGCATCATTAAATATGTATTGGTTCTTTTTATTCTCAGCTAAAAATCATTCTAAGTGTATTCTGCATGCAAATGAGTATTTAGAGCTGATGCGCTAATGCCCTGTCTCCAAGCACGGGGTGTGTGCCCAAGCTCAAGTTCATTCACAGAATGAGGAGCCAGTGAGCTGTACTGAGCTGTCTTCATATGGCTCTTGCACACCTCATCATGGAATTCTCTCCTGTTGACTGGGTAGTCACGTGCCCTTCTAATACCAGTGGAAATTGAGAATATGCATTGAGTATGAGCTATGGTATCCTATAGCCAAGAGTAGTATTTGGACACTGTCATTTTGAGACCAGAAGGACTTTAAGAAGTGAAATGCAGCATGCACTTCTACAGACAGCTTCATTTGGCTCTCCCTACAGCCTATGTCTGGCCCCCAGCTCCCTTTTCAGAGTGGCTCAGGTCTACTTGGGCTGAGGAAGAAAGAGATGACTTTTTAATTCCAGAAGCAAGGCCAAGTAATAAATGTATCTGTAAACTAAAGGAGATATATTCTATCATCTTTAAGATCTCTTTTAAGGCAAAAACCCTAAGAGACTCATAAGTAAAAATTTAAAGGGTAATTATATTTTAAAAAAGAAAAGACCAAGTTCAAGTTGTTCAGCCCCTGCCAGGCTTCCATCACTAGGTTTACAGAAGTTTAAGCTCTACATACAGATGTAACAATTTGAGTTTTGATTGGAAAATTCTTTTCTGGTATAGAGTATATAATAACTTCTGTTCCTATAAGAAAAGGGAGGCGTATGCCTATCAAGCTCTAGAAAATTTCATGATAAAGCATGAGATTTGGAGTCATAGACTTGCAATCAAATTCTGCCTGCCCCACATCATAGCTCTCTACCTTGCTGCATCTATAAAACAGATGCAATGAATATGGACCTCTCATGGCCTAAATGTGAGAACTGAAACAAACTGCTTGCTAATAGAATGTGATAGAAAAATGGCAGTTTCACCCATACCCAAAGGCCAGAATCAGAATGGATTCTCTCATCTTTGTGATTCTCCTTAATCAGGAGGATGAATTAATTGGACTTTATGGGGTCATGGGAGACACGGTAAAACCAAAGTAGAAGAGATAGGAGTTCCCTAAGTGTGTGATGAAATCCCAGAGAATAACATGCTCAAAGGTAAAAATTAACACCACTCTTCTCCAGCATGGCACACCTCTCTGAGAGAGAGAGCAGGCTATGCACACAGCAGGCAGAGAAACATTCTCCGCATACATCCGGCAGCCGCACTAACACACAGATCCCAGGACAGATTACATAATCCCGGAGCCAATAGCCAATAGTGAGCACCAGCTCTGAGAGATTTTCACATAAATAACAGTAAAGTTTAAGTATCATTATACTCTCTGTGGAAGAATGTCTGTAAACCCACATGACAGCATAGAAGGAGCTAAAATACAAGTTTTAAAACTGCCTTATGTTAGTCATCTATTGCATGTCACAAATTATTCCAAACTCAGAAGCTTAAAACAGTAGACATTATCTCACAGTTGATGTAGTTCAGAAATCCAGGAGCAACTTAGCTGTGAGTCTCTTGTGAGTTGAAGTCCTGGTATTGGCTGGGGTCACAGTTAACTCTAAGCTCAAGTGGGGAAGGATCCACTTCTCACATCACTCACATGCTTGCTGGCAGCCCTCACAGTTCTCTATAGGCTGCCTCACACCATTGCTGCTCAGGATGGGGCAGCTGACCCCTCTCAGAACAAGTGACTCAAAGGGAGGGTTGGGGGGATTTGGAAGTGCACCCAAGACAGAATCCACAATCTTTTTATAACCTAATATTAGAAGTGACATCTCATGATTTCTACTCTATTTGACTCACCAGAAGTGAGTCACTAAGTGCAGCCTACACTCAGGGGTAGGGGAAGGAAGGTCGACCTCTTAAGCAAAAGAGAATCAAAGAAGGTACAAACACATCTTTAAAACCAGCACACGCATTTAAAAGAAGAATTCAATTAAGACATTGAATTGGTGGTCATGCAAAGATCTTGGATGGAAAGTAGACAATAAAATCTGAATGGATTCTATTTTATCCATTCCGAATAAGTTAGTGAGATCTCAGACTGTCTGGATGAGCCTGCTGTGTGCATAGAACAGATTTCCTTTTCCCTCTGGGCACAGAGCTACAGGCTACATTTCTTAACCCCCTTTATAGGTACCTGGGGCTGTGAGTCTGAGTTCTGGCCAATGAAATGTACAGAAGAGATATCCTCCCTTTCTAGGCCTGCCCCATAAAAAAACTTCTTCCACACCCTTTTTTCTCTACTGAATGGAAATGCTGATTGAAGATGATTCAAGGACTTATTAGAGGGTGGAGCCATAAGAGAAAGGAGCCCAGGTCCCCAAATGAGAGATTGGAAGTTTGCCTGACAAGCACATCTGATTTGAATCCACATGAGCAAAACTAAATTTTTATTTTTTAAACCTTTGGAGCTTGGAAGGTTATTTATTATAGCAGCTAGCATAACTTATTCTAAGTCACTGTCATTTAAGAGAGGCAGTTCAAAGGTAATAGATGAAATAATGTTGAGTCTATAAGATCTTCTGAACATGAATTAATACAATTATATTAATTGAAGGACTTTTAAAAAATTCAAGAATAAATGTATAAAATGATTATTTAAAACATCTGCTGTGCCCTATGACTGATAAATTGTTACTTTGATTCTTGGAATATAACCTGGGAAAAAGACCAGTAAATTTTGCTGATTATGATATGGAATCCATCATAGAGCATAAACTAATTAATCAATAAAACATATATAATCTACTTGGCTTTGGGGAAAATTGACTGGTAAACAACATAGTATAATGGATAAAGGTGTAGTCTTTGGAGTTACACAACCTGGTATCCTTTCTTTTTCAAAGTAGCATGACTTTGAACTTATATAACCTTAAATTTCTTACTCAATTTATTTGTTTCCTAATCTATAAAATGAAGATAATGAGGAGGAGGAGGATAATAATAACAATTATATCATTTACATGATAAGATTGCAGGGAGAATTAACTGAGATCTCTGTGTTTACATAGAAACTACACAATAAAGTGTTTAGAGAGTGTTAGCCATTATTATTATCATTGTTGCAATTTTGTTATTTTGGGGAGGGAAATTAATACTTTGCTAGTCTCTTTTGCTCTTTGAAGAGAGATAAATAAGGTTATGATTAAGATAGAAGTAGAGATTATAATTAATTGAAGAGCCAAAAAGACCTCATTTACTAAGGCTAATGGCAACAGTCTCCTACAGGTCATATGAGAAGATTTTACTGTAGCAGGTGAATTTTGTAGGAAAGTATAAAAAACAATATCCCCAGAACATATTTGCCAGATACAAGAGTTTGTAGTCAACATCTAGGAAAGGGATAATCACTTAGGCATCCCTATCACTTAGATTTTCCTCTGGAGACAGCTGTAGTCATGAAGGAAGAAGCTCAAACAATGTGGATAAGAAAGGTGAAGAGAAGCTCCAGGACCTGGCGAGGTGGCCTGGCTGCCACAGCTAGCCCCAGAAAGAGCAAGTGGTGGGTCTGTTTTATGCAGAGGGAATGGACAGCTCAGGTGTGTGTCATGCAGGTATCACACTGAGGAGAGAGAGTGGTCCATCTTAACAGGCAGCAGAGGTTCAAGAAGAAATTGAGGTACTTCTCAAAGTTTTGTTGGCAGTGTTATTGCAGGAGGTCAGTCCAACAGGCCAATGCAGCAAGCTGTTAAGACCTAGGGGCTCTAGCCAAGCAGATGTGGTGTGAGGCATGGTCAGACTTTGAGCTGAGGTTGGAAGGGAAATTGAGGCAGAAGGACAGTTGTATAGTCTGGGCCAATGGGGATGACTGAGGTTGGGGAGTAGGGGGTGGATATTAAGAAATACTTTGACTGCCTTGCCACACCAGGAGTCAGATCAAGTTGGCAAACATCTGTCAGAGCTAGGGATCTTGATTCACTTCTTTCAGAAGCCAGAATTCCCCAAGGCCTATAGGTAAGCCTCATCAAAAATAGATACAGCTGAGGAAAGCTAAGAAAGACTAGGATAAGGGAAATGGTCATACGCTAACCGTTACCTGAAAAGCTCTAAACACATCGAAGAGGACACATCGAGAGCTACAATCCACAATGAAGAATTCTCCTGACTCTCTGTGCACTAAATAATGCAGCTTCAAAATTCAGGAAGCAAACTCCACAGAAATTACTAGAAACTCATCAGTAGAAAGGGACTTACTAGGCCTCTCTGAGTTAATGATAGATCAAGAGAGGATATTACAGACAATATTCTTTGATCAAAAATGTAATAAAATTAAAACCAGGAAAAAAGAAACCTACCATCTAGGAAACTTAGAAACTTTAAATAATTCTTGAGTCAAGGAGGAAATCAAGGTAAGAATTGATACCTATGTAGAAAATAATACCAAACTCTATGTGATACAGTTAGAGCAAAGCTCAGTGAAATAGTCATGGTTTAATGTTGTTTACATTAATAAAAGAAAGATTTTTAAAGATTGAATTAAGTATGAAACTCAAGAAGTCAGGAAAAAAAAGTAATCCAGAAAAAAACAAAAATAAAAGCAGAAATTAAAAAGGAAAACCAGACAGGGTAGAATAAATAAATATACTCAAGACCTTTAGCATACAGTATTTGTCTTTCTCTGTCTGGCATTTCACTAAGCATATTACCCTCCAGGTCCATCCATGTTGTTGCAAATGGCAAAATTTCATTCTTGTTGATGGCTGAGTAATATTTCACATCTTCTTTATCCACTTGTCTGTTCATGGACACTTAGGTTGCTTCCATATCTTGGCTGTTGTATATAATGTTGGTATGAACATTATGGGGTGTTGATGTTGGGGTGCATGTATCTTTTTGAAATAAAAGGAAGGGGCAAGATAGGGGTAGGGGATTAAGAGGTATAAACTACTATGTATAAAATAAATAAGATACAGGGATATATTGTACAGCACAGGGGATATAGCTAATATTTTTTAATAACTTTAAATGGAGTATAATCTATAAAAAAATATTGAATCACTATGTTGTACACCCGAAACTAATATAATATTGGAAAACAACTATATTTTAATTTTTCAAAAATAGACCATTAGAAAAGTAAAATAAAGCAGATAAAACATTAGCTAATCAAAGCACAGGTATATAAAAGAAGAAATAAGAATAAAGAAGTAACCACAAATAGAGAAGAAAATAATCTTTAAAAACGACTTTGCTCAGCTCTTTGCAGACAAATATGAGAACCTAGTTGAAATGGATACTTTTCTAGGAAACCATAAATTGCCAAAACTAACCCCTGAAGAGATCAAAAGTTTAAAACTACCAATATTCATAAAATACAGACAAATTTGAAAGAACTTAGGCCTAGATATTTTCACAAATGAATTCGACCAAACTTTAAAAACAGACAGTTTCAGTGTTATTTAAAGCCTTGTGATTCAGTGATTGAGGACCAGCATATGGGCATCACCTGGGAGCTAGTGAGACATGCACTCTCAGGTTCCACTGCAAACCTGCTGAAGGAAAATCTGGTTTTAACAAGGTTCCTTGGAGATTGCATGCATGTTAAAGTTCGAGAAAACTGATTTATACCAAGGTTTGGCAAACTATGGTCCATGGGCCAAATCCAACCCACCTCTTCTTTTCATAAATAAAGTTTTATTGGAATACAGTCACACTCATTTGTATATGCTTTCCCACTACACTGGTAAGTTGAATATTTGGGGACTGAGACCATCCAGCCCACAAAGCATAATATACTTACTATCTGGCCCTTTATGGAAAAAGTTTGCCTATGCTGATTTATACTGCTGCAGGACATAGAAAAAGTGAGAAAAGCTTCCACTTCTATTGATTACAGAAACATCAAATAGGTCACAATAACTTCAGACTTAGCCGATATTTCACAAGCAATAGATAGCAAAATAAGATCACTCTCACTTATGAATATTAATGCAAAAATGCAACCCTGTTAAATATAATTCAGCATAAAAATCATAAGATAATACTCTTAAGTGTTGTAAAGGAAATTGACAAAGTTCAACATCATTATTGATTTTTAAAACACTTAATAAAATGGGAATAAATGAATAGATTTCCTTAGCATAATAAAATTCATGAATTTAAAAAATTTTAAATTCATGAATTCGTAAATCTGGCATCAGGCTTGATGGGGAAACAATAAAGTGATTTTTAAAAAATCACACCATTATCATTACCTGCAGACAATATTGCAATCCTTAAGTAACATAAAAGGATCAATTGAAAAAACTATGACAATAGGACAGTTCAGGAAGATACATGTATTAGTTATCTCTTGCTGCTTGACAAATTACTGAATCACTTTGCTGTACACCTGAAACTAACACAACACTGGTAATCAACTATGCTCCAATATAAAATTAAAAAAATTTTTACATCTCAGAATGGAGAAGTGTTACATCTAACTCCACTTTTTGGCATGGTAAATGAAATCTAAATAAAATTTAAAGATTGACAAACCCGGGGAAAATATTCCCATATTCCAAAAGGCTTATCTCTTTAATACATACAGACTTCCTTGTTAAAAGTCCTATGACCAATAACCCAGAACAGTATTAGACTAAAGTCATGAACTGACAATCCACCGAAATATAAATAGTGTTTAAACACATGAGAAATGCAAGTGGAAACCATGAAATAATATGTTTGCCAATTAGACTGTCAAAGATGAAAAGGCTGGTGAGAATGCAAGGAAGGAGTCGGTCTTGTGTGTTTGCCCAAATTGTATGGGAGGGTTTGTTGTCAGATTGTCTACAGAGGGGCGTCTGTAATGATCTATCAAAATGTAAACAGTCCACATCCTTTGACCTAGAAATTCCACCTCTATAAATATTTCCTGGTGATATACTTGCACATGTGTGAAATGATTTATTACATTGTTTGTAATTGCAAAAAAATGGGAACAAATTAAATATCCCTTGATAGGGGCTTGGTAAAATAAAACATGATACATTCATGGAAGTGAATACTAGGTAGTGGTTTTAAAGTGGGGTCATCTCTTTGTGTATATTGAAGAAAGATCCGTAAGACAAATTGCAGAGCAAAAAGTGATGTGTGGAATAGTGTGTATGCATCCATTTGCAGAGGGGAAAAAAGAATAGTGTACATACGTGCTTATTTATACATAGAAGATTCCTGAAAGGAGAGAAAGGGAACTAAGAACAGTGACTGCCTCCAGTAGTGCCCTGGTAGAGTATGAAAGAACCTTGAATTATATAAAAAAATAAAAATAAAAAAATAAACAAAAACAAACTCTGAAACTAAGAAGCTAAGACACCTGATCTAATTTAGCACCAAGGTATACATTGTAAAATTCTCAGTGCTGGCCATTTGAAAATAGAGAAATGTTGCTGATGTGCAATTCTGGACCTAATTACTTTCTTGCTAACCACTAAACATTTCTCCCCAAAGGTCCTGCTACACAGCCAGTCAGAGAGAGAGGGAGAGGGAGAGAGAGAAATGTGGCTTGTTATCAACACAGCCCCACACATCCAATCAGCATCCTAGAACTGCTTACCTTGTGCTTCCTGAGTCATTTCTAATGAGAGATAATGATAGCAAGGTGGGAGGTCTCAGGTGGGTGTCAGAAAGGATGCCAAAAGGTAGGCCAGGTCAATTTTGATTCATTGCACATCAATTTTTTCACTTTTCCTTCCTTTGCACATTTATAGCTATTAGTGAGGAATTTGGGAGTGCTGCAAATACAAGCCAGTCAGCAAAATTGGCTTTAGGTCCCTCGTGTATGCATTCTGGAACTGGAGGTCTAGATGGAGAGAAACAGAGGCCATCCTCCAGGAGATGCTATGGGACATGCCTGCTCTCAGGGATACAGGGGCACACACTCTGGGAGCAGGGCAGGGGCTCGAGGGTGGGGAGGGAAGACAGAGCAATCCTTACCAAAATATATAAACATAAAATTTGCCCATAGGGGCTTCCCTGGTGGCGCAGTGGTTGAGAGTCCGCCTGCCGATGCAGGGGACTAGGGTTCGTGCCCCGATCCTGGAAGATCCCACATGCCGCGGAGCGGCTGGGCCCGCGAGCCATGGCCGCGGAGCCTGTGTGTCCGGAGCCTGTGCTCCGCAACGGGAGAGGCCACAGCAGTGAGAGGCCCGCGTACAGCAAAAAAAAAAAAAAAAAAAAAAAAATTTGCCCATATGTTTACTGCATATTGAGGGAAGTGTAAAGTGAATAAAGCTGGGGGAGGCTCATTAGCAAATATTTTGTGGCTCTGGAAACACAAGGAAAACTATGTGATTTATTATATAGTCAGTAGAAATGTTGAACATGGAACTTCTCTTGAGTACTTACAATAGGCCTGTCACTGTTGTAGGTCTTAGGGATATGTCAGAATAAAATGCAGCCTTGCCCCTCATGCTGATTACATTCTAGTGGCCAGGGCAAGGGGCTGGATACGGGAGATGATACATAAATAAGTAAACACACCTATGAGATAATATTAGGTAATGAACAATCTAAGGGTCAATTTGCAGTGGTAAGGGAAGAGAAAGACAAGGGGTAGTAAGAGAGTATTTTAGATAAGTGGTCAGGGCAGCCTCTCTGATAAGGTGTCTGATACAGTGACATTTGATTAGAGACCTGAGGAAAGTTAAGCAGCAAGCCATGAGGATATACAGGGGAAGTGCAAAGGCCCTGAGGCTGAAGCATGACTTTCCCTGCACAGGTAAAGTATTCAGAAAATAATGATAAGAAACAATTGAAACAAAAATATACCTTCCCTATGATTATGTATGCATAGAGATATATATCAGGAAAGACTATTAAAAAATATAAATCCTTATAGTGCTTCAGTGAAGGGATAAAGACTATTTCTCAGGGCAGGCAGTATCTTCTAATTCCTTGTGTCTGATCCAGCCATGCTTGGTATATGTAGAATTTTGGTATCTGTAGAAACAATATCTGATGACTAAATGAATGATTTTCTTTGAGAATATTTTATTTATCATTTAAAAAAAAGAAAACAAAATGGCTGTTTTTGAAAAATCAAGCTTGTAATAGCACATTGCATCATAGGGTTTCTCAGAAAGACCTGACTTTAGCTCTGGGCCAGCCCAGGATGTAATTGGGGAAGGGGACAGAAAGCTAAATTTTACTGATTACCTAACAACTGCTATATATTTGTATGTGCATTATCGTGGGCAAACCTCAGAACACCCCAAGGACAAAGGTATAGTTGTTCCCATCTTGCAGTTTAAAACAATGAGGCCAGGGAGGCCAGAAATGCAGTTTCTAGCTCATGGACAGGAGGCTGGTAAATGGTAGAACTGAACAGCAGACCTTCTGCCTCCAAGTTCAGACCTCTGATGACCACAGCTACGGGGGGCCGGGGGGGGGGTCTACTCTAGACCTCTTCCCTCATGCCCAGCGGTTTTCAGTACCACTTCCTGGTCCCCAGTATTCTCCGTGCTCCTTGATTTTCTCAAACCCTCCCGGTGAGGTATTTCTTGGGAGCTGTTCCCTCTGCCATGCCCATGTCTGATCTTTGTGTCCAAAGCTCACCATTTCGCTCTTAATAGTGGTGTGACTCTGGGCAGGTCATTTCACCTCTCTGAGTCTTATTTTTGTCATGTTTTAATGGAGATAACTATGTGTTGGAATTGTGGTGCAGAGTCAATGAAATCATTCAGTCAAAGTCTTTGGACCAGTGTCTGATATATATGGCAGATACTCAATAAATACTGGGTGGGTCTATTTGTGACCATCTTGGGTCTGGGTCCAGTTAATGATTGATTAACCTGATGAGTGAATCCTGGATTAGTTGCCAGTGATGATAACAGCATAAAATAGTGTGCCTCCCCAATAACATTTTCAATTTAACATAAATTAATTGCTGATGGTGTGAAGGCCAATCACAGTTGCCAGAGAAGACCTCACTGACTTTCCTTACCTTGTCATTCAGTGGGAAAGCAGCATATTTGTTCAGAATTCATTAGGCCAGGACTTAGGCTCAGAGTAAATTTAACATGTAGATTGACTGTCATAAATTGAATGAAAACCTCCTGCTAATAAGACACCAGTCTGCATATGTAGCCCTCAAACTTAAGGTTCAGAAAGAAAAAGAAACTCTTTAGAACAGTCTAGAAATAACTCTGGTGAGCCCTGCTTTCTGAAGTCTAGGATTTATCTTTTTATATAATAATTTTATTTTCTTAATCATCTGGACCGACAGCAGGGGAAGGGGATACACAGACAGTCTAACAGGTGAGTGTCACAGTTTGCTAGGGCTGCCACAACAGAGTACCACCAACTGGAGGACTTAACGACAGAGATTTATGACCTCACAGGTCTAGAGGTTAGACGTCCAAACTCAAGGTATCAGCAGGACCACACCTCCTCTGAAATGTGTAGGGGACACTCCTTCCTTGCCTCTCCTGGTTCCTGGTGTTTGTCTGCAATCCTTGGCGATCCTTGGCTTGCGGATACCTCAGTGTTGTTACATCTTCTCCCTGTGTGTCTCTTCTCTTTTGAAGGACACCAGCCATATTGGATAAAGGGCCCGCTCTACCCCAGTCTGACTTCACCCTAACTAATTAGATCTGCAGCAGCCCTATTTCCAAATAAGGTCACATTCTGCAGTATTGGGGACATATCTTTTGGAGGGACATAATGCAGTCCATAACAGTGGGTCACCAGCCTTCCTTGAAGTATAGAGGGATACAGGGCCGGAGAGCCAGGCAGGTGATTTTAGTTGCACACTTTTCTAACCACACTTTTGTCTCCCACTTCAGAAAGCATCCTGGAAAGGACATGAGGGACTAGACCTCATATCCTAGAGCCTGTGATGACATGAGAAGGGTAGAGGTTACCTCTCCCCTTCTTTCTCACTGTAGGAGGCTTGCTTCTCCAGATGCCACAAGTCTCAAGCTGGGCTAGCCCATTCAGATGACTTGGAGATACAGATATATAACTTTGGGAGCCAAA
The DNA here is from genome assembly GCF_025265405.1 of Mesoplodon densirostris. Classification (NCBI taxonomy): domain Eukaryota; kingdom Metazoa; phylum Chordata; class Mammalia; order Artiodactyla; family Ziphiidae; genus Mesoplodon; species Mesoplodon densirostris. The sequence goes on along the minus strand of NC_082667.1, from coordinate 114,708,551 downwards.
GTGAATGACCCTTTTCTGTTTCCATTTTTATAGCCAGATTTTTATTTCAATCCTGTGTGTGAGACAAACATATTAAGTGTGCTTAGCACTGCTGATACTACTTTTATTAGGTTGAATCATATAAAGTTTCCATTTTTATAGACAAAGCATGGTCAAGTATTGGCACTCTCACATGGTTCGACCTATGTATTCCATTAGATGCTGTCATGGATGAGCCCTACTTGGCCCTAATTATTGAAATTGATCCCAAGCCTTTGAACTTTATACTGGGCCCAATCCTACCCTCATGTCCTACAAGGGAACCACTGAGAATGTGTGCGCCCTCCCATGCCCAGCAACCCTGTGAGAGGCACACGCTCAGAAAAGAAGCAAGGATTTGGAGTTTAAGAACGATCTGGATTCAAATTATTCCTGTTAGTTCTAGGATTTGACTTTAGAGACCCGTTATGTAGGTTTCTTAGTGTCTCAGAAACCTTATTTGTGAAATGGGTATAAAACCTTGTAGGATTGTGAGGATTACATTATATATGTATTTAATATATATACTACCAACACATAGTAGATGTTCAACAAATTTTGATTCCCTATACTCATGACCTCCATAACCTCTACTATAATCCCTCATAATCCCAGGAACTGCTCAGAGACAAGCAGGAGCAATGGGAAAATCTGCAGGCCTAATTAGGATAACTAAGGATTACACAATAATGGGACAAATAGACTACTTGGCATGTACCCTGTTCTTCTGGATCCTACAGCAGATAATGGTCTCAAAAAATGCACCTTGAAGCCCAGTTACTGAAAGACATCATCATTATGTAGCCTTTTCTCATCTCACAATGAGTAAACTCCATTTGAATTGCATACACGATGTGCCTGTGTTTACACCAAATGTCATTTTCCAGCATAGTAGTTCTCAACCTTTTTTCCGTTGGGACACACGTGACATCGACATAAATTAGCATATATGGCGCTCTCTTTGGGAGCTATTCAGAGATTCTCTAATTCCCTGTAACCACACTTTTCCATTTCAGAAAGCATCCTAGAAGGGACATGATGAGGCAGCATTCTAGAGATAACCTCCTTAGATATTTTCCAGTTAAATTTTCTACAAACTTGAGCAGATTATCCACAAGTGCTATGCTTATAACCCACCTGAAACTCGTGTGTGGTACGATACTGAGGTTGAGAGTCAGTCTTCTAAGAGATGCTGTTATCATGACCATTCAGAATGGTTCAGACATGCCAAAGCCACTAGACACTTCAGATCCCAGGATACAGATGCACTCTCCTACATCTCATTTACATACTTCTAGGTGCTCTGACCCAGAGTGAACACACGGAGTCAGGATAATGGCACACACTGAACAAATGGATCTTCTGCAGTGACAGTGTGTTGGCACAAGCGGTACTCCTGCCTCTGTGTTACGGAGGCAAAGCAATGAGGTAGAGATAAAACCACCCCAGGCTCCTTGGCTTCCAGCATATCCTATATATGCAGTATTGCTACTGATATGATCAATGATATCGAACCACCAGAAGCAGTCTGCCCCATCTTTTGGCACTTAAGCATTCTGTTCAGCTAATCTACTCTCCCCTTTGGTCAAAGCCATTTATTACCAATTGTAAGTAATGTGACTATGGGGGATGCTACCTGGGGCCACTGGAAGCTGCCATGGTTTACAGCCCTTGGAACAGACTCAGACATTGTAAATTGAAAAAACAAAAACCCAAAAAACACAACAACTCTTTAAGCCAAACCCAAACCTTTTACAACTGAAGTTATAATAAATCACACATCCTAAATCTTCCTGGAAGCAGGACTCAGGAAAGATTTCCCCCTCTCTCTGCCAAAGAGCCTCTTAATAAGGGAGAAAGATCAAGAAAAAGCACAATGGTGTTTCAGCTGTGCTCAGGGCTAAGATAGCTAGTCTAAGATTGGGTCAGTTCTTAAGACATGGAGGCCGGGAATCGGGATAATGATAGATAGAACAAAAGGGAAAGGGAAATGGGAGCATGTTACTTCCTAGCTTTAACCATCAGTGGCTCCCAATCACCTCTAAGATACATCCACACCCTGAGCATGATGTATATACAAGGCCCTCCACGTTCTACCCACGCCTGACATGTCCCTCTAGGACAGCACTCACCTCTCTGTATTGCAACTATTTGTTTGCTTTCCCTATTAGACTGTGAGGCCCTTGAGGTAGGGATCTTGATTTAGTAAACTTTAACCCTTAGTACCTAGCCAGAAGCCCAGTAGGTGCTTAATCAATTCTGAATAAATGAGGAAATTGACCCTGGGCTAAAGCTGTACATAAGCTAAAAGGGCCAAGTCGAGAGAAATGAACCTCAGATTTTGCATAGTCTGAAGAACTCATGGGCATGTCCTTCTCTTCTGCCAGGCACTATGAGCTATTTCAGGGAAGGCTGTTATAAAATGTGACCATGAAATAATGTCTTACTCTCTTCCCCACAAATGTATCACGATCTGCGATCCCTTCTAAGTCCTCTCCTTGGGAGGCTACATGTATATTCTTAAATGGCTGAATTTGCTCAAGACGCTTCTTGGCCTCTTTTGGAATTGTGGTCAGATTCAGTTTATATGCCATACAAGAAAACCAATCTAATTCCTTTATAGGCACATTATTTCCAAAACAATGTTCTCCCAGCTTGATTGCCCACGATATTCATGGGACACAGCTTCAGGGCAACTTTTTTGGTAGCTTCCCACAACAAATCCACCCTCTGAAGATGAAGATGTGCCACATTTGAAGATATTTAAGAGAGAGCACCAAGAGTGTCCACACACGATTCTAAAGAAGAGTTCCAAAAATGCTTTGAGCAATTTCTCATTATCTTGGAAATAAGCATACATCTATCAAGGAGAGTACTTTGAAGGCAGTAAGGATTGTCTATTCTGATGTGTGCCATAAAAATAGGCAGAACTTATTGAGCATTTATTATGACTGAGTAATGCATGTGTGTCTGTGTGTGTGTGTGAGAGAGAGAGAGTGTGTGTGTGTGTGTGTGTACGTGTGTGTTCTCATTGAATCCTCCCAACAACTATATGAAACTAACAACAGCAACAGCGATAGCTAGCATTTATTGAGTGCTTACTATGGGTCAGGCACTGGAGCTAAGGGTTCTTTCACTTTAATCCCCATTTTATAGATGAGAAAACTTAGGTTTAGAGAGAAGTGACCTTCCTAAAGGTCACGAAGCCAGTAGAGAAAACCTGAGATTCATGTACAAATTTGTCTGACTTGTTCTTAATTACTCTGATACATGCTGTGTTATAAGCTCTGCTCTTAACCACTGTGACATGACCTCTGCATTTTTATTAAAATATTAGGGATGCATGTAATATATGTCTTCATCCTAACTCATACTTCTTTTTAATCAAAATGTTGCCTAGTTCAGGGCTCAGTAAATACTAGTTGAATGAATAAACCTATGTCAGTGGCGGTGATCCAACCAAGACCAGGCAGAAGGGCAAAAAGAACAATAGGCCAAAGTGATACAAGATGGTCCAGCTCATCTCATCCCCAAACTAAAGCCATGCTCTCATAGCAAAGAGCAGTGGGTGTCAGAGAAAATGCCTGGATGGTTTCCTGCCGGCTGCAGCATGCAGCTTTGTGAATTGTTTGCTATTTCATTTCCAGTAAGCCCCTGCAGGGCCCTGGTCCTCAGTCCCCTCATCCAAACATTGGGAATGGGTACATTCACCTCTCTTCTTCAGCCTTCCCCTATGCATATTTATAAAGGATTCTAGAATCCTAGTATCCCATAAAAATGCAAAGTATGATTATTATTAATGATACAGTTAGCAAGAAGGACATTTGTTATTTCTACTCAATTGGTTTCCCCTGGGAGCAGAAATAACTTTTTTTTGACATGGTATTAATGTGCCATCTTTACAACTTTGATCATCTGTCATTTGCTTTTGGAGAAAGTTGTGCCACTGTTTCAGACAGCACCCTGCCTTTTCCTCTGCAGCGTGGACACTCTCTGAGCACAAGCTGCTTCATGGTTTAGATGAAACTAGGGATCTTTATTTGATTTCTGGTATCAGGAAACCATTTATTAGGATCAAGGCAGTTAGGCTACGAGACTTCCTTTCTTGCCTGGGTAGTCACTAGTTGAGCAGGCAGCCTGGGCTCATAAATCTAGTTTTATTTCCCCATCTATTCACCTGGAACTAAGTGATTTTTTTTTTTTTTTAAGGCAAAGGGGGAACACATTTCCTTATGTAAGCACTCTTCCTCCGGCTCGTAATCACCATTGTTTCTTAGAGGAGCTAGTGAGCAGCTGAAGCAGGGAGCCATTTCTATCCCATGCATCACACTTGTGTTTTCAGAGTTTACAGAAAAACACTGCAACCAATTTGGGATTTCCCTGTAATGATCCACTTCCTCGAAATAAATCAAAATGGATTCAAATGTGCATTTCAGAGACAAAAGGGCTTTCTGCAAATATGTCTTTTCCTAGGCCCTTCAGAAACTACCTTGCCTCTCTTTCGGGCCTCCATCCCCCTCTCCCACCCTCCCGCAAGCCCCCCACCCCGCCTTCCCCTCCTTCTTAAGAAGACTTTCCCAGGTCCCTCTTGGCTGTGGTTGAACGACGTTGGCTCCTGTCCACGCTGCAACAAAGACCTGGCATTCCAGCTGTCTGAGTCTAATCTCCAGTGTCAGCTCTCGTTAATGTGTGAGCGTGAAATCAGAGGGGGCAAAGCTGCACGGAATATTAAAACCATGATCAGAATTCCACTGAAATGCTGAGAGTCTGCAAGCACCATTAGAGGAGGCTGTCAAATCAAGGCTTCGCATTAAATAAAAGAAAAGATTTCTATCAGAGGAAAGTACAATCAGTGAATCGCTGAGCTAAATTAGCATTTTTTCAATTGGAGATCGAAGTTGATTTATTGTTCTACACGACATTAATGTAACTATGTGCTTGACCTGCTAAGGCAGCTACTTTTTCATTTAAATGGTTTCTTTCCTTCCCGGTGCAAAGGCTGCAATCATATTTCAACTTTGCAGAGTGATCAGAAACATCGTGGAATGCTGCAGAAATGTCTCAGGGCGGCCTTGCCTCCCCTCCCCTCTCCTTCCTTTCCTTTTTCCAACTCTAGCGCCTTCCTCCTCCCCTCCCCTTCCCCCCTTAACCTCATGGCTGGTGGTCAAGGTCACAGAGGAAGAGTAATCTCAAAGCCACCAACTTCAAAGCTGCCATCAAAGAAGCCCCTACGTAGCCACTGAATTAAAAGGGAATGGGGGAGGGAGGGCTCTGGGCACTGGCGTTCATATCTGCAAGAAAGGGCCCCTTAACTGCCACGTTGGTACAGCCCAACCTGGGGCGCCCTACATCCAGTTCTTCCCTGCCAGCCTCTCAATACGGGTCTCTTCTCATCCTCCCCAGCCCCCCTCCCCACACACACATTGCCTGAAGATAATATACATTTCCAATTAGCAGAGTACATTGTAGTCATGTTCTCTTTTACTGCCCTAACTATCTTCCTTTTGCTAAAAAGCTGGGCCGTCATTAATGAAATCCTGCAGTTCTGTTAATCCGAGATACAATGCTCCTTTTCTCTCTCAGCCTCTCCCAAACATAAAAAACTACAGTTACTTCAGCTCGCCTCTTCTGTTTAGATTTCTTGTCATTTGTCTTTCATTACATACCTGATGTAGCACAGTAGCGGTCGAAGTTCCTGGACATAGAGGGAAAGGACGCAATTATGTTCCTTTTCCAATGCGCTGTTTGCAAAGGCAGCTGGCATTTTCTGGTTCTTTTTTTTTTTTTTCTTTCTAAAGCGCACTGATTTTAATCTCTGGAAGTTGATGAATATGTTTTAGGGTACTTTTGGGGCCCTAACATTTAGCAAGCTTGTTAGATTTTAAACTAGCTGGGAGCCCTGGAAGAACCCTGATAAATGAGATTTCAGTATTTATCTGCAGTGCCTCTTATGAATTACTTCATTGTATCCCACAGTGAGAAAAAGGCAGGCCTTGGAGGTGGGTGGTGAGGCTGGCATTTGCCACCCTTTACCAATAGAAATACTAACTTTTAAAGCAAAACAGACATTGGACCAATAGCTAGTGTTTATATTTTATCTTTCTTCCCCCGACCACCAAACATCCACCTTCTGCAATGGTAAATGGAGTAAAGTTCTATACTGGGGGGAGGCATGAGGGCATTGTCAGCCCCGTAGATCTGGAGGACCTTAGGGTGTCAGGCAAAGGAATAGAATAGTCACCACACACAGGGCTGGCTGTGGCCAGATGAGGTGGAGCGTAGCTGCCACTCTCCAGCCCTCTGGCCTCTGACACAGATGAAGTCACTCCAAGGGTCAAAGGCATAGAGGCAAACTCCCCTCCCACTTCCATCACAACTGGACCTAATTGGCCGCCCTTGGTCAGGCGAGAGACCACGGAATGAATGGTCAAGATGCTGCTCTTTGCTGTCACCCAGTGAGAGGGCCTCTGTACAGCCAAAGGTGAGGGTCTTGGCAAAAGACTGCTTAGCTGGCTGCCGAAGACACGCACCACTAGCCCCTGTGTACCTGCTGCCATCTTGTCCAAGTTGCTTACCCTTGCTCATCTCTTACGCGGTTTAGAAAGTTACCCTCTCTTATGGAGATATATGTATATGTATAGCTGATTCACTTTGTTATACAGCAGAAACGAACACACCATTGTAAAGCAATTATACTCCAAAAAAGATGTTAAAAAAAGTTACCCCATCTCTTCACCATGTGGATTATCACTCAGATCAACCACTGTACAAAAGACGTGTGGATTTTATTCTCCAAAGGCAATAAGAATGTGGTCACTAAATACAGGAAAAGCTTCAAACCGGCCGTTTGCACCTCTCCTGGACGGTCCCCACAGCAGTTCTCTAGCGAGAGCCAGTGTCCTTGACCAGGGATCCTCGTGTTGCTTGACAATCCACATTCATTAGCCCTCAGGTGGCGTCACAGCACGTGCCTCTCATATTTCCCACCGGCACGGCGATCATATGACAAAGCCAGCCTCCCGAAGGACCCAGATGCAAAACTCAACGACTTCCTGCACTCACAACTGCTATGGTCACTCGTTCCCCAAACATGATGCTCCTCTCCTTTACATGATAACCTCCTTCTCAATATAGCTTTATTCATGGAATTAAGGACCTTCAGATGATTTGGGTCACTTCTGCTTCACTAGGGCACAAAACAGAGCCCCAGCCAGCCCCCAGAAGAGATAACGCAGACACTTTGTCAGTCACCCCACATGGCCGGCAACACCTTGGGAGCCCAGCAAGCAACATAACACCTCAAAGGCTAGGAGGGACCAGGTCCGAATGTCCTTTAGGGCAGGAAACACAGGAGGAAAACCAGTTTGGTAGCAGAGGCAGACTCTGTGGAAGGTAGCCAGACTGCCCAAGACACTATGGTCTGAGAGCTTGGCTCAAGAAATGCTTAGCACCAGGGATACAACCCAGTGGGCATTTGGAAGGGGAGGGCAGGGCAAAGGATGAGGTCATGAGATCAGCCCATTCCACACAAAAGCTCAACACACCAAGTCTCCCCCAGGGAAAAGGATGCTGTGATGAGTGAGGTAACAGCAGGGGCCTGCCAACAGCTGGGTTTTGGGGGGAAGGCTCAGTCCTCAAGGAAACTGAAACTGCTACCAGAACAGATGCGTGGGAAGACTGAGAAGCACATGCAAAGCGGCAGCCCTCATCTGCTTCCCCATCCCAGAAAAGGGGTCCTAATAGTACTACCACATAGGGCTATTGTGAGGATTAAATGCTTTGAGATCTGTATCCACACCTCTGTGTGTGTGTGTGTGTGTGAGATCACACCTGCACATGGAAAGCCACAGTGCTCATTCGGCACCATCAAATGCTCAGGGCTCCTCCCAGGTGTATCATTTATTTTTTTAAATAAAAGAATGGAACAAACATTTATTAAGACTGTCACACAGGATGCTAGACACTTCCATATGTTATTTGCTTAATTCAACCTCAACACTCATTCAGTCGTCACAGCAACTCTGTGAGGGGTGTATGATTACCTCTCCTTTTTACGCTGAGGAAATAGAAGATTAGGAAGGCCTGAGTAACTTCTCCCAGGGAAGACACCTAATCATGGTAAAAATACTGAAACTCAAGTTCCAGGATCTAACTCCGAATGACCCACTCTTCAAAAATACTAGAAGGATTTGAAGCATCTATTCTCAGCAGTGGCTTATTGTAAAATTGAGCCTCAAAGCATTACATACGATTAGAAAGAAACATCAGTAATGCAATACGACAGTAAACTCAAGGTAGGAATTATTTTATTTGGAGAGTAATAACTAATACCTAACATCTCTTGAACAGGTGTGTTAAGTGCCATGCGGTGTTCCACATATGTAATTGCAGGTATTAATACATTTAATCCTCACACCAACCCTATAAAATATGTTCTATTATTATCCCCATTTTAAAGATGAGGAAACCTAGGCACAAATATATTAACTTCCCCAAGGTAACACACTTAACAAATGGCAGAGTCAGGATTTGAAGCCCACCAAATCTGGGCTTCGAATTCCACACTCCTAGCCACCATGCTGTACTGCCCTGGAGGAGAATGAAGCATAATTCCTTGTCATTATTCTAGTTCATTAAGGAGTTTTGAGAAAAGCACATTGGAGCCCTGCAGCTATGTTTGAGCCCAAAGAGATTTTCAATGCAAAAATTACAAACTTAATTATAAAGCTCCCTTTTATGAGGTTTAGGCCACAAATAGACTTCCTCCTCCTGTTAGAATTTTCCCAGAACTAGGGAAGATCTGGTCCTACAAGCTTTGGGGAGGTGGGGGGAAAATAAAGGCAGGAGAAATAAGGTGACAGCCAGCACTTGGTTCAAATACCGACTGTGGAATTTCAGACAGAGTAGAAGCAGAGTGCTTTTGGAGCACTGGAAAAAGTGATTCATTCTCACTGTGGGAAAGCATGGTGAAGAAGTGAAAGGAAGTGCTCCCAAACTGGCCCTTCAGGAATGGCAGGGATTTCCATAAGGAGAAAGCAGAGTGAGCTCCATCCCAGGCTGAGGGCCATGCATGAGCAAAAGCAGAGAAACTATGAGCTCCTAAAAGACAGGCTGTACCGAGGGCTCACCCCTGTGTCCTTCATAGCCCCTCCTCTAGTGCCTGGCTCTGCCTGGATCACAGTAGGTGCATAATAAATGTTGAGCGAGTTGGACAGACCATGCTTTCATGCATGCATGAATGAGTGAAATCAAAGTGCAGGCCATGTCCAAATAATAGCAAGTCATCCAATATGGCTGACATTGGTCTCCCAGTGCATTTCTGTGGATCCCAGAGAGTGGTTTAAACAATGAGCAGATCTGGTTCCTGAGGGCCTGGGTCTCCCGTCTCTCGCCATGCCACCGCATCATTGCGATGTGTGAGAGATTTGTTTGGAGTGAGGAAAGCATATTTTTGTTTGCATTTGCTTAGCACGTTGATGTCGCACATTTTGCTATGAGATGTAAAGTCATCTGCATGCACCGGTTGTGCAGTAAGAGAAAAGTCAAAACAAGCGTCAGGCGGGGTGTCAGCCACATGGCCCAGGCAGACTGTCATACTTCTTTGCCCGTGATTGCTGCCACCTTCTCGCTCCTCTTCCCCCCACTCTTCCTTGTTCTTGAATCCCCACACCTGCATGAACAGTTCTAAGGATCTAATTTCTAATCGGCTTAATTATATGTCAGACAGTGTCTACACATACTGCAGATCCAGGATGGCAGTGCCCACACCATTCACCCCTGTGGATAAACAAACTTTGCATCAGTCTTGACTGTAAGCAGGTGTGGGTTAAGAATCCTCAGGAAGCCATCCTATCCTGCATCATAGTATCACCTAAGAAATAAATTTAGCAGTGTGCACAGGCCAAATGATAATATTTTCCTTTTATCATCTAGAAATACCCCCATTCTTTCAGCTCCATTTCATCCAGGTCAACATCAAGACTGTTAATGTCCTGAGGAACATAGACTCATGTTACCGATAGAGATAGCTGTGATACAAGGGGAAGGAGTTATTAATTTGGAGTCAAGGAGACTTCATCTTGAGTAATCTGTGAAATTTTGGGTCAACCACTTAGTTTTTCCCAAACTTATAAGTAATATAAGAATGATAATAACATCACAGGGTTATGTGATGTTATTATAAACGTAAAGGCCATTCATACTCATTCATTTATTCAAAGAAACTTTAGTTAGTGTTCATTTTGTGCCAGAGATTACACCAGGCTTCAAGATGGAGCAGATGGCAAAGCAGACTTCGTTCCCACCCTCATGGAACTTAAAGCCTACAGGAAGAACAGATCATCCTCAGGTGTGGTGACAGCTACGAAAGAGATGTACGGGTACTTGGAAGGGTACATTAGCCAAGAGGGAAAAGAACATGGGAAGGTTCTGTGCCACAGAAAGCACGATGCATTCATGGAGATGAAAAAAGCCACGGATGGATGAAGGATCACAGATAATGAATGTGAGAGAGCTTAGTAAACAGAAAAGTACTGTGCAAATATGAGGGGTTTCATGCTAATAGAGATAATATCTTTTGGAAAAGATCGTCTCCAATGCAGCTCCTGGCAGATTGGTAAAGGAGATGTTTAGAGACAAAAGAGACCATTTCCACTTCTTCTCAAGTCTCATCTTGTAGGCAAGCATCTATTTTATCGACATCTGAGGCTAGATCCACAGAAGAATAGATCAGGAGCATCCAGTGATTATAGGAATGATAAAGAGGAAAGCTTGTACAAATGCCCACTGCCTTCTGGATGTCCTCTGGCAATATTCAGGCCATTCATGCCCAAGTTCACAGGCTGGAAGACTTCATTCCATATACGTTTTCCTGCCGCCACATCAAGATCCTGCCATCCAGCACTCGTACTTGTCCATTTATTTTGCCTTTGTTTTAAAACACTGAACCTGATTAGAATAGATTTGCTCACATACTGTGTACAAGGACACATCAAAAGTCACACACCAATAAGTTGCTCAGAAGTTCCCCCTTAATCCAGGACTCTCACAGCCTCTGGAAGATGCTCATTGTAGGCTTTGGCCATCTTTGGGTGCTACTGGAAGGCAATCATGCCTGGTTAATCATCTGAGTGTTAGGAAGTTCCTTTCTACTTCCAGAGAAACAGAGATCCATGGAAAAGACTTCCAGGGTCTTCTAGGAACCCTCTTACCAGTTCAGGTGTCTCTTCTTTGACAGACCTGACAGGTAGTCCGGAAGTCTCCTAATGAACACTTCCAAGGACTGGGGAGCTCACTACCTTGCAGACCACCCACTCCATGGTTGAGCCACAGGTCTTCACACTGGCTGCTCCATGCATTGGTCTTAGCTCTTCCTCTGCTAACCCAGAGAATAACTGTTCCTTCATTCAACATGCATTTTTCGAGCATGTTCCTGGCTCCCTCTTATGTGACAAGATTACATACAAGGACATGTAGAACAAAGCTTCCTCCTTAAGAAGTCTGCCATCTAATGACTTTGGTACACTCCCTGTGTTAGCTTGCCAGGGCTGTCATAACAAAGCACCACTGATTGGGAGGCTTAAACAGCAGAAATATATTTTCTCACAATTCTGGGAGCTAGAAGTCTGAAATCAAGGTGTCAGCAGGGTTGTTTCTCCTGAGGACTCTTCCCTTGGCTTGTAGATACCATCTTCTTTCTCCCTGTGTCTTCACCTGGTCTTTCTTCTCTGCATGTGGGTCTGCGTCCTAATCTCCTCTTCTTATAAGGACACCAGTAATGTTGAGTTAGGGCCCACCCTAATGACCTCATTTTAACTTAACTACTTCTTGAAAGACCTTATGTGCAAAGACAGTCCCATTCTGAGGTTATGGGAGTTAGATCTTCAACATATGAATTTGGGAGGAAGGACACAATTCAGCCCATAACACTCCCCTTTGCTTGTGCAACTCTTCAAACATTTAAAAATAGACATCATATCCTTCCGCTAAGCTGCTTCTTCTTGAGGGTCAACATTCTCAATTTCTTTGACTTTTTATTCCACTGTATGGCCACCAAACCCATCACTGTCTTTGATATTTTACCATAAAGACACTTTTGTTTATTATTGTGTCCACTAAAATGTGGGGTCCAAAAGGGCACAAGGCAATTGGATGGTTGTCTCCTCTGATCTGGTGATACTAAATAACTATCGATTTAGCATTTGGTTAGGTGTATGTTTTGGTAACCATCTTGTACATTAACTCATACTGACTTTGAAAACAACCAGAATCCTTGGACATTACAGACTATTGTTTGTCATATAAGCTTCTGTTTTTAGCAATAGTTTCTTTGAAGCAAAGTATAAAATTCTGTGGTTATGAACAGGTTGACCAGGGTAGGGACATGAACAGTCTGGAAGCAAACAACTAGAAACAATACACCCAGCTTGCCAGCCTTCTATTAATCAAACCCTTTGAAGAGAGTTGTTTAATCAGGCAAGAATCTAACTAATTGCATTACCATTAGGCCCATATTACTCCATGTTACCTTGGAATCAATTATCAAGTATCTTAAAATTCAAATGTGTATCTCTGTGGCAGCGTTTCCCAAAATGTATTCCAAGGAACATTTGATCCTGTGGAATTCTCCAATTAAGGATGATCAAAAACTTGTTCAAAGCAGTGTGACTATTTCTTCTTGAAGATGTCTAAGCTGCATTGTCATATAAAAGGCTATTAGGTGTTCTAGGGTTAAGAAACCTATTTAACTTTATATAACACTGCTTCACAAACTTATTTGAACATGGAACACTTTTGAAAGTTAATACATAATAACATCAATAGAACTCGTTTCTGTGCAGTGTACTTTGGGAAACATTAGTCTCTAAGCCAAGCTAAATTTTACCCATAGAGTTTTTATTTTCATAGATTTCACTTAGCCTTCTTATAGCCAAGCAAATGTCAAAACATTCCCTCTACAGCTCTCCCCTGTTCTCTGAGCCTGTTTTTTTTTTCTCCCCTCTATTTTTCCTTTTCTCTCCTTTTTTGCACATATGTAACACTTCCACCAGTTTCCTTAAAAACATGCAAATAGCAGATCATACAGGCTAATGGAACTCAACCCTGGGGCCGTGTACTCCACGTGGGGCCTTGAACAGTGTCAGGTGAAAGGTTGTGATTAAAGTTTAGAGGATGATCAGATTTCTGGGAGCAACTGGGGTTGGAGTTCAGTCAGAATACAAGGCATGGCCAAATTGCCAGTGCTGGAGGGGTGCTCATGGGTGATGAGTAAGGAAGGAAGAGAGAAAATTCCAGCAGTAATGCTTCATTTACTCTGCACTGGACACTGTACTGTGTTCTGGACATTACAAGCAAATAATCTATATTCTCTTAGAGTTCATTGCCCAGTGGGAGAGACAAACAGGTAAACAAATAATTATAAGTCACGGTAATAAATATTATAATAAAAGTGAGTTTAAGATGTTATTGGAGCAAAGGAGTAAACTTATGAACCCTGCCCAGAGAGTCTCATTCTTGCCTCCATTTTCAGCCTTCAGTGTGCAAGGGCATTGACACTGTGTAAGTGATTGGGACTCCATCAGAAAGGGTAAGAGATTCAGGTTATTGGGCATCTCAGTGCACTCCAGCGTCCCACCTGAAAACTTTGTGTCAGAGTCAGCGAGAGTCAGGAAGCACAGAATCAAGGGACCAGCCAAAATAGTGTCATAAAGCCCCTAAAAACAAAGACTTCCTGGTTTGATGACTCTGAATAATAATTTTGCTCAATTAACTACCAAGTCTAGTACCTGGCATTTGAGCAGCCCTTTACAGTTCACAAACTGCATTCACACCTCTTACTCTCAACAATCCTGTAAGGTTCTTGAGATTGTCCCAATTTATAGATGAGGAAAAAGCAGCTCAATGAGACCAAGTCATACATACTACACCCACAGTAAGTGGAAGGAAAGAGAAATTAACTCCCCACTTCTTCAGACATCAAGTTCAGTTTTCTTTGAAATGAGGAAATTTCTGAGAGTATAAGAGAAATAGCAGAGGAAAAACCTGTTTAGCAATATTCCCAAAGATAGATGATGAGAAGGGGGCCAGCCAAGGAACACAGGGTGGAGACAGTTGTTAACCTGGATAATAAAGAAAGAACTGCATGAGAACTTTCCCTTCCATAAAGTTCAAAGTAATTAAGGGAGAGGCATACCCCAATAACAGTCCCCAAAGTAAGGAGCATCCCTGCCTTTATTTTACAGGTGAGAAAACTGAGGCATAAAAAGAAAAAGTGAGTTGTCCAAAGACAGTTTCTAGGCTGGAGATAAACTCCATCTGCCCCGCCATGAACTTAGGTGCAGTCACAGGCTACCAGCTCCCACTCACCTGCTGTGACTCCCTGGGTAGATATCCTTTCCCACCCAGAGCTGAGTGGTCAGTGGAAGAGAAGACATTTCTTCAAAAGAAGTCATCCTTCACGCCACACCACTTTTGATAGCAAAGAGAAGCCAGGATGTGAGTGCCTGTGGCTGGCATCTCAGGCTCAATCAATTCTTTTCATCTTATCATTGAGAAAGATATAAAAAGAAAGCGGGCACACAATAGGCATGAGTTAACGTAACCTCTCACAGCCTTTTGCCTGTCCCATCTTCCTCCTCCCTCTCATACTCTCTGTGTTCTTGGCATAATTCTTTCCCAGCAGCTCCCTTGAGCACCTTTCTGCTCATTACTTTACTCTACATGCCTAGATAAATCTCCAGATGATTCACTTCCTCCAAACCCACCTAATCTGATATGTCAGGGGATTCCTACAAAGAACAATCAAGCATTTGCCTGGAGGACTAGTGGACTAGATTTCTTCTGTTTTAATTTATAACATGAAAGAAGGAGCTTAATCTACACCAGGCCCCTGGGAACCCCACTTAATAGACTGTGCATCAGGAAACTTTCCAAAGACTGCTTTGGAAGATATCTTCCATCCTACTGGAATATTCTTTGATCAACTAACCAATTGCTAATGTCTGTTTCATGTCTCAGTGGCTTCTTGTTGTTGACCTGGGTTTGTCCTTTCATTCAGCTTATTGACCACTTTTTATGAGACAGTTTGTTATCAAAAGGCTATATGCACCTTCCTCTTATCAGAGGACAGAAGGAAGTATCTAGGAAGGGCATATACAACTCATCCATTTCTCTCACTTCTCAATATTGTGAGCAATTGCTCAGAGACATCCATAGAAGGTCTTGTTCCAGTGATGTGGCCAGAACATCCTGCAAGAAAAAGGGAAAGAAAATCATTTCCTCCTCCTTAAATATGATCCAGTCTAGTCCCATCCTTCCACTTCGAAATTCACTGAAATTAGGAAATGGTGCTTTCGGTGGATAGCCCTTGGAAATATAGATAGAACGAGTGTAGTCAAACCTGGGAAAGACACAAGGTAATCCTCCAAAGCAGTATTTCTTCAACTTGATCAGTGTATAAATGTCTTTTTAGAGAAAAACAACTGTCATGTAGCCCCACGTTGACTTCATTGTATTTTAATGTTTCTTAAATATATATAACCATTAAACTAGCCATAAACTCCTTATGCATATTAGCCCTTAAGCAGTAGTCAGAGTTAATTTGCAAATAAACAAAACTAAAAAATTAATACTGGAATTATTACCATTAATTTAGTATGACATACGACAGCTTGGTAAAAATTAATTTTTGCTCAGAATGTGAGTGTGATTCCAAGCGCTATGGCATAGGTACTTGCTTTTGAGTTTGGTCTTCCTCTGCTGTCGCCTGCTATGCAGTGACTCCAACCCTTCAGTATTTCTCTTTATGACGATTCTAAGAAATCACCATTTCTTCAGTACACGTTGAAGTCCTCTGGTTTTCACTAGAGTGCAAGTGAATTCTACCTCACCCCTCTTCTCATTCGTGAAACGTACTACTTGGCCCTAACACAAATGCAATTGGAGCATTGGAATCACGTGGCAGTTGTCAGTTACGAGGTCTTCCAGTTGCCCCAGAATATGTGCATGTGTGTTTTTAATATCATCGAAATGAAAATATGACATAGAAAACTTCTCATGAAAAACTTCTGACTCTCCAAGAATATGCCTCTAGCCTCCCATGGAGGATCCACATATTCCTGCTTGACAGATATGACCAGGGAACCAGCCGAGCTTCTTCTGTCAGAGCCGATAATGACACGGGTCCTATACCACTGTCCAGACAGAGCTGGTCATGCTGCCATCACAGAGATGGGGGAGATGAGGAAAAAGGCACGGCTGCTCAGACTCAGCCATCTCCAGAATCTTCCAGATGGAAATCGGGCAGAAACTCAGTTCATTTGGAATACTTTGCACTTGCCACAAATGGCTGAGAGACTATTATGATCTAACCCTGTGTAGGATGCTTTTATGGGATGTTATAAAAGAGAAAATACACACACACACTGGCTAGCAAGAGAGCCAGGATGACATAATGGCCTATTTCATCTATAATTTCAGTGATTATGTAGATGATGAATAAAATCCAACTACAAGTGCTTTTTTATTATCTTCTCCATGGGGTAAGATCTGAAAGCTTGACCCCTGGAAAGTAATAGCCTCTTTTAGATGTATCCAGAGCTGGAATAAACCTGGGAATCTGGACTTTGACCTGAAACTCTTAAAGAGAATGCTGCTTATCACTCCCCTGGGGACAGAGAGAGTTTTACAATGAGATCATCTTACACTGGAGGAATAGTATAGATGACTCTTAAAAGTCAAAGGAATCTACCCCAAAATGGCTTCTATTGGGGGCAGCTGAGATATCAGATTGGCAGTGCTGAGCTGTTCACCAGGGGCCTCCTACCTTGACTAGGGTAGAGGAGAAGGGCAGAGGTCAAGCTGCTGAGATTCGTGACAAGGAAGCAGGGCATTCTATTTCTGTATTGAGGTCACTAGATAGAGCCAGACCTGAGTCATTCTTCCCGAAAGGTTTGAGCTCAGATCAAGTCCCTAAAAGCCAGCAAACCAATTTCTGGGCAAACTACCTAGCAATACATCACATTAGCTGTCCTCTAGCCAGGGTGACCAGAATCTGGGTTCTTTCCAATAGAGTGAGATCTCTGGGTAATACCCCTGATGGTCTAGCTTCCCTGGGGGAAGTACTTTGGCATGTGTGGCTGAGGTTGTTTACACCTGTTGACTGTCAGGCATTTGTAGTTGGAACCAGCATCACTTGTAATGCTACCTGATTGAACCAAGAAGATTTCTCCTAGTAACTTCTGCCTATCTCAAGACTCACCAACCATCCAGATAACTTGGGGCATTATTCCCTATCAATGGGTTCAGCGAATGTGTGCTGAAAGGGGAAGGCAGATCAAAGCAGCCCTTCTGGGTAGAAGTGGGCAGTTGAGAGAAAGGGTTTGCAGGTCTCTCACACCTCTGATGGTGATACACAGTATCCATTAGAGAGATACCTCATCATCTGTAGCTGTCAAATCCAAACTGTCCTCTTTTAAGAGCCAATTTGTTTTCTTGCCAGATCAGTGCTCTTATCTGTAATTGTGTGGACCAGAAGCAACAGCCAATAACCAGTTAACATGCAATTCAATTTCAGAAGAAAAGAAATGTCTTAATTCAAACATTTATTGTACAAGTGTGAAATGCCCTTAGTGAAATTAACGGAGGCTCAGAGACTGTAACTTATAAATCAGTTTGCCTGTGTGGAGCAAAATGATAGAAGGAAATAATGTAGCTTTTGGAACAGACAAATGCAGCTTTGCTCAGTCTTGATTTTTAACACTGGGTCTGCTGTCATTACTATACTCTGATGATAATGGTTGTCAACATGCCTAGATCTTAGCTAGTATAATAGCTGGCACAACTGCAAGTTTCTAGTGCTCCCACTGGTCATAACTTCTGATCAGAATGATGCTCCTCTGCCTACTTATTACACCCTCTTATACTCTAGTCTTGGTCCCCAGACAGGTGTCTCCAGATGCCCATTAATCTATCATTAGACCCCATCCTCCATTTTTCATTTGAAATGGACACAAAGAAATATTTCTCCTTTTTGAGACACCCTTGTGTTGTACAGAGGCTGTGCTCTGATTCACACTTTTGTGTATAGCCAAATCTTATCTGCCTACCATGGTCCAATACATTTGCTCATGAAGCAAAATGTCACTGAAAGGGCTCTAGGCAAGTAGAATTTTCAGTTGAGAGCAGAGTATAGCTAGCTGTTCACTAAGCCTGTATGCTCTTTTTCCTTGCCACATAGCTAGGCCATACCCTTTCCTTGCTTTTCTGTTGGATGTGGCCGTGTGACTGACCTCTAGCCAGTGGAATTTGAGCCTACGTGAACACAAGTGAAGTGAAGATGGGCTTGAAGTCCTGACCCTAAAAAAAATCTTTCACATACCATTAACTTGACACAGATTGATGATGACAGTTTTGGAAGCCGAAGTGTTGATGATGGAGTAGTAGGTGGAAGAAACCTGGGTCCTTGAATCACCATTTGGGGAAAAGCTGTGCATCAATCCGGAACACCTATTTTATGCTTTATCTGAGAGAAAAGTAAATTCCTTCCATGTTTGAGCCTTTATGTCATTTGGAGTTTGTTTGTTACAGTAGCGAGTATAAAGGCCAATAATACAATGTGTTCTACTGAATATAATGGGAAAGAACAGTCATATTTCAAGGTTCGTAACAGTTTTAGGATGTTTTTCTCCCAAAATGAGTGTTTTAAAAAGACGACAGCGTCTTCATTTGCTTTGAGATTCAAGTTCCTTGTCTGAGAAAAAAAAGAGAGAGAATTTTGGACTAAATCTTCATGAACCCATATTGTGCTACTATTTTTTTGCTCCCACAGTCCTCTTTTTTTTTTTCTTTGAGAAATAAAATAGAAAACATAGGACCATACAATGAAAAATCTCCTTTATCCAAGTAGGATGGAGAAAAGTAAGGAGGCCAAGTCAATGTAAAAACAAATAAATACAAAATCTATTAGAATTAAACCAACTAGTTACACCTGGCTTTAACATTGCTTTGGAGCTTTTTATTGCTGCATAGAGGTATGTAAACAATGGTATATTATGAAGAGAGGGAAGGGTAGAGGGAAACATGGAGGAAGGAAGTGAGGAGGGCAGATACAGTGCTGAAACTCAAGTAGGAAACAAAGCAACATTTAGCATTCATTCCATGGCTCTCTAGCCAGTCATCTCAGATAGAATGTGACCCCACCTGTTAACGAAAAGAGCTATTGTTTGGTTCCTGCTTGCTCAACTCTTGCTCCTCCAACAGACGAATCTTACATGTATGTAGACACATACTCCCACATAAGCACACGTCCAAAAGCAGGTCATAATATCCTTCAGCATTATCTCCAAGAATTGCTACACTGTTAAATTCTGTCTTCCAAACGAACTTAACCTTCATGTGTAAGTGATTTGGCATTACATCTCTTCCTATTAAGGAAACAAAACAATTCTACAACACACAGCTTCTAATTAGTAATCCCCAGTACGAGATGTAAATTACATTAAATGTTTAAAATATTTCCGGACACACCTTAATCCAATAATCCTTTCTTGACTCAACAAGGGTCTTAAAAAATCGACGGCCATTTATCAACCCAAGAGAGCTGAGACCCACAGTTCAACAATACACTGTTTTCATGAGAGGCTCCCCTGGTTGGCATGATACTGCAAAGCACTGTGGAATGCCAAACACCCAACTCTTTGGATTAAAAGCACAGTAATTCCATGAAATTTTTTGTTCTGAGTTGAGAGAATGGTTCTGTAGTGACTCACATTTCTTCAGACTTATCAGAGTAGCATTATGTCAAGTACTTCATAGAATGATCTTTTCTCTCTCTCTCATGAGAAAAGGGAAAATTTAAGGTGGTTTGTGGATCTTCCCTTCAAACTTTCATAGCTAAAATTTAGTTTTAATCTGTAACATTAAAAAGATTAAAACAAACAAACAAACAAACGAACTGAACTTTATGGAGGAATGATCTGCCTCAATCTGGTCCATAGCTAAAAGGGTTTCAGTAACAAGAAGGGTCCTCTTACTTGGTCCATTCAACACTGAGCGTGATAAAGATTCCAACCACACTTCTAGGCATAGCAAGTGTAGAATGAAGATGTAGTAGGATTTGCCCATGCCTTCTCTCTCAAATGTCACTGCTTTTTACCCACCACTGACATAAGGATAAGAAGGACTGCAGCTCCCAGGAGCTCTGAGCTTGACCGTCAATGGCCCATGAGCATTCTCTCTTGAAATGTTTAATCAGACACAGAACAAGAAGTCTGACCTCAGAGTGGAAGGCTCCAAGGCCATGTTCTGGACTCAAACTGAATAGAATTGAGTATGAAAATCACTTAGGACATACAATTCACATTTCTTCCCATTTGCCTATTTGTTTAGTCCCTTGTTTCATTCCACAAAGGATTGAAACAGACCCTAGGGTAGGAAGGGGGAGAAACCATCAATGTAAAGTTATAAAATAAAAATAAAATGTCAGACTGAAAGAAAAAGGCAGTACAAATATGTTAGCCATAACATAGATGCCATGACAGACAGTCATGTTTGGTCCTGGCCAAAAGAAAATATAACCAGGAATGTTCTTCAAGCTTTTGGTCTGACTGAGGTTCTCGAAATTTTAGAAGATGAAGAAAAATGTAAAAATAATTTTAAAATAATTTGTAATCCTATTACAAAGAGGTTTAGAACTGTTAATATTTTGGTGTGCTTCCTCCTAGTTTTTTCTCTTTCTCTCTCTAGATATACATAGATAAATTATATCATGTGCATTCTCCCGTGTCATTAACTACTTTATGCAAACATGATTTGTAATGGTCTTAAAATGTTACATCATCTTCCAGACTCCTTATTATTAGACATTTTGATTGCTTCTAATAATTTGCTACAGTAAACTCATGATGAAGAGACTTATACATAATCTTTTCAGACATTTCTCATAATTTTCCAAGGATATATTTTTATGAGTGGAGTTACCAGGACCAATGGTAGAAACTTCTCTGTGGTTCCTGATAACTATAGTCAAGTCACTTTCTAGAACATCTGTAGCCATTTTCATTTTAACAGCGATTGACAAGAGCAATTTCTCTACATTCTTTTAAAAAAT
The DNA here is from genome assembly GCF_025265405.1 of Mesoplodon densirostris. NCBI lineage: Eukaryota > Metazoa > Chordata > Mammalia > Artiodactyla > Ziphiidae > Mesoplodon > Mesoplodon densirostris. The sequence continues at coordinate 114,687,427 of NC_082667.1, read as the reverse complement.
ATTATTTTTAAAAATTTTATTAATTTGATAGGTGGAAAATAATATTTCATTTTCTTCTTTTCTTTGACTTCTAATGAAATGGAATACTTCTCTTCTTATATTCACTAAACACATGTTGTCTTTTTTGGAGGATAGCCTCTTTACGTGCTTGGCCACTTTGTAATTAATTTTTAATATGTTTTTATTGGTTTCTATTTTTCTGTTTTTTAATATAAGCTTTTCACATATTTTATTGTAGTTATTTATATTCTTGCTGTGCTTTGAGTGGATGCTTTTATTCTTTATATTTTCTAAATATTTATAGTAGAAAAGTAATTGAATATCATATATGTGCTTTGTTACCTACCACTTGATCCAATGCTAAATTATTCTAATTCTAAAGTATTTTGAAAATTATGAGTATTAAGTTTCTTCCTTTTGAATAATTTTATTTCTGTTTCCTATGAAAGCATCGTCCCTCTCAATTCCTGACAATTTTAATGAGCTTGATATTTGTAATTAGCAAGATATAGACTGTTTTTCATATTAAGAAAGAACACTGTCCTACTTCACTATGATTTTCTTTTTCAATACTGGATACTAAATTTTATCAGATGTGATTGATATGATCATGTGGCCTTTCACATTTTGACTTTTTGAGAGATAGGTTTTTTTTTTTTTAATAAAATTGGATTCTTTTATTCAGGAATTCACTCTTCTATGTCAATATAGTTTTTTTTTTAAACCATACTGTTTAACTTCATTTATTGGTCTATTTAGTCTACTGCTTATTTATTAGTGTTTTATTTTGAATTTTTTATATCCACATTCATAAATTCAAAATAGAATTCCATAGTATTATTATATACATTATAGGTAGGATTTTTGGTATCACTTTTATATTAAATGAATTAGACATATTCATTTATTTATTAAATTTATTTAGGTTATTATTTCATTATTTAGTTTATTATTTACTTTATTAAATGTATTACATATGTTCAATATTTTTCTCTGCTCCTATACTTTTTACAGTTCATATTATTTTTAGCATTTTAAAGAATTTAGTGGAAATACCTGTCCCTAAAACTTTTATCTCATAGAATAATTGCTTAATAATCCTTTGAAATATTTGCCATATTATTTCATCCGTAAAAAATTTCCATTTTTGTTCAAATCAACTTTGATAATTTGTAAGTTCCCTAGACATTTACCACTATATTGTGTTTTTCAAAGTAGCATGAAGTTTCACTTACAACATTTTCATTAAAATTATTTTAATAATACATAGTACATATAGAGCATTACATATTTTTTCATTCATTCTAAATGTGATGAATTTTTTCTTTATTTTCTGATTAAAATTTACTCATATTTTTTCTTTCTCTAATTTATTTATTTCCATTGTTTTCTTTACTATTTTATTCTTCCTGCTCTCCTTATGTTGATTTCAGTTTCTAGCTAGTTGACAAAAATAATTATATATTTTTCATAACTAAGTCATGTTAGGCAATGAATTTACTTCTAATTAGAACTTTGGCCATATCCTTTAAGTTTTGGTAAACAGTTTTCATTGTCATCATTTTATAAATAGACTGCAGTTGTATTTCTTTTTTGATATACTCATCCAAGGATGATTTACCATGCTTTTGTGAACCACCCTCCCCCTAAATACACATACAGCACTCTTTGATCTTCGTTAATATGACCTGAACTTTAAAAATATTTTTCAAGAATATTTTCGGAGAGATATTCAAGATGGCAGAGGAGTAGGTGGACCTGGAGTTCATCTCTCTCCACAGATGCATAAGGGATACATCTATACATGCAACAGTTCTCACAGAACACTGGCTAAAAACTAGCAGAAGACCTTGGACACCAGAAAGGACTATAAAGATCCCTTCATAACTGGGCTACCCCTCCAAAAGCAGAGGCAGCCAGAGGATGTGTGTGCACCAGTCCACATGGGAAAGGAGTAGGGATGGAGCCCAGCACCACCTCCTGGTTCTCCCTCCAGGGAAACCAGGAAAACAAGAAGTAGCAAGAGCTTGAGAAACGCCTGGCTTTGAATTGGAGACCATTCACCTGCCTATTGCTTCATTCCTGGAAATTTCATCGCAACTAAGTAAGAAAAAAAAAAAAACCTGAAAGAAAGAAAACAAAGAAAAATGTCCCAGAATTCCTAAAGAACAGGTCTTAGTGCTCTGGTGAGTTGTCAGGCCTGAGCCTCTGAGGTGGGAGAGCCGAGCTCAGGACATTGGTCCACCAGAGACCTTCCGGCTCAACATAATATCAAACAGCAAAACCTCTCCCAGAGATCTTCGTCTCAATGCTAAGACCCAACTCCACTCAATGACCAGCAGGCTCCAATGCGGGACACCCTGTGCTAAACAACTAGCAGGACAGGAACACAACCCCACCCATTAGCAGAGAGACTGCCTAAAATCATAATAAGTTCACAGACACCCCAAAACACACCACTGGACGTGGTCCTGCCCACCAGAATGACAAGATCCAGCCTCATCCACAAGGACACAGGCACCAGTCCCCTCCACCAGGAAGCCTACACAACCCACTGAACCAAGATTAACCACTGGGGGCACACACCAAAAATAATGGGAACTACGAACCTGCAGCCTGCGAAATGGAGACCCCAAACACAGTAAGATAAGCAAAGTGAGAAGACAGAGAAATACACAGCAGATGAAAGAGCAAGGTAAAAACGCACCAGACCAAACAAATGAAGAGGAAATAGGCCGTCTACCTGAAAAAGAATTCAGAATAATGATAGTAAATGTGATCCAAAATCGTGGAAATAGAATGGAGAAAATACAAGAAACATTTAACAAGGACCTACAAGAACTAAAGAGCAAACAAACAATGGTGAACAACACAATAAATGAAATTAAAAATTCTCTAGAAGGAATCAATAGCAGAATAACTGAGACAGAAGAATGGATAAGTGAGCTGGAAGATAAAATAGTGGAAATAACTACCATAGAGCAGGATAAAGAAAAAAGAATGAAAAGAATTGAGGACAGTCTCAGAGGCCTCTGGGACAACATTAAACACACCAACATTCGAATTATACGGGTCCCAGAAGAAGAAGAGAAAAAGAAAGGGACTGAGAAAATATTTGAAGAGATTATAGTTGAAAAATTCCCTAACATGGGTAAGGAAATAGTCAATCAAATCCAGGAAGTGCAGAGAGTCCCATACAGGATAAATCCAAGGAGAAACAGGCCGCCAAGGCACACATTAATCGAACTATCAAAAATTAAATACAAAGAAAAAATATTAAAAGCAGCAAGGGAAAAGCAACAAATAACATACAAGGGAATCCCCATACGTTTAACAGCTGATCTTCCAGCAGAAACTCTGCAGGCCAGAAGGCAGTGGCAGGACATATTTAACGTGATGAAAGGGAAAAACCTACAACCAAGATTCCTCTACCCAGCAAGGATCTCATTCAGATTCGACGGAGAAATCAAAACCTTTAAAGACAAGCAAAAGCTAAGAGGATTCAGCACCACCAAACCACCTCTGCAGCAAATGCTAAAGGAACTTCTCTAGGCAGGAAACACAAGAGAAGAAAAAGATGTTCAATAACAAACCCAAAACAATTAAGAAAATGGTAATAGGAACACATCAATAGCTACCTTAAATGTAAATGGATTAAACACTCCAACCAAAAGACATAGACTGGCTGAATGGATACAAAAACAAGACCCATACATATGCTGTCTACCAGAGATCCACTTCAGACCTAGGGACACATACAGACTGAAAGTGAGGGGATGGAAAAAGATATTCCATGCAAATGGAAATCAAAAGAAAGCTGGAGTAGCAATTCTCATATCAGACAAATAGACTTTAAAATAAAGACTGTTACAAGAGACAAAGAAGTATACTACATAATGATCAAGGGATCAATCCAAGAAGAAGATATAAAGATTGTAAATATCTATGCACCCAATATAGGAGCACCTCAATACAGAAGGCAAATGCTAACAGCCATAAAAGGGGAAATTGACAGTAACACAATCATAGTACGGGACTTTAACACCCCACTGTCACCAATGGACAGATCATCCAAAATGAAAATAATTAAGGAAACACAAGCTTTAAATGATACATTAAACAACATGGACGTTATTGATATTTAAAGGACATTCCATCCAAAAACAACAGAATACACTTTATTCTCAAGTGCTCATTGAACATTCTCCAGGATAGTACATATTTTGAGTCACAAATCAAGCCTTGGAAAATTTAAGAAAATTGAAATTGTATCAAGTGTCTTTTCTGACCACAACATTATGAGGCTAGATATCAATTACAGGAAAAGATCTGTAAAAAATACAAACACTTGGAGGCTACACAATACACTACTAAATAACCAAGAGATCACTGAAGAAATCAAAGAGGAAATTAAAAAATACCTAGAAACAAATGACAATGAAAACACAATGACCCAAAACCTTTGAGATGCAGCAAAAGCAGCTCTAAGAGGGAAGTTTTTAACAATACAATCCTACTTCAAGAAACATCTCAAATAAACAACCTAACCTTACACCTAAAGCAGTTAGAGAAAGAAGAACAAAAAACACCAAACTTAGCAGAAGGAAAGAAATCATAAAGATCTGATCAGAAATAAATGAAAAAGAAATGAAGGAAATGATTGCAAAGATCAATAAAACTAAAAGCTGGTTCTTTGAGAAGATAAACAAAATTGATAAACCATTAGCCAGACTCATCAAGAAAAAAAGGGAGAAGACTCAAATCAATAGAATTAGAAATGAAAAAGGAGAAGTAACAGCAGACACTGCAGAAATACAAAGGATCATGAGAGATTACTACAAGCAACTCTATGCCAATAAAATGGACAACCTGGAAGAAATGGACACATTCTTAAAAAAGCACAACATTCTGAGATTGAACCAGGATGAAAGAGAAAATATAAACAGACCAATCACAAGCACTGAAATTGAAACTGGGATTAAAAATCTTCCAACAAACAAAGCCCAGGACCAGATGGCTTCACGGGTGAATTCTATCAAGCATGTAGAGAAGAGCTAACACCTATTCTTCTCAAACTCTTCCAAAATATAGCAGAGGGAGGAACACTCCCAAACTCATTCTACGAGGCCACCATCACCTTGATACCAAAACCAGACAAAGATGTCACAAAAAAAAGAAAACTAGAAGCCAATATTACTGATGAACATAGATGCAAAAATCCTCCACAAAATACTAGTTAACAGAATCCAACAGCACATTAAAAGAATCATACACCATGCTCAAGTGGGGTGTATACCAGGAATGTAAGGATTCTTCGGTATATGCCAATGAATGTGACACACCATATTAACAAACAGAAGGATAAAAACCATATGATCACCTCAATAGATGCAGAAAAAGCTTTCAACAAAATTCAGCACCCATTTTTGATAAAAACCCTCCAGAAATTAAGCATAGCTGGAACTTACCTCAACATAATAAAGGCCATATATGACAAACCCACAGCCAGCATCATTCTCAGTGGTGAAAAACTGAAACCATTTCCACTAAGATCAGGAACAAGACAAGGTTGCCCACTCTCAACACTATCATTCAACACAGTTTTGGAAGTTTTAGCCACAGCAATTAGAGAAGATAAAGAAATAAAAGGAATCCAAATTGGAAAAGAAGAAGTAAAGCTGTCACTGTTTGCAGATGACATGATACTATACATAGAGAATCCTAAAGATGCTATCAGAAAACTACTAGAGCTAATCAGTGAATTTGGTAAAGTAGCAGGATACAAAATTAATGCACAGAAATCTCTTGCATTCCTATACACTAATAATGAAAAATCTGAAAGAGAAATTAAGGAGACACTCCCATTAACCATTGCAACAAAAAGAATAAAATACCTAGGAATAAACTACCTAAGGAGACAAAAGGCCTGTAGGCAGAAAACTATAAGACACTGATGAAAGAAATTAAAGACGATACAAACAGATGGAGAGATACAGCATGTTCTTGGATTGGAGGAATTAACATTGTGAAAATAACTATACTACCCAAAGCAATCTACAGATTCAGTGCAATCCCTATCAAACTACCAGTGGCATTTTCCATAGAACTAGAACAAAAAAATTCACAATTTATATGGAAACAAAAAAGACCCCGAATAGCCAAAGCAATCTTGAGAAAGAAAAATGGAGCTGGAGGAATCAGGCTTCCGGACTTCAGACTATACTACAAAGCTACAGTAATCAAGACAGTATGGTACTGGCACTAAAACAGAAATATAGATCAATGGAGCTGGTTAGAAAGCCCAGAGATAAACCCATGCACATATGATCACCTTACCTTTGAAAAAGGAGGCGAGAACATACAATGGAGAAAAAACAGCCTCTTCAATAAGTGGTGCTGGGAAAAGTGGACAGATACATGTAAAAGAATGAAATTAGAACACTCCCTAACACCATACACAAAAATAAACTCAAAATGGATTAAAGACCTACATGTAAGGCCAGACACTATCAAACTCTTAGAGGAAAACATAGGCAGAACACTGTATGACATAAATCACAGCAAGGTCCTTTTTGACCCATCTCCTAGAGAAATGGAAATAAAAACAAAAATAAACAAATGGGACTTAATGAAACTTAAAGGCTTTTGCACAGCAAAGGAAACCATAAACAAGACGAAAAGACAACCAAATGGGAGAAAATATTTGCAAATGAAGCAATTGACAAGGGATTAATTTCCAAAATATACAAGCAGCCCATGCAGCTCAATATCAAAAAAAACAACCCAATCCAAAAAGGGGCAGAAGACCTAAATAGACATTTCTCCAAAGAAGATATACAGATTGCCAAGAAACACATGAAAGGATACTCAACATCCCTAATTATTAGAGAAATGCAAATCAAAACTACAGTGAGATATCATCTCACACTAGTCAGAATGGCCATCATCAAAAAATCTACAAACAGTAAATGCTGGAGAGGGTGTGGAGAAAAGGGAACCCTCTTGCATTGTTGGTGGGAATGTGGATTGATACAGCCACTATGGAGAACAGTATGGAGGTTCCTCAAAAAACTAAAAATAGAACTACCATATGACCCAGCAATCCCACTACTGGGCATAAACCCTGAGAAAACCATAATTCAAAAAGAATCACGTACCACAATGTTCACTGCAGCTCTGTTTACAATAGCCAGGACATGGAAGCAACCTACGTGTCCATCAACAGATGAATGGATAAAGAAGATGTGTCACATATATACAATGGAATATTACTCAGCCATAAAAAGAAACAAAATTGAGTTATTTGTAGTGAGTTGGTTGGACCTAGAGTCTGTCATACAGAGTGAAGTAAGTCAGAAAGAGAAAAACAAATATCGTATGCTAACACATATATATGGAATCTAAAAAAAGAAAATGTTCTGAAGAACCTAGGGGCCGGAAAGGAATATAGATGCAGATATAGAGAATTGACTTGAGGACACAGGGAGGGGGAAGGGTAAGCTGGGATGAAATGAGAGAGTGGCATGGACATATATACACTACCAAATGTAAAATAGATAGCTAGTGGGAAGCAGCCGCATAGCACAGGGAGGTCAGCTCAGTGCTTTGTGACCACCTAGAGGGGTGGATAGGCAGGGTGGGAGGGAGATGCAAGAGGGAGGAGATATGGGGATGTATGTATATGTATAGCTGTTTCACTTTGTTATACAGCAGGAACTAACACACCATTATAAAGCAGTTATACTCCAATATAGATGTTAAAAAGAAAAGAATATTTTCAAGGATAATTCTTGACTTCTGCCCTCTATTTCATAACCAAATATATTACTAATGATATCATTAAACCCTGTGTTCTACTGTCTAAAGATGTAAACAATAGTGGATTACCCAAAAGAACTATTCTTGATCCCATTATATTTTAAAAATTAATAGTTCTAGTATAACCTTTGTCTCAGTGCTCTTTGGTTCTGTGAAATAAACCCATCAGATTCATAGCATTAAAGTAGTCTGTCCAGGAAACAAGGTTGAAGTAATGTCCTATAGAGGTTCTAGCTGTAGGCATCAATGGCTATTACATTGGCATCATATTTACAAATACAGTATAATTTTACCACATTTGACACACTTTCCCTTTCATCAAGTTAACTGCAACTTTTCCTTTAAAACTCAGGAAAAAAAAAAGAAAAAACCTCAGCTAAAGTTTCTCCTTCTCCATAAAGCCATCCTTAATTTCCAGGTTTCTTGAATGTCCCCTCAGGACTTCCCAGAACATCCTGTACACATTACTATCCCAGTTTGTGTCCTGCTGTTTTTCTATGACTGCTTCTTTACTAAGCATTTTGGGGGCAGTGCCTAGCACAGTGCCTGACAATTTATAGATGGTTAATGAAAGTTTTGTTAAATGAGTTAAGTTAATAAAAGGAAGACTTGATCGATCAATCAAGCAAGTATTTCGAGTGGACAGGAACTATTATCTATTTGTCCCTCTCTTTTGATTGGCTCTTCAGTCTTAGTGTTGCCAAGAGAAAAAGTTGGCATGAGACCTCCCTGTGAACTCAGAAAGTAGAGCTGGGCTCGAGGAGAGTAGTCACCTACTAAATTAGTAGATGTGTCACTCTTCGCTCTGGGGACAATGGCCATAGTCCATTGTGAGATTGCTGGGAACTTTGTAACTGCCCCCATATTGGTTTGCCCTTGTCCATTATTTCCCCAGTTTTCAGCAACACGCTTATCTGAGAACAGTCTCTTCATACTTCAAAACCAGGTTCATGCTCCAGCTCCTCACCAGTCTTCCCTGACCACTGCCGTGGGAGTGACTCTCTCCATCTCTGACCTTTTTCCCCACATAATGACCCTACCAGATGCTTGGCTTCTAACACTGCTTTCTAATATATTTTTCCTCATTAACAGAGTTTGAGAGCTTTGAGGATGGATGGAAATCTATTTTTTCATCCCCCAAAGTTTCCAGCAAGACGTCTTGCACATTGTATGTACAGAGTAAGCATGTTAATGCATGGGTGTATATACATGAGCATGTGAGTGTGTGTGTATAGAATTACACACCACGCAAATACCCATTTCAAAACCTTCCTCCAAAAACAAAATCAGAAGAAAGGGGATGTGGGGAATTTTTGTGCAGGAAAAGTCAAAAATTTCCCCAAACACTTTCAACTTCATTTCCATCTACTCTGCCCTAAAATTCAGAAACAATGTTCTGAAAACTTTACCTCTTCTTTTTCAGGAAAGATAAACACAATCAGCTATTATTTACCAAAATATTTTTGTGCTTCTTCACAGAACATATCTGGTTCCTGAGGAAAGCTTAAAACACTCCCCAAATCATCAAGAGTTAAGAGAAACCCTCTGAGCATTTAACCCACCTACTTCCCCCATATATATTTATACATGCAAGTCATTGTCTGGAACCAAGAAGTACATACATAAACCCAGGCACACATGTGTGCCCACACCCGTGCACACATACATGCACATTCCTCTTACTGACTTGGAAGAACCCTCCCCGACAGAGTAAGGATGGATCTTGAGGGCTCTTGGAGCACAGTAAGTTTCTAACACCAGCTGCCATCAAGCACTGGTCCAGACAGGCAGAAGGACCATGTGGCTGAATTTCAGGGTAATTAAGAATGTAAATGGAAGCCCTGAGTGCCACTGGGCACTTAGCAGCATGTGCAAAATTCTCCCAGCAGGTACCCAGGTGGGCATGAGGCCAACAATCTTTTCACCCCATGCCACTTTTGGCAAGTGAGGCTGAGCCTGCTCTGGGGAACATAAATGGAAGAGCAGTGGTGGCAGGGAAGATTCTCATTGGGCAGCCAACACATTTTGCTCTCCTTGCTGTAGTATCAGTTGCGTGCTGTTCTCCCCTTAATCCGTCAGCTCTCCTTAAGTCTGTTGGGGTAGTTCCCTCTATTCCTGGCCAGATTATCTGCACAAACAGCTGAGAGGGAGACGTGGTCGGTAGCAGTTGCCTTCTGACTTCTCATTAACTGATCTAAGCCTGCTGCCATGGCAGGCAGCTGGTTATTCCAGATAGGGCGTTTTCCCCAGGTCTCCTTTACCTTTTTCACTTTTGTCCCTCAATTTCTTTCTTCTTTTAAAATTTTTATTAGGGTATTGTTGATTTACAATGTTGTGTTAGTTTCTGCTGTACAGCAAAGTGTATCAGTTATACATATACATACATCCATTCTTTTTTAGATTCTTTTCCCATTTGGGTCATTACAGAGCATTGAGAAGAGTTCCCTGTGCTATACAGTAGGTCCTTATTAGTTATCTATTTTATATATAGGAGTGTGAATTTGTCAATCCCACTTTCCCAATTTATCCCTTCCCCACCCCCTGCTTTTCCCCTTGGTAACTGTAAGTTTGTTTTCTACATCTGTGACTCTATTTCTGTTTTGTAAATAAGTTCATTTGTACCATTTTTTTAGATTCCACATATAAGCAATATCATATGATATTTGTCTTTCTCTCTCTGACTTACTTCACTCAGTATGACAATCTCTAGCTCCATCCATGTTGCTGCAAATGGCATTATTTCGTTCTTTTTTATGGCTGAGTAATATTCCATTGTATATATGTACCACACCTTCTTTATCCATTCCTCTGTCAATGGACATGGAAGCAACCTAAATGTTCCTCAATTTATGATTGGGCTCCAGGGTCACAGGACCCTTCCCCAGCATCAGAGAACAGCAAAACTTGGGAGTCAATGATTTTACCTCTTCTTAATGTCCCTTGCTTCTCATCTTAACTCAGAAACACCTTCAATAAGAATTTAAAAATATGTCATTGATGGTAGAATTTTAGGTCTTGTGATCACTGGACAAGAGAACAAATTTTAGAAGGCAATCTTCCTGGAGCTACTTGATTATTTGTAGGGCTCGCTCTGATATTTTTATCTCTTTTCCCAGCCCCACCTCCTTAGAATTGCCTTGGTCATCAGTTTCCCCAAAATATACCAGTAGGTATTAGGCTGCTTTAAATTCTGTGCTTATGTAGTTAAGTGATGGCTAAGATACTCTCCTCTTCTTATTCTTTGGAAAGAACATTCTAAGAGAGCCTGAAAGAGTCAAGATTGTGACCATAGCAGAAGAGACCTTTTGGTATCAGGCTTCTGTCTACCTTTCCAGCTTCAGTCTCAGGTTCACATATTACACTTCAGCCATGCCAGCCAAATTCCTTATAATTCACTGCTTCTATGGCTTTCTACCTGCTATTTCTATCACCCAGAATGGCCTTTGCCCAGTCTCTCCCTATTTACATGTCTTCATCTCAGAGCTTCCATGGCACCCTATGCACAAATTTCCTATAGCACCAAACTTTAAGAACACAAGGACAATCAGCTGGTCATTTAGTGTTTTAAGACTCCTCTTTGGAAGAGAGTATGAAAAGACAATTTTATAGAAACCAGGAAGGAAATGGGAAGTGGCAAGAAATGGGTGGGTGCTAGCACTTTGTTGTCTACTCTATCAGTTAGAATGATATTGACAGAAAATGGAAAAAAAATTGAAAAAAATTGGCTTATACAAAGTATTTTATTTCTGTCTCATAAAGAAATCACCCCAGGCTGGCAGTCCAAGGCTAATATTTTACTTCTGTTCCAACAACACTCCCAGGCTCCTTTCAGTTCATTGTTATGTGCTTGCCCTCATATACTATGGTCCAAGATGGCAGCATCCTTACTCTAGGATGCAGAAGGAGAAAGGGCAGAGAAGAACTGAGGGAGGGGTATGGACTAGTCACCTCTGTGAAGAATCTCTAGAAACTGCCTCACATTTTGACTTACATCACAATGTCCAGTCACCTGTGCATAAGGGAATTGGTAAAGGTAGTCATTGTTCTGGGAGAGCATATACTCAGCTAAAATCCTATTACAATGAAAGAAGGAAAGAATGGGTATCAGAGTACAACTACTAAAGTATTATCCTAGTTTTAAGGCAACCCCACTAGCCAATTGCATCTGATTATGCTAGAATATTTCCTTTAAAACCACACATATATACCCCTCCTATTCATTATACTGGAAGTCCTAGTTAGTACAATATGACAAGAAAAAGAAATAAGAGGTATTTAAAAAATAAAACACACATACATTTGCCTAACCAATCATCAAACATTTATTTACAAAACTGCACTATTTTTATGAGAATTGCAGAAGTCTAAGACAGAGTCCTTTTATGCACATAATTGAAGCTAATTTTTTAATGAAAACTGTGCCTAAGGATCTATAGCTAGTCAAAAGAAGAGTTTAAAAATATTACAAGGCCAGCTTTTCAATACATTTCTCTCCAGAAATGCAGACTTGCACATCCATCTGCCTACAGAATGAATCCTTCTGGATTCCTACAGATACTCATGTGCAACACTAAACTAACTTATTGTCTCCCAAGCCCACTTCTCTAGAACTCCCTATCTACAACTATTGGAATCACTATCCATCCAGTTGTCCAAGTCAGATATCTAGACTTCATCACTCACCTGGACTTTACCTTGACCTCCTAAAATTAATAAACTACTAAGTTCCATCCATTCTATTTCCTTCCTCACATTTCCACCAACACTGTCATTACATCACTCCAAGCAACCATCATACATAACTTGACTATCATCGCTTCTCTGATCTTGTTTTCTAGGACTGGCACAATTTTACAGGAACAATAGAACTATAATGTGATGGTTGCTTTATTAGAAGTAAGACCAAAGTATGTAGAGTAGGGAAAAATTACTTCTAGCTTTGATGGGCATAGGATTTTGAGAAGTACTTTGAGAAAGAGATAAAATATTTTCAAAGATAAATATTGGCTAGAAAAGGACAGTAAGCAGAAGAAACTGCATAAGTAAAAGTATGGTGTTATCCAAAATCAGAGTAGTCTAGACTGAATAGTATATTCTGTAGACTGTGTGTTAGTTTCCTAGGGCTGCTATAACAAAGTACCACAGGGACTTGGTGGCTTAAACAATAGAAGTATATTTTCTCACAATTCTGGAAGCTAGAAATCCAAGATCAAGGTGTTAATAGAGTTGATTTCTTATGAGACTTTTCTGTTTGGCTTGTAGATGGTTGTCTTCTCTCTGTGTCTTCACAAGGTCTTTCTTCTCTCTTTGTGCATGTGTGTTGTAATATCCTCTCTCTCTTTTTTTTTTCATAAGCTGTGAAGCCAATTTTTTTTTCCATCTTGGGAGATATGACCCATTTATTTATTTGTTTTATTTTTTATGGTGTACAACATGATGATTTAATATACATTGTGAAATTATTACCACAATCAAGTTAATTAACACATCCATAACCTTACAAGGTTACCTTTGTGTGTGGGGGGGTGTAGTGAGGACACTTAAGATCTACCCTCTTAGCCATTTTCAGTATATAATAGAGTATTATTAACTATAGTCACCATGTTGGAAATTTGTACCCTTTGACTAACATCTTCCCCACCCCTGAGCCCCTGGAAACCACTGTTCTACCCTCTGATTCTATGGGTTCAACTTTTTTAGATTCCACATGTAAGTGAAATTATACAATATTTGCTTTTCTGTGTCTGGCTTATTTCACTTAGCATAATGTCCTCCAGGTTCATTCACGTTGTTGCAAATGACATGATTTCTTCCTATTTGTGGCTTAATAATATTCAACTGTATGTATATACCACATATTCTTTACTGATGCATCCATTGACAGGTTGTTTCCGTATCTTGGCTATTGTGAATAATGCTGCAGTGAATGTAGAAATGCAGATATCTGTTTGAAATACTGATTTCATTTTCTCTGGATATATACCCAGAAGTGGGATTGGTGGGCCATATAGTAGTTCTATTTTTTATTTTTTTGAGAAGCCTCCATACTGTTTTCCATAGTGGTTGTAACAACTTACATTCCTACCAACAGTATACGGGGGTTCTCTTTTCTCCACACCCTTGCCAGTATTTGTTATCTCTTGTCTTTTTCATTAATAGCTATCCTAGTAGGTATGAAGTGATATCTCACTGTGGTTTTGATTTGCATTTCCCTAGTGATTAGTGATGTTGAGCAACTTTTCTTATACCTGTTGGTGATTGGTATGTCTTCTTTGGAAAAATGTCTCTTCAGGTCCTTTGCCCAACTTTTAATCATGTTACTTTATTTTAATTTAGTTTGCTAGTGAGTTGTATGAGTTCCTTATATATTTTGGATATTTACCCCTTATCAGATATATAGCTTGAAAACATTCTTTCCCATTTCATAGATTGCCTTTTCATTTTGTTGACTGTTTGCTGTAACAGAAGCTTTGTAGTCCCACTCATTTATTTTGTTGTTGTTGCTTGTGCTTTTGGTATTATAGCCCAAAAATCATTGCCAAGACAAATGTTAAGGAGGTTTTTCACCATGTTTTGTTCTGTGAGGTTTCAGGTCTTACCTTTAAGTCCTTAATCCATTTTGAGCTTGTTTTATAGTATAAAATAGGGTCCAGTTTCATTATTTTGCATGTGCCCCAAAACCATTTATTGAAGAGACTTTTCTTTCCCCATTGTATATTCTTGATGCCCTCATTAAAGATAAGTTGACCATACATGCATGGGTTTATTTCTGGACTCTCTCTTCTGTTTCACTGGTCTGTGTGTCTGTTCTTATGCCAGTACCATGCTGCTTTGATTACTATAATTTTGTAATATAGATTGAAATCAGGAAGTGTGATGCTTCCAGCTTTGTTCAGCTTTCTCAATATTGCTTTGGCTATTCAAGTCTTTTGTGGTTCCATAAGAATGTTAGGGTTATTTTTTCTATTTCTGTGAAAAATGCCATGGGATTTTTGATAGGGATTACATTGAATCTGTAGATCACTTTGGGTAGTATGGACATTTTAACAATATTAATTATTTCAGTCCATGAACACAGGATGTCTTTCCATTTGTTTGTATCTTTTTCATTTTCTTTCATCATTGCCTTCTAATTTTCAGTGTACAACTCTTTCACCTCCTTGGTTAAATTTATTCCTAAGTATTGTATTAAGTATTTTATTATTTATGATGTTATTGTAAATGGAATTGTTTCCTTAGTTTCTCTTTTGGATAATTTATTGTTAGGGTATCTTATCTCCTCTTTTATAAGGACACCAGTCTGTTCGGTTAAGGCCCTTATTTTTAACTTAATTACCTCTCTTAAAGACCTTATCTCCAAATACTGTCACGTTCTGGGGGTTAGGATTTCAACATGAATTTTGGGGGGACAATATTATCCCATAACAGGCTGTTATACTTCAGAGTCTTGGAGGAACTAGGCTAGAAAGGCAGGTAGGAGTCAGATTCCTAAAGAACTTTCAAGTAAGGAATATGGACATTTTCCTGAACTAATAAACAACACAAAAGAGTTTTAAGCAAGGGTGTGCATTGATCATATGTGCATCTAAGATAACTGACAGTATGAGGTCAGTAGTCCAGACAAAGGAAAAACTGCAGATATTAAGGTCAGTCAGGAGTCTATTGTAGTGAGGTGATGTAAAGATGATGAAGATAAGAGTGAAAACACTGCCAATGGGGAGTGGAAAAGGGATGACAAATTTGAGAGACATTTTTTCCATAGAGTTGAGAGGACTTGAATGGGAAACCTAGAGACCCCAGTTCTCTAGCCCGGTTGACCGAGGAGAGTAGTATCATGAATTAAAATCAAGAACACATGTTGAGTCTGAGGTTCTATAGCCTATGCAAGTGAAAACATTCAGGAGGTGTGGCTCTACAGTCAAGGAGAGAGAACTGAGCTGAAGGTACCACACAGATGTGATAGTCAAGGTCAGAGTTGAGATCAGTCTGGCGGTGTGTATTGGCCAAGAAAAAAAAAAACATCCAAAAGAGGAACCATGGAGAAGTGCGATACTTACGGGGCAGGCGGAAAGCAAGAGGAGTCAGAAAGAGAGGAGGAAAAACAGAAAAGAATAGGGTCCCAGTTGTCACACAGGAGAGGTTCAACAAAAAGAAATCAGAAAGTCAATCAAAAACAGACTGAGGATTTAAAAGGAAGCATAGAAGTTGGGCTCCAGAAGAGAACTTCTGGTGGAGGAGTGGAAATAGAAACAGGACTACAGTAGGTTTGAGAGTGAGGGGAAATCTGGTGGTAGGAAGATGGAATTTAGACCATTTCTAGAAGCCTGGCTATGAAGAGAGGAAGGATCTGGGAAGTAGTTGATGGGGGAGTTATCGGTTGCCAACCCAGCCTGGTTTCCGTACCCATAGAGTAAGAAATTGCCCTATAGGGAACTCTGTCCCACACCTCATATCAGGATGATAAGCTGTGTGACCTCTACCTAGTTTGCCACAAAGCTCTCCTTTGAATCCCCACAGTGGATTGTACGTACTTCTGTCTCAGGATCTATATGTATATGGTTATCATTCAAAAGCTTGTCTTCCCATATTATACCATTAACACCTCAATGGCAGAAATTGTGCCTGATTCATCTTTTTAAAAATGATTTATTTATTTATTTATTTATTTATTTTTGGCTGTGTTGGGTGTTCATTGCTGCGCATGGGTTTTCTCTAGTTGTGGCGAGAGGGGGCTACTCTTCATTGTGGTGCCGGCTTCTCATTGCAGTGGCTTCTCTTGTTGTGGAGCACAGACTCTAGGCACGTGGGCTTCAGTAGTTGTGGCACGCAGGCTCGGTAGTTGTGGCACACGGGCTTAGTTGCTCCACAGCATGTGGAATCTTCCCGGACCAGGGCTCGAACCTGTGTCCCTGGCATTGGCAGGTGGAATCTTTTTTTTTTTAACATCTTTATTGGAGTATAATTGCTTTACATTGTTGTGTTAGTTGCTGCTGTATAACAAAGTGAATCAGTTATACATATACATACATCCCCATATCCCCTTCCTCTTGCGTCTCCCTCCCACCCTCCCTATCCCACCCCTCTAGGTGGTCACAAAGATCCCCCTGTGCTATGTGACTGCTTCCCACTAGCTATCTATTTTACATTTGGTAGTGTATATATGTCAATGCCACTCTCTCACTTCATCTCAGCTTACCCTTCCCCCTCCCTGTGTCCTCAAGTTCATTCTCTACATCTGTGTCTTTATTCCTGTCCTGCCCCTAGGTTCTTCAAAACCATTTTTTTTTTAGATTCCATATATATGTGTTAGCATATGGTATTTGTTTTTCTCTTTCTGACTTACTTCACTCTGTATGACAGACTGTAGGTCCATCCACCTCACTACAAATAACTCAATTTCGTTTCTTTTTATGGCTAAGTAATATTCCATTGTATATATGTGCCACATCTTCTTTATCCATTCATCTGTCGATGGACACTTAGGTTGCTTCCATGTGGCAGGCAGAGTCTTAACCACTGCACCACCAGGGAAGCCCTTGATTAATCTTTATTCTCCCTGCATTGTATATATTTTATAAATGTACAGAGAAGAAAGAGAGGGAGGGAGGGAGGAACGAAAGAGTTAACACTTGAGCATTTATTCTGGGCCGGTGCTCTGCTGAATATCTTTCTTGAACTAATCTTTATACCAACCCTATGAGGTAATTTTTATTATCTCCATTTTACAGCTGAAGAAACTGAGGCACCCATAAAATGAGTGACCTGCCCAAAGCCATGTAGTTAGCAAACAACTGAGTGTGTATCTAAACTCAGGCATTTAGAATCAAAAGCCCATACTCTTAACTGTGCCAAAATCAACTATATTATTTTAAAATCTTGACCTGTATAAGGGGATACATGGGAAGTACTTTGAAATGTTTATTTTTTTAAAAGAAAAAGAGCAAAAGCCAACAAGAACTACATTTGATCTGCTGAATTGCATTTCAGTTGCCTTGCATGGTGCAAAGCAGAACATATGATCATCGCATCACTCCTGCAGTGTTGCGTTATGTTCAGCTGTCAGGTTTGTTGATTTCCTAAATCAACCAGTCACAGACCATCACCTAAAATATTTTTCACTGTCAGGTTCTAGAGCATAAAATTAGTCTTTATTGCTTTGACTATTACTGATTTTGAAGGCCAAGGAATGATCGTGTAGCAAAGGCAGCTGAGCCTGGACCAGAAGGACTCCCTAGATGAAATAAATTTTTGCTGATGCCTCGTGTTTGAGCACTGATGTGAAGGAATTGTCGGAGCTCTGGGATGTTTCCTTAGGGCTGGGAAGGCCAGGCATAAGGATGCTGGTCATGTGGCTGCTTTTTACCCCAAGCACTTCTTCCCAAGATCTGGGCCACGTCACTGAATCTGGGCCAATGCACTAGGTACACAGGGAAGTCTTTGCCCAGCCAGCCCTCTGTTCAGGGCTTCAGGTGCTGAAATCCTGGGAATCTCCAGGATGAGAGTCAAGGTGTTTCCTTGGAAGCCTCCAAAATAGTCTCTCCCATGAATCACATGAGGAGGAAATAAGTCGGTGGCTTCTCCTTTAAATGGTACCTGTTTTTAGTATGAAGAGAACTGCCAGCTCCATTCATAAGATCAAACTTGGATCAGCCATGGTTTGAGCTGAGAGAAAAGGTCAGACCATGTTTCAACTTCTCTTCTTTGAAGACACTTACCCTTTGGTGATCTTTTACTAATTATCACTGCCCCCATCACCCAGGCCTCAGAAGGATTTCTGTACATACAGCGGTCACAGTGGGTTTAGTGTAAAATCTCAAGGCAAAGGTGCACTTTGGAGGACGGAGTGGAGAATGCCAAGCTGGCCTGCTCCTTACCACGTGGATGCTTTCCTTAATAAGGACCACGTTGGGCTTCCCTGGTGGCGCAGTGGTTGAGAGTCCACCTGCCGATGCAGGGGACACGGGTTTGTGCCCTGGTCCAGGAAGATCCCACATGCCGTGGAGCGGCTAGGCCCGTGAGCCATGGCCGCTGAGCCTGCGCGTCCGGAGCCTGTGCTCCGCAACGGGAGAGGCCACAACAGTGAGAGGCCCACGTACCGCAAAATAAATAAATAAATAAATAAATAATAAGGACCATGTTTTGCTGAGGGCAATTTGTGAAGCCTCATGTCTTATATCCCCACAGTATCTCTTTGGCTTTGATAGTATTATAATCCTTCACTTTACAGATAAGAAAACTATAGCTTAGCAAGGTTAACTGTTCTTATGGGATGAATTGTGTCCCCCCAAAAGATATGTTGAAGTCCTAACCCACAGGACCTGTGAACGTGACCTTATTTGGAATTAGGGTCTTTAGAGATGTAACCAAGTTCAAATGAGGTCGTTAGGGTGGGCCCTAATTCAATACAACTGGTGTCCTTATAAGAAGGGGTAATTGAGGGACTTCCCTGGTGCTCCAGTGGTTAAGAATCTGCCTTTCAGTACAGGGCACGCAGATTAGATCCCTGGTAGGGGAACTAAGATCCCCCATGCCGCGGGGCAACTAAGCCCATGCACCACAACTACTGAGCCCGAGCGCTCTGGAGCCCGCATGCCACAACTAGAGAGAAGCCCGCGCTCCGCAATGAAGACCCCGTGTGCCGCAGCTAAGTCCCAGCGCAGCCAAATAAATAAATATTAAAAAAAAAAAAAGTAAAAAACACCTTATGAAAGGGGAATCAGACAGCATTTAAAAAAAGGGTGGGGGGTGGGGGTAAATTAGAATACAGGCAGACATGCACAGAAGGGAAACAATGTGGAGACACAGAGGGAGCAAATGGCCTTGTGGTGATGGAGGCCGAGATTGGAGTGGTACCTACACGTCAAGAAATGCCAAGGATTGCAAACACCAGGAGGTAGGAGAGGCAAGGAGGGAGTCTCCTCCCATTTCCTTCAGCAGGAGCACGACCATAGTGATGCCTCAGTTTGGACTTCAAGCCTCCAGACCTGTGAGACAATAAATTTCCCTTGTTTTAGGCCATCCCAGTTTATGGTCCTTCGTTACAGCAAGCCTAGAAAACTAATATGACGGCCTTGTCCCAAATCACAGGATGAGTCATCTCCAGAGTCCGGATTTGAATCTATGTCTGTCTGACCTCAATGCCAGTGGACTAAGGCAGCATCAAGTAGGACCAATCAATCAATCCCACCTCTTTTACAGAGAAAGTGCCCTTGAAGTCTGCTTCTGAGGATGAGGATGAATGTGTTAGATGAGGAAGGGAAGAAAGAGAAATTCAGGACAAGCATGAAAGACATGATAGAGGATGCTGTGCTTCAGGAATAGATGTGGCTCCTGCACGGGGTGGAGGAGGTGTGTATGGCAAGGAAATGTGACCATGCAGAACACCTCCATTTTCTGGGAAAGCCCTGGACGCATACTTGCAGGTGCGTTTCCATATTAGAGGAGCATCCAAAATGATGGGACGGCTATAGTCCATGCCTGAATCATGGGGCCTGCTGCCCAGCAACTTAATGTTAGAGCGTTCATGGTAATAAATCTTTCTCGTATAGTCAATGGACTTAGCCAGGGTAAGCGGGAAGATTCCATTAGCAAAGGAATCTGACAGATAAGGAACATTTTCCTTCCTTGTCATTAAGCACTGTCTCTTAATTAAGTTGTCTTCTGCACACTCGATCAGAAAAGAATTCCAAGAAGTCCTTTTCCAGGAAAATGCTCCCATCTTCTACACAACCACCCGGCTTCCCCCTGCACATACACACACATGTCTCTTAGTAATGGGCTAGTGTCTGGAGGTAAATAAGCCAGGGGACTGGGGAGTGAGCCCCTTTTATCTTAGTATGTGTACAGGTGTGTGTGCCAGGGAAGGAGCACGGCCCCAGCCCCTGGCAGGTGCAAAGACAGTGCTCAGAGCAAGAATCACAGATACAGTCAAGCCAAGCTTTGTGATAAGTACCGCAAATCATTTAATCTTGCATAGAGAGAGGATGTCGTGTGCTAGTTATTAGCGGATATCACTATGGCACCTGTAGATTCCAGGCTTTGCCTTGTTTCTACCAATAAAGACTGTTACTGAACACTGTACATTTTGATCCAATTCAGGTAAAGTTAATGTCAATGAGGCAAAAGAGGCTGTGTAGGCAGCGGCCAGTGGAACTAGAATATCTTTAAACGAATAAGAGGTAGAGAGTAAGACCTCATAGCCATTTATAGCCTCTCTCTTCCTTTGTTCCCTGTCCCATAGCCAGGCAATCTCAAATGCTATCTATTCTTTCTCATTTTCTCCTGCCTATGTCTGCCTCTTTGTCTCTAGTTCCAGTGTATAGTTGACATTCATCTCCTCATACTTCACCTCTCCTGTAAACACTTCCTTGCTCTCCCCAGCTTCCCTCCTGTGCTGTGCCAGCAGACTCAAGCACTTCCTCCCCTGTACTTCAACAGCTCAGCATCAGCCCAGCTATTAGGAGATGTATCACATTGTGTTGTAAGCATTTATTTACCTTCCTTGATGGCTGCGTTAACAAGCCACCTCAAAATTTAGTGGCTTAACAGAACAATTTATTTTTATTGTTCTCTCTCCAGTTCTGAGGTTTCATTGGGCTCAGCTATGTAGCTGTCACTGGGTCTCTCCACAACCCCTATCAGAGTAAGGATATCAGTAATAGTCAGGGCTGGGACTGGGATCATCTCCAAGGTTTCGTCATACACGTGCCTGATGCCGATGCTGCGAAAACTCAAACAGCTGGGGCCCTTTGGGCAAGTCTCCATCTCTCTGTGGTCTTTCCTCATGGTCTCTCCTTCATAGCAGCTTTGGAGCAGTCACACATCTTACATGGCCACTCAGGGCTCCCAGAGGAAGTGTCCCTAGAGACTGCGAACCAGGCAGGAACTGTTATTGCGTTTTACCACTTAGGCCCATGCCACAGTGCCACTTTTGTTTGAGTTTTTTTTTTTTTTTTTTTTTTTTTTTGGTACGTGGGCCTCCCACTGTTGTGGCCTCTCCCGTTGTGGAGCACAGGCTCCAGACGCGCAGGCTCAGCGGCCATGGCTCACGGGTCCAGCCGCTCCGCGGCACGTGGGATCTTCCCGGACCGGGGCACGAACCCGTGTCCCCTGCATCGGCAGGCGGACTCTCAACCACTGCACCACCAGGGAAGTCCCACAGTGCCACTTTTGCCACAGTCCTAGACCACCGATATTCAGTGGAGAGGGATATAATCCATCTTTCAACCCCATGGAGGAGGATCAAATCACACTGTAAGAAGAGCATGTAGGATGAGGTATATCCATTCATGTGGCCATCTTTAGAAAATACAACCTGCCACATTTATAAACCCAGGGCTTGGCAAAGTGCCTGGCATTCAACGTTCTCTCTCTACATATAAATGGCTGATTGAATGGATGACCCTTATCCCCCCGTGTAGATGGGTCTGGGTCATGGTAATGGATTAAAAATCATGTTTACTTCTCCCTCCTCTAGTTCCACAGAAGGCTAGAAAGGACACACATCCTTAAAAGACTGGACTGGAAAAAGCGATAGAATCTCAAAATTTTGGATGGAAAGCCAACAGAGAGCAGTAACTGACTCATGATTTGCAAAGTTGAAGCTGCTTTGCACCGAAGAACTTGATTAGGACTCAGGAATTGGAAACACCAACTGCCTCTGAAATTGAGGGAAAAGGTGGGGTTGAAAAATTAAAATGTGTGAAAAATCTTTATAAAAAGTAGTAGAGGGCTTCCCTGGTGGCGCAGTGCTTGAGAGTCCGCCTGCCGAGGCAGGGGACACGGGTTCGTGCCCCGGTCCGGGAGGGTCCCACATGCCGCGGAGCAGCTGGGCCTGTGAGCCACGGCCGCTGGGCCTGCGCGTCCAGAGCCTGTGCTCCGCAATGGGAGGGGCCACAACAGTGAGAGGCCTGCGTACAGCAAAAAAAAAAAGTAGTAGATATCCCTTCTCCACCATGGCAGAAGACTAAAGGTTTATTCCCTTGGAGAAGATGAACTGGGGGACTCTAGACACGGTATAGCAGGCAAGCTGATGATGTGAGGTATTAATGAAAAGAGAGGGAATAAAATAAAGATCTACACATGGAACAGTGAGACATCTGGGCACCTTTTCCTATTAGGCTCATGAATATTAACAGATAAGTTTTGGCCCAGGTACCCCTTCCTCAAACCAGTTAAGAAATTGGAGGATTTCTCTCTAAAAGAATAGAAAAGAAACAAGTTACTAGCCCATGAAAAAAAGACCTAGAGATTTTGACCACTGGGGTTTCCCACATGTGCTAACCTATAATGAAGATTAACAGTGGATAAGCATCTCCTAAGTAAAAATAGCTTCCAAGAGGTTTTTTGATGTTCATCTCCTCATTAGGAAGAGAAAGCCAAGGATCACCATATACTTGAGGAAAACCTCCAACTAAAAACAAATTAGTGAGACAAAGAAACTCAGAGGAAATCCAGACAATGCCAAGAGCAATAAAAGGAGGAGGAAGAGGAAGAGGAGGAGAAAGAAAATTATAATCAAGACCTTCAGAAAGATTAAAGAGCAGAGATAACAGATTCAATATAAGAACTGGAAAATAAGGCTGAGGCTATATCCCAGAAGGTGGAACAAAAAGATAGAAAATAGAACACATAAGAAAATTAGAGAATTCATGGTTCTCTGGCATCTGTATAAGAAGAGTTCCAGAAAGGAAGAATAGAGAAAAGAGAGGAGAGAAAGTTATCAAAGGGGTAGTTCAAGAGAAATTTTCAGAACTGAAAGACATGATTTTCCAGATAGAAAGGGCTGTAAGTATCCCGCAGCACTGATAATCACAGTCCAAAAAAAACATCCTGCAAACTTCTAGAGAGAGAAAGCCAGGAAACTACAAAGAAAGGCAGACCCAAACAGCATAGGACTTCTCACAGCAGTACTGGAAGCTAGAAGGCATCAGAAAAATATCCTGAAAATTCCGAGGGAAAATGATTTCCAAAACAGAATTCTGCACTTAGCATTAATAGAGCCAAAGCAGAGTAAAGATGTTTTCAGACAAGCAACTTCTCAAAAAAATAGTTTCTTGGCTCTCACTTTTCAGATACTAGAGCGTGTGCTCCACCAAAATGAGGAAATAAACAAGAAATGGGGAAATGCAAGATCCGAGAAACAAGCTATCCAACGCAGGAGAGGAGTGGGAGGAATATCCGAAAGGATTAAGGGGAAGTGTCAGAGAGACACTGGTTAGCAGGATCTAGGAAGCATCAGGTCCAGATTGGAGCAGAGACCCAGAGGGCTTCAAAAGTTTGTCTCCAGAAAAACATGAAATGGAGAGTTCCTGGTATGTTTTAACAGAAGTTCTGAGAAAAGACTTAGCCTTTAAGTGAAGCCTGGGGGTAAATTTTCAAGCACATTGAAAATAAGTTTTATTATTTCCCGGGGTGGGGGGGAATGTTATAATCCCAGTATACTGCATGGTTCAACCATAAATGAAATGTACATAACCATCATTGTAAAATTTAAAAATTAAGTTTAGAAAACAAAAAGAAGAAAGGGAGAAAGAGAAGGAAGGGAAGGAGAGGGGAATAAGAAAGGGAGGAAGAAAAAGAAATCATTGTAAAGTGTCGTGTACAAGAAAAAGTTTTAGAAGCTCTTGCCTATGAGATAAAACCTAAACCGTTTTGCATGACATTCCGGGTCTTTCACAATAGCTTCATGTTAACTCACTATTGATCAATGATACCTGATATTTTCTTACTCTACATCTATGCTTATCTTTTCCCTCCCAACCTGGAATTTCCCCTCCTACCTACCTTCTCCAAATCTTATCCATCCTCTAAAGTCATTTATCCTTACCACCTCCATAAAGGCTTTCTCGACCATAGACAGCTCTTTCCCTTCTCTGTTATTGGCTGGACCCAGTTAGTTAATTGGGCCCTTTGCACTTCAGCTTTCAAAGTATTATGGTCTATGTAAAGGGCTTACAAGTTCCTTGAGGACAGAGTCTCCCATGGTGGCTCATGCAGTGCTGCAGAGCTATTTACATGGTGAGAACATTAACATGTTTTTGAACAAATTAATTAATTAATAATTAAGTTACTCTTCCTTCTGTCTCTCTCATGCTAGGCTTTTGTTGTTCCTTCTGCTAAGCATCCGGGGTTTGTTGTAACTGTCCATTGATTTTCTCTGCCTGTGGTGCTGGGCTGTGGCTACTGATTCAGTCATTGCTTGGGTGCCCTGCCCCTTCCATGGTCAGAGCCCAGAAGGTGAGGAAGGTTTGGATGCAGGGGGAGTAACCACACCATGATGCTTTATTGGTGTTTGTCTTGCTCTGGAACATCTGTTCCTACCAAAGCCGAGTTGGACCAGAAGTGGCAGGTGGAGGACTATAGCCAAATCAACTCTTAGTTCCATTTGATGAAAAGAAGAGGAAAGACAACAGGATGATCAGTTCTTTCAGAGTGGTCCTGGAGATACCAAAAAACTCACACAGACCCTTTCCAAACACAGTTAGACCACAGGCATATTCCTGCACAGAGACCTCACACCAGCAGCAGCTACATTTTCTAAGACCATCTGCTTGGCCCCTTGGGCACCTCTATCCACCCACTTTCTGTATCCCTTGGCTCAGAGACCCTCCAGCCTCTCCCTGTAGCCAATACACTCCATCTCCTACTCTTGTCAGATTCAGTCCCCTGAAGAGCAAGCAGGCAGTGAGGGTGACAGTTTTCCTTAAAAGAAAAGCAGGAATACAATGCCTGTTATGTGGCCCCAAATTCTCATTTCTGGGTCACAGTTCACTGAGTCCTAGAACCTTGGAATTGAAAGAGACCCTAGCAGTCATCCAGATCATTTCTCATGACAAATCCCCTCCGCTTGCCTGACATGCAAATGCTACTGCTCCTACTTGGATGCTACTATGGAGAGGAAGGGCTCCCCTCAGCAAGTCATTGACAGGAGACCTAGCGGCATGTGGCAGGGAAGCTCTGTTGGCAGAGGAGTGATTGAAGCGTTTGCCTTAATTGTGATGGTTCTTTATATTTTACCATCACAAACCCCCAAGAGAATATGGAGAAAGTTTTAGATCATCTCCTCCAGAAAAAAGCATAGACACATGATATTTGGAACATAATTTTAATAGGTTCAAAGACTCCCCAAACCCATCTGTAGATGCTTAGTTAAAAATCCCTAACTTACTGTTTTTGAGGACCAAGCAAATGATACTGGTCCATGGACTAAAACAACAATTCGTCTGGCCGGGGGCAGGGTAGTGGGGGTGGAATATCAAGCCTTGGAAACTGAAAATCTTATTGTAAATTGTAGCACTACACATGACTCTCATCACCCACCTGGACCAACTGTGTGTCAGAGACACTAAGAAGGTTAAAACACTGAAAAACAAAGGAGGCAGCCTCTCAAGTTATTTTGCGGGGCTGCGTATTTCCTTGATATGCCTGCCACGTTGTGTGGAGAAACGCGACAGTCCTCACCATTGTGTGTTGGCAACTCCTAAGATTCCGAAAGTTCATGATTTTCTGGGCCCAGAGCTCACACATGTTGCACCTTTCAAAAGCTTTCTTTCTCTTTTGTTTGGAGCATTTCCCATTGACTTTAAGTGTATTCTCCGTTGGCAAGAATGAGAAATCAGGGGAGAGGTTTTTGTGCATTCTTACAAATCCAGGGCCATGTATTTGTTGGTTGCTGATTGATCGGTGGAAACCTTACGGTTGCAGCTGCCAAGCAAAACCCACAGTTAAGTGCTACCTATAAAAACAAGCTTGGGACGGTTGTGTGGCATGTTCCATGGTATGTTTGGGCTCTGGAAGCTTTCTTAGGTGTCAGGATCTTGTTCCTGGGAGCATGTGCTTTCCAAAGAAGTCCATGGATAGAGAGTCAGCCCCGCCCCACCCCCATAGGACCATCTATGGTAGAAGTTTTCTATTGGGCAAGGTGAGACGAGACAAGAAGCAGATCTCTTCTCAATATTAACTCCTGGGTCTGAAGGGAACTAATCCATTCTTGTGCCTCTGGGCAACAGGACATTCAAATAGATTGGGGTTTTGTTCTTCTTTTTCAGCATTTCCCAAGGACATTCCAGCCTTCCTTAACCTTGCATTCCACAGCCTCACAGTGTCTATACCCTATACTCAGGAAATACTTCCTCAGGTTTAACTTAAATCCTTCTCCCTGCAACAGGAGACCACTGCTCTCCTCCGAGGATTCAGAGAACAGCTGCCTGGCCCCTTGCCAGTCCCATCATCTCACGTTCCCATTGTTCGGGGGGAGGGAATGGCTCTAGGCTTATGTTGATTGGCTCCCTACCACCCAGCAGGAACCCAGGCATGAACCCCATGCTCCTCTGGGGAGTTATTTTGCATACTTGGGGCACTGTTCTCCCAGGACTCTAAAATGATCACAAATGACTTATCACCCTCTGAAAACAAAAGTCTCTGCAGGGGCTTTGAGAGATGACATGAGAGAATGCTCTGCGCCTTGATGGTGTTTTACCTAACATTTGTGCACATGCACGTTCCACTCTAGGTATAATAACTATCATTTTAAAGATAAGGAAATGGCTTCGGCAACATTTGCACAGATTACAAGAGGGGAAACCAAGAGTTGGACCTCAAATCATGAAGGCATCAAGTTCAATGCTCTTTCTACTACACCAGAGGTGCTTCCTGGGGAGCAAATAAAGCCCTGGATCATTGACCATATATTTCTTATCTTCCAATTCTTAGTCTAAGGAACAGAGAGGCAGATACACAAGGAAATGGGCATAAAGACTCATCGAAACTGTGAACACATGGAAAGTCTTCTTTCAGTCACAAGAACTGTGGATTGGTGGTGGGGTAGGTAGCGGGAAAGGGACCCACATCACCGGGTGATCACGGGGGGCTGTAGAGGCAGATAGACCTGATTTCCAGCTCCAGCTCTAATACATGCAATGTGACACGGGACAGGTTTACTCACCTCTGAGCTTCAGTTCCATCATGTATGAAATGAGAATAATCATACCATTTTCACAGGGTTATTTTGAGGAGTAAAGGAGATAATCAGTATAAAGTGCTTAGCACAGGGTCTGACAGATAGGAAGAGCTAAATAAAAGTTAAATAGTAACTATTCATATTATGGAGTGAATAGAGCAATGAAACCGAATGGAGTTAAATTAGGAAAGGTTTCATGGAGGGAATAAAAGTGTAGTCGGACTTGGAAAGCAGGATTAGGGCTTGGTGAACAAGATGAGACAGTGCATTATTTCTTTGCCCTCAGCTTCCCATAGGCATAGATATGCCAGTCTTTGAATGTGGATGCCCAAACTATCTGTCTCCACGGACTTTCCCATTTTTAAACACACTGTGGAACAGTAAAATAGCAGAATCTCATTGGAGAAGCTGTGGTTGGATGGCTTACAGGAGACATAGAGAGATGCCAGCATTAAAGCAAAGTCTATCCCAGAATGAAGAATAGCTTCAGTATAACTCCATTAAAACTTGAGTGTGCTGTAATGTTGAGCTATTCTTGGTGTGGATAACTTCTTAAAAGGTTAAGTCTAATGACTTGTCTCGCTTGCCATAGATCTGCTGCTTCTGATATAGATGAGAGAGATGACCTCTCCAAGACTCTACAAATTATTGGAAATAGCGAGATTGCAATTCTTGGAACTTTCCTATTGATTGGTTAAGTAAATCATCTGCTAAATGGAAATCTAATTTGAAAGGTATACATTTAATAGAATTAATAAGTGAACTGATTAAGCAAAATGTTAGAAGTAACCAAAAAATGCCCTAATTGATTGGAAAAGTATCAACAGGCCCCAAAGAGTGAGGAGCCTGAGAGAGAAATTACTGGATGCTTTTAGGGATTGTGGTGACGCTGCTTTTGACATCTGCCCAGTTCAGTGTGGATTTGTGGAATACAAACCACACTGCCACAACTATTTCCAAAGGCATATAAATCAGGATGCATTTCTCTCCATGTGTGACAAGGCATTTAAGCGCCCAGGCTGAAAGATTGTGGGAAGTCCATCCTGGTTGTTGGTGCCACCAACTCACAATGTGGGTTTCTGTGGCTAGTGAAACGAAGTCAGGTAGTTTCACAGGCTGGGCCTCCCTGCATGTGGCTCCTGCTTAGATGGCTGGCAACGCGGTCTGGGAACCAAGTACATAACCTGCATTGGAAGGACACTTCTCACAAACAGGTGCTGAAATAAGACAACTGAGAAGAAAGTGGAGAGGGAGGAAGCAATCACATCCATTTAAAATCTACTCTGTGCCAGTCACTTGACTGCCATTTTTTTACCTAATCATCATACCAATTCTGCAAGATAAGAATTACTAAGCTCATTTTACAAAGGATTCAGCCTAGTGGCATTGCTGGGATTTGAACCCAGATCTGACTGACTCCAAAGTCTGTGAGTCCATGGTCTTTCCACCTCACAGGTTCGCCTCAAGAACATGGGATATTGTTTAATTTCACTGAGGCATTAGCTCGGGCTGCAAAGTTGTATCCAGATCAAGAAGTGTGGGGAATCACTGAGTATCATGTTAAATGATTAACAGGCAATGGGCAAAGAAGGTTTTAGAATGGGGTGAGGGTGCAGAATAATCAGAATTTTCTTTCCTACTTTTAGGAGTGTAATTCAATATAGAAAAGAGTAGGAGAGACCAAATGAAAAGCAAATAGGAGGAGAAAAGTCCTAGTTCTGGCCAGTTAGTAATAAAGGTTATTTTATTTTATTTTTATACAATTTTAAAGGTTACTTTCCATATATAGTTATTACAAAATATCAGCTATATTTCCTGTGTTGTACGATACATCCTTGAGCCTGTCTTACACCCAACAGTTTGTACTTCCCACTCCGCCATCCCTACATTGCCTCTCCTCTCCCTTCCCCATTGGTAACCACTAGTTTGTTCTCTATATCTATGAGTCTGCTTCTTTTTTTGTTGTATTCACTAGTCTGTTGTATTTTTAGATTCCACATATAAGTGATACCATACAGTATTTGTCTTTCACTGTCTGACTTATTTCACTAAGCAAAATGCCCTCCAAGTCCATCCATGTTGCTGCAAATGGCAAAATTTTCTTTTTTTATGGCTGAGTAGTATTTCATTGTGTATATACATCACATCTTCTTTATCCATTCATCTGTTGATGGACACTTAGGTTGCTTCCATACCTTGGCAATTATAAATAATGCTGCTATGAACATTGGGGTGCATGTATCTTTTCAAATTAGTGTTTTGTTGTTTTCAGATATATTACCCGGGAGTGGAATTGCTGGGTCATAAGGTAGTTCTAGTTTTAGTTTTCTGAGAACCTCCATACTGTTTTCTACAGTGGCTGCACAAACTTCCATTCCCACCAACAACGTACAAGGGTTCCCTTTTTCTCTCATCCTTGCCAACATTTGTTATTTGTGTTCTTTTTGATGATGGCCATTCTGACAGATGTGAGGTGATAGCTCATTGTGGTTTTGATTTGCATTTTCCTGATGATTAGTGTTGTTGAACATCTTTTCATGTGCCTGTTGGCCATCTGTATTTCTTCTTTGGAAAAATGTCTATTCAGTTCTTCTGCCCATTTTTAATTGGGTTGTTTGCTTTTT
Organism: Mesoplodon densirostris; assembly: GCF_025265405.1. NCBI lineage: Eukaryota > Metazoa > Chordata > Mammalia > Artiodactyla > Ziphiidae > Mesoplodon > Mesoplodon densirostris. The sequence continues at coordinate 114,657,025 of NC_082667.1, read as the reverse complement.
GATGTTTAGTTGTATGAGCTGTTTATATATGTTGGATGGTAATCCCTTATTGGTTATATCGTTAGTAAATATTTTCTCCTATTCAGTAAGTTGTCTTTTCATTTTGTCGATGGTTTCCTTTGCTGTGCAGAAGCTTTTAAGTTTAATTAGGTCCCATTTGTTTATTTTTGCTTTTATTTCCTTTACTTTAGGAGATGGATCCAAAAAAATATATTGCTGTGATTTATGTCAAAGGGTGTTCTGCCTGTGTTTTCCCCCAGGAGTTTTATGGTATGTGGTCTTACATTTAGGTCTTTAATCAATTTTGAGTTTATTTTTGTATATGGTGTTAGGAAATGTTAGTAATAAAGGTTTGAACCAAGATGGTAACCAAAAGACCTGAAAAAATGTGATGGATTATATTTTCCAAAAATGGCCATAACAATATTTCCCATCCCACATGTTCTTCCAGGAACTTGTCATTCCCCTTCAAGAGGTAGAGTCTATGACCCCTCTGCAGGAACCTGGCCGGGGCTTTGTAACTGCCTCAACTAATAGATTTTGACAAAAGTGATACTCTGTTGACTTCCAAGGATAGGTCCTAAAAAGTGATATGGCTTCTATCTGGTTCTCCCTCTCCCTGGATGCTTGTCCTTGGAAGCCATCCATTGTACTGCAAGAAAGACCAGGCAAGAGAGAGAGGTCCATGTGGAGAGAAACTGAGGCCCCTAGCCATTGGCCCCAGCTGAGCTCCCTGCCAACATCAGGCACCAACTTACTAGCCATGTGAGTGAGTCATCTTGGAAGTAGAGTAAGTCCCCTACATACGAATGAGTTCTGTTCTGAGGGTGTGTTCGTGAGTCCACTTTGTTTGTAAGCCCAACAAAGTTAGCCTAGGTACCCAACTAACACAGTCAGCTATATGGTACTGTACTGTAAGAGGTTTATAATATGTTTCACACAAATAATATATTAAAAAAACACAAAAAAATAAACACTTTTAATCTTACAGTATAGTACCTTGAAAAGTACAGTGGTACAACAGCTGGCATCAAGTGAACAGGCAAGAAGAGTTACTGACTGGAGGAGGGAGAGGAGGTGGGAGATGGTAGAGCTGAAGGATCATCAGCAATAGGAGACGGAGGGCAAGCTGCAATTTCACTCATGTCTGACATTGATGGCACAGGTTCTGGTTCCTTGCTGGATTCAATTCTATCTACTCTCTTGAAAAAACGATCCAGTGATTTCTGGGTAGTGGCTCTTTTTTTCTCATCATAGATGACACAGTACCACTGGATTTCATTCTGAGCGGCTGCTGCAACCTTTGTGTACCGTTCTACGTTCAAGTCCTATGCTTCAAAAACTAACAGTGCCTCCTCAAATAAAGAAAATCCCCTTGCCATTTCCTGCCTTGTGAATCTCTTCAGTTACTTCTTCTTCCTCTTGTCTCTCTTTGTCCTTTCTCTGGGCCTCCAATTCCATCAGGTCTTCATTAGTAAGCTCCTCGTGTTGCACAGCAAGGAGTTCAGTGAAGTCATCCCCTTGCAAATCTAGCTCCAGCTTCTCGCTGAGGGTCACTAAGTTGCTAAAGACCTCTTTGGACTCATTATCCACCTTCTCAAATCTACAGAAATCACAAACAAACTGTGGGCAAAAGTTCTTCCAAACTCCATTCATGGTGATGGCTGTAACCTCACGCCAAGCAAAGTCAATGTTTTGTATGGACTTGTAGATGTTAATAGTCCTTCCAAAATTGTCACAGGTTGTTCCTGATTCATCACATGCCTTTACTGCCTGACAAAAGTGTGACCAGTTTGGACGAGCAGTGTAGTTATTTGGTGGCAGATGCACTACTTTGATGTTGGGATGAAAGTCGTCCTTGAATGGGGGGTGGACCGGAGCATTGTCAAGGAGCAAAAGAATGTTGAATGGGACGTCCTTCTCTAAGCAATATTTTTCTACCTCTGGGATAAAATGGTGGAAAAAACAGTCCCGGAAAATGACCTGTGTAACCCAGGCTTTGGGGTTACTCTTCCACACAACAGGAAGAGAGCCCTTGGCTATGTTTTTAAGAGCGGTTGGGTTCTCTGAATAATAAACTAAGAGAGGCTTCAGCTTCATATCGCCAGAAGCATTGCTACGAAACAACAGCGTTAGCCTATCCTTTGCTGCTTTATAGCCTGGCATCAACTCTTCCTCCTTACTGATGTACCTTCGGTCTGACATCCTCTTCCAGTTCAGTCCTGTCTCATCCACATTAAAAACCTGCTTGGGTAAATACGCGCCTTCATTAATAATTTCTCAAAGTGTTTCAGGAATTCCCAGGCAGCTACCATATCTGCACTTGCTGCCTCGTCACTTACTTTTACATTGTGAAGGTTGGCTCTAGCCTTGAACCGATGAAACCAGCCATGGCTGGCATTAAAAGATGCACCCTCTGAGTCTTCACTGTATTTCTTCTTCAAGTCATTGTAAAGGCTTTTAGTTTTCTCTTGAATCAGCATTAAGCTGAGCAGGACTCGATGCTGAGCCTGCATCCACACACTGAGAAGTTTCTCCATCTCTTCCATCACTTTTCCATGCTTCTTTGATATTATTGTCGACATTATCGGCACAGCAAAGTTCACACATTCCATGATCTCATCCTTGTTCTTTAGAATCATGCCAGTGGTTGAACAATACACGTTACAAGGATGTGCGATGTCTACCATCTTTTTGCCTTGCTCCACTCTCTCAATTATTTTCACTTTTGCTTCCATCGTTATTGCTTGGTGCTTCTTAGCACTACCAGCTACATCACTGCTGCTTTTTTAAAAATTAATTAATTAATATATATTTTAAAATTTTTGGCTGCAGTGGGTCTTCGTTACTGCACATGGACTTTCTCTAGTTGCGGTGAGCAGGGGCTACTCTTCGTTGCAGTGCGTGGGTTTCTCATTGTGGTGGCTTCTCTTGTTGTGGAGCACGGGCTCTAGGTGCACGGGCTCAGTAGCTGTGGCACATGGGCTTAGTTGCTCCACAGCATTTGGGATCTTCCCGGACCAGGGCTTGAACCCGTGTCCCCTGTATTGGCAGGCAGATTCTTAACCACTGCACCACCAGGGAAGTCCCATCACTGCTGCCTTTACACTTACTTCCGGACATCCGGGGCTTGAAAAAAAGATACTGTACTACTGTACTCTATACAGTGCTGTACAATAAAGTACAAAAAAGCACAACCACTTGTGGAGGATGCACGCACGTGACAATGTACGTCAGACACATGAATTAACTTACGTGATTGGACATGCAAATGCACGTTTGCATCTTTGAAAGTTTGCAACTTGAAGGGTAGTACGTAGGGGACTTGCTGTAGATCTTTCAGCCCCCAGTGGAGCTGCCCAGATGATGCCACATGGAGCAAAGACAAGCTTTTCAGACTGAGCTTTGCCCAATTGCAAATTTGAGGACAAAATAAATGATTGCTGTTGTTTTAAGTTACTAAGTGTTGGGGTGACTTGGTATGCAGCCATAGATAGCCAGGACAAAAAGGGCCAATGGAAAAAAGAGTCACTGGTGTATCAACCAACAGGCATACCGATGAATCCTGGCCAAGTGGTAACAAAGGTCAATTTTATTTACTTGATTGTGTCTCCATTGCTCTAAGGAATGAAGATTTTAGAGCCGGGAAATATGTGCATCTAGATAACAAAGTACTAATAATAGCATTTCTAAAGTATCCACTCTAATGGGTGGAGATGGAGATTCAGATAATCATCCATAATGATGAATGATCCAATGGAAAATATACCTGCATTAGGAGTCTACTATATTTTAGGCAAAATGTTAGACCCTTCACATGCCTTTTCTCACCTAATCCTCATAAAACTCTTATAGAATCTTACTCTGATTTTACAGGATCAGAAAAAGTTAGAAAATTGATGAAAAAAAAATCATCTCACACCAATGAGTGGTAGGAGCAAGATTCAAACTCAAGTCTGACTGCAGAGCTCAGTCCCTTTGTACTACAGCATCCTACATATTTGCCAAAGGTGATTTCTCTTTGGTTTTTGCACACATGTGCTATTAATGGTTTTTGAGTTGTTTGGAGTGGATTCCTTTTTCTTCAGCAGCAGCATATTTATTTATACTTCTTGGCTACTATTTTTTTAAAAAAAGAATTTGCATTCCTGAAGCATATACAATCCAACGGTGTTGAAAGCAGATGGTCCACAAGTATGCTGTGAGACATGGGGAATTGAAATTAAAGAAAATTTTGTTACAGTTATGGAGTGCTGTGGTGCTTTGTACGTGCGTACATACAATGCAGTGTATGTCATAAATGGAAGTGGCTTTTTCTTCATGCACGAGTGTCTTGTAAGTTGAAGTGCAGAACACAGCAGTAGTTGTGCAAAATAAGCAGATGTCTGCCCTGATCAGTCTGCTTTAGAGTTCTGTTGGGGGCTTGTGATTGTTTGAATGGGAAGAGTTCCCTCAGTCGTTTCTTGGAGGGAAAAGATGTATAGAGGGCAGGAGGTGAGAGTCTCTCCCTCTGAAGGTCAGAGGGTTCAGTGATTGGAGGAAATGGACATCTAGGCTCTTCCATTCTGTTCTGGCACTGGCACTGCACACAGTGACCTTGCTCAAGTCATTAACCCCTTGTTTTGCTTATTAGTTCCTAGGGGACTGTAACACCAAGCCAGCCCTGCTGAAAACAAGTCAGTTCTTCAGAAAAAGTCATCAGTATATGTGCAAGCCCAAGAGCCCTTTATTATACACAGCTCTCTCTTTTCCTGTTTTTCCCCTGACAGCAATGCATTTCTTTCCTCAGCATGCCATTTTCAAAACCTTTGACATTCCAGGGCACCTCATCATTGCCTTCGTCGGGGATCATGCCAACTTGTCAGTTTTAATCTGTCCAAAAACCTGCATCTGCCAGCATAAACCTTTTTATTTCTTATATGTTGATACAAAGATTTCACACATTGATTTTTGAGTAGCTCTGATTTCATGCAAGCTAAGCAAACAGTGACAGGTTGGTACTTGGGGTAATGAATGCTCTATCAGATTAATATAAATCAATGGCATTGGCAAGTTTCAGATGAGGCACAGGGGTTGGGGTCTGGAGAGCACGAGCTGCCAGAACAAGACAGATGGTCAGAAGCTGACACTCTTACCTCTTTATCTTGATGGGCTCATTAGCAGATTTCTCTCCTTTGAGTGAGTCTTATTTGGCTTTAAATGGTACCCCACCATCCTGGAAAAAATACTGACATACCCTTCTTATGACCTGGCATGAAGAATATTCTAGTGTCCAGGGTCTGTTTAGCAGCCTGGAGGGCTAGGACTTGGGTAAATGGATACTAGAGTTACCATTTATCCAATAGGACCATTGGGGTCCAAAGAGTTACTGTATCCCTGTGAAGAACCTACTTTTCTAAAAACTACCATTTATTGAATGTCAAGTCCTCTACCAGGCATGCTATTTTATTTAATACAGACTCCATTATTTTTATCCTTGTTCTTGTTGTTTCTGTGCTATCGCATAAGTGAGAAACTGAGGATTAAGTAATTTGTCCAAAGGGACACAGCTGGGGAGTAGAAAAGGCAGAACTTGATTCTGGGTCTGTAGAACTCCGAAACCCTGAGGTTAACCACTGGTCTCGTGTACAAGAGCAGATGGCTAAGTCTATGGGCAGCTTTTTTGGTCCTGAACTGATGCCTCTCCTTTCTCCCTGCCTCCCTCGCTTCCTTCCTGCAGGCGTCGACCCTCAGCTGTCTCTTTCTTCCCTTTTAAACAATATACCTCTATCCAAAGGTTCTTCCTCCTCTAAAGCTGGCAGTGGAGCAGGGGGTAGTAACCTTGGCTCCCTTCTTTCCTACTCTTCCTCCAGATGACCACCATCATGGGACAAAAACAATAAATGGCCAAAAGGTTTCAGAAGTCCTATAGGGTTTTTCATAGTCATTGATCCATCAAATAGAGGTTTTGACTTCCTATTTATTTATTTATTTATTCTTTTCCTTTATGGTTTATTACAAGATATTGAATATAGTTCCCTGTGCTATACAATAAGACATTGTTGTTCATCTATTTTATATATAGTAGTTTGTATCTGCTAATCCCAAACTCCTAATTTTTCTGCCCGACCTTTCCCCTTTGGTAACCATAAGTTTGTTTTCTACGTCTGTGAGTCTGTTTGTTTTCTAAATAAGTTCATTTCTGTCATTTCTTAGATTCCATATATAAGTGATATCTTATCCTCTATCTGATTAACATCACTTAGTATTGATAATCTGTAGGTCCATCCATGTTGCTGCAAATGGTGGTATTTCATTCTTTTTATGGCTAATACTCCATTGTATATATGTACCACATCTTCTTTATTCATTCATCTGTTGATGGACATTTAGGTGGCTTCCATGTCTTGGCCATTGTAAATAGTGCTGCTGTGAACATTGGAGTGCATGTATCTTTTTGAATTAGTGTTCATCTTTTCCAGATTTATGCCCAGGAGTGGGATTGCTGGATCATATGGCAACTCTATTTTTAGTTTTTTTAAGGAACCTCCATACTGTTCTTCATAGTGGCTGCACCAATTTACATTCCCACCAACATTGTAGCAGGTTTCCTTTTTCTCCATACCCTCTCCAGCATTTATTATTTGTAAACTATTTAGTGATGGCCATTCTGAGTGGGTGATACTTCATTGCAGTTTTGATTTGCATTTCTCTAATAATCAGTGGTGTTGAGCATCTTTTCATGTGCCTGTTGGCCATATCTGTTAAGGTCTTCTGCCCATTTTCTGATTGGGACGCTTGTTTTTTTGATATTGAGTAGTATGAGCTGTTTGTATATTTTGGAAATTAAGCTCTTGTCAGTCACATCATTTGCAAATATTTTTCCCACTCAGTTGTCTTTTCATGTTGTTTATGGTTTTCTTTGCTATGCAAAAACTTATAAGTTTGACAGTTCCCATTTGTTTATTTTTGCCTTTATTTCTATCACCTTGGGAGACTGACCTAAGGAAACATTGCTATGATTTATGTCAGAGAATGATTTGCCTATCTTCTCTTCTAGGAGTGTTATGGTGTCATGTCTTATATTTAAATCTTTAATCCCTTTTGAGTTCATTTTTGTGTATGGTGTGAAGGAGTGTTCTGACTTCACTGATTTACATGCAGCTGTCCAGCTGTCCAGCTTTCCCAACACCACTTGCTGAAGAGACTGTCTTTTCTCCATTGTATATTCTTGCCTCCTTTGTTGAATATTAGTCGACTGTAGGTGTGTGGTTTTATTTCTGGGCACTCTATTTGGTTCCATTGATCCATATGTCTGCTTTTGTGCCAGTACCATGCTGTTTTGATTACTATAGTTTTGTAGTATTGTTTGAAGTCTGGGAGAGTTTTGCCACAAGCTTTATTCTTTTTCCTTTGGCAATTTTGGATCTTTTATGGTTCCATATAAATTTTAGGATTATTTGTTCTAGTTCTATGAAAAATGTCATGGGTAATTTGATATGGATCACATTAAATATGTAGATTGCCATTTTAACAATATTAATTCCTCCAATCCAAGAGCATGGGATAGCTTTCCATTTCTTTGCCCCATCTTCAATTTCCTTTATCAGTGTTTTATAGTTCTCATTGTATGAGTCTTTCGCCATCCTCGGTCAGGTGTATTCCTAGGTATTTTTCTTTATGCTATTTTAAAAGAGATATTTTTTAACTTTCCCTTTCTGATATTTCATTGTTAGTGTAAAGAAATACAACAGATTTCTGCACGTTAATTCTGAATCCTGCTACCTTTCTGAATTCATTTATCAGTTCTAGTAGTTTTTGTGTGAAGTGTTTGGGGTTTTTAAACATATAGTATCATGTCATCTGCATGTAATGACAATTTTACCTCTTCCTTCCAATTGGGATACCTTTTATTTCTTTTTCCTGTCTGATTGTTGTGGCTAGGACTTCCAATACCGTGTTAAATAGAAGTGGTGAGAGTGGGCATCCTTGTCTTGTTCCAGATTTTAGCAGGAATGCTTTCAGCTTTTCACCATCCAGTACCATGTTGACTGTGATTTTGTCATAAATGGATTTTACTATGTTGAGATATGTTCCCTCTATACATGCCTTGGTAAGGTTTTTTTAAAAATCAAATCATTGAATTTTATCAAATGCTTTTTCTGCATATATCGAGATGATCCTGGGGCTTTTATCTTTTCTTTTAGTGATGTGGTGTATCACATTGATTGATTTGCATGTGTCGAAGCATCCTTGTGACTCTTGGATGAATCCAAATTGATCATGGTGTATAATCTTTTTTATGTGTTGTTGGATTCAGCTCACTAGTGTTCTGTTGAGAATTTTTGCATCTATACTCATCAAAGATATTGGCCTGTAATTTTCTTTTTTGGTAATGTCTTTGTATGGTTTTGGTATCAGGGTGATGGTGGCTTCCTATAATGACTTTGGGAGTGTTCCCTCCTCTTCGGTCTTTTGGAAGAATTTGAGAAGGATTGGTATAAGTTCTTGGTATGTTTGGTAAAATTCCCCAGTGAAGCCATCTGGTCCTGGACCTTTGTTTGTAGTGAGTGTTTTTAAAATCACAAATTCTGTTTCACTTCTAGTGATCAGTCTGTTAAAATTATCTACTTCTTGATTCACTTTTGGTGGGCTGTATGTTCCTAGAAACGTGTCCGTTTCTTCTAGGTTGTCCAGTTTGTTGCCATATAATTGTTCATAGTATTCTCTTATGGATTTTTTGTATTTCTGTGGTGTTGGTTGTTATTTCTCCTCTTTCATTTCTCGTTTTGTTTATTTTGTTCCTCTCTCTTTTCTTCTTGGTGACCCTAGCCAGAGGTTTGTCAATTTTGTTTACCCTTTCAAAACCAGCTCTTGGTTTTATTGATTTTTTAATCTCTTTTTTATTTATTTCCTCTCTGAAATTTATTATTTCCTTCTGCTGGAAATAATAAAGTTTTTGTTTGTTTTCTTTTGTTTGTTCTTCTTTTTCTAATTCTTTTAGGTAGTAAGTTAGGTTATCTATTTGAGATTTTTCTTGTTTTTTGAGGAAGGCCTGTATTGCTATGAACTTCCCTCTTGGGACTGCATTTCCTGCACCCCATAGATTTTGTATGGTTGTGTTTTCCTTGTCATTTGTCTCAAGGTATTTTTAAATTTCCTCTTTGATTTCATTGTTGACCCATTGGTTGTTTTTTTTTTTAGTAGCATGTCATTTAGTCACCAGGTAATCATTTTTTTCTCATTTCTGTTTCTGTTGTTCATTTCTAGTTTCATACTGCTGTGGTCAGAAAAGGTGCTTGAAATAATTTCTATCCTCTTAAATTTATTGAGGTTTGTTTTGTGATCCAGTATGTGGTCTATCCTAGAGAATGTTCCATGTGCACCTGAAAAGAATGTGTGTTCCGTATTTTTCAGGTGTAGTGTCCCGAAAATATCAATTAAGTCTAACTGTTCTATTGTGTCATTTAGGATCTCTGTTGCCTTATTGATTATGTCTAGAAGATCTGTCCATTGACATCAGTGGGGTGTTAAAGTCTCCTACTATTTATTCCTGTTAGTTCTTCCTTTTATGTCTGTTAATATTTGTATTATGTATTTAGGTGCTCTTATATTGGGTGCATATATATTAACGTGTGTGACATCCTATTGATCCTTTTATCACTATATAATGTCCTTTTTCTTTATGGCTTTTGTTTTAAAGTCTATTTTGTCTGATATGAGTATTGCCATCCTTGCTTTCTTGTCATTTCCATTTGCATGAAATATCTTTTTCCATCCTCTCACTTTCAATATCTATGTGTGTCCTCCACCCTAAAGTGGGTCCCTTGTAGGCAGCATATTGTAAGCTCTTGTTTTATTATCCAGTTATCCACTCTATGTCTTTTGATTAGAGCATTTAGTCCATTGTAATTTAAGGTAATTATTGATATGTATTTATTGCCATTTTAAATACTGTTTTCCAGTTGATATTATATTTCTTCTCTGTTCCTTTAATTTTTGTCATTCTTTTTCCTTTTGTGGTTTGATGGTTTTCTATTGTATTATGCTTGAATTCTCTTCTTTTTGTGTTTTTGTGAATCTATTGTATGTTTTTGATTTGTGGTTTCTCTGATTTTCAAGTATGTTAACCCATTACTATATCTACTTGTTTTAGACAGGTAGTAATATAGGCTCAAACACATTCTAAAAAAAAATCTACATTTTCTTACTCCCCTCCCCCACATTTTATGATTTTTGATATCCTCTTTTATATCTTCATGTTTATCCTTTTGCTGTTCATTGTACTTATTGTCACTTTCATAATTTTTTTAAATCTATGTACTGGCTTATTTAAGTGATATAACTTCCAATTGTGATTTTCTCTTTCCTATAGATTCTTGCTTCTTTTCTATTTAGAGAAGACCTTTCAATATTTCTTTTAGGATAGGTTTAGTATTGCTATATTCTTTTAGTTTTTGCTGTTCTGAGAAATTTTTTCTCTCTCCTTCTATTCTAAGTGATAGTCTTGCTGGGTAGATTATCCTAGGTTGCAGGTTTTTCCCTTCCAGGAGTTTCAATATATCTTGCCACTTTCTTCTGGCCTGCAGTGTTTCTGTAAAGAAATCAGCTGATAGCCTTATGGGGGTTCCCTTGTAACTAACTCTTTTTTTCTTGCTGCCTTTAGTATCCTGTTTTTCACTTTTGCTGTTTTAATTATAATATGTCTTAGTGTAGGTCTGTTTGGTTTCATCTTGCTTGGAGCTTCCTGTACCTGGATATTTGTTTTCCTTCTTTAGGTTTGGGAATTTTTCAGCCATAATTTCTTCAAACACATTTTTGATCCCCTTTTCTCTTTCTTTTCCTTCTGAGATCCCTATTATATGTAGTTTGGCTTGCTTTATCCCATAGGTCTCTTATATTGCTTTCGTTTTTTTTTTTTAATTTGGCTTTCTGTCTGCTGTTCTGATTGGGTGATTTCCAGTGTTCTATCTTCCAGATCATTTATTCTTTCTCCTGCATTATTTAGTTTGCTAGTTATTGTTCAGCTTTCATCTCGACAAATGCATTTTCTAATTTTGTTTGGCTCTTCTTTATAGTTTCTAGTTCCTCATTACAGTGATCTGCATTTCTATTGATAGCCTTTCTTAATTCCTTCAGTATTTTTATTACTTTCTTTTTGAACTTGGGATCTGGTAAACTGGAGAGGTCTGCTTCATTGTTTGTTCTTTCAGGGAATTTTTCTTGTTCTTTTAATAGGGAGTGGCCCCTCTGCTTCTTCATTTTCCTTATATTTTCTCTGACTCTATAAATTTAAGGGAAACAGTCATCTACTGTGGTCTTGAAGGGCTGTTTTTGTGTGGGAGCATCCCTGTGTGGCCTGCATGCGTCTAATATTTTTGGTGCCAGGGCTGTTTTTAGTATGGATACCTGCCACATATTTCCTCCGTGGCTGTTATCCCCTTGACAGTGGGTGTGATTGGTGTTGTGGTGACCAGAGCCTGCACTGGATGTTGAGCTGGGCCTGCTCTTTGCTCTGTAGTTGTCACAGAGCAGGATGGAGGCAGGGTCTGCCCCCCAGTTGTTGGAGTAGAAGCCCCCAGATCTGGTTCTGAGCTGTGTCGTGAGGTGGGCAGGACTGGAGCCCCTGAGTATACCTCCACAGGAGCTGTTCACTGGGAAGTGTACTCTGTGGCATCACCTGTAACCCGTTGTGTGTGCTCACAAAGTACACTGTTGTTGGCACTGCCCTTGGCCCCGCCTCAGTCAAGGGAATGCAGGTAATCAGCCAGGATGTCCCTCAGGCTCTGTGTTCACAAAGCCATTGGCACTGTTAGGCCGCCAAAATTAGGCACCAGGACCTACTGTAGCTGCGCATCTGGACTTTCCGTGGGAGCTACAGAATCAGCCCAGAGCCCAACCCCACCTCCACGCACCCACAAAGCCCACTGCTGCTAACACTGGACCAGCCACAGCCACAGGAGCACCTGTAATCTGCTTGGATGTCCTGCAGATGCTGAGCTTGCATAAATCTGCCCAAGTCACACAGCCACTGGGACAGGGCTCAGATTTCAGCCCCTCCTCTACATGTGGGCACCCTCTGGCACTTGCGTGCTCCCAGAACTCATAGAGGTGAAGCCACGCCCACTGTAAGCATGCTGAGAGTAAGGCTGCTGTGGTGGGGCCCCACCCCTCCCTTCACGTGTGCATCAACAATGGGACTTCTATGGCAGACCTGGGCTCCATGCCGTGCACACACCCAGTTGTGGCCCAGACCATGCTCCAGTTCTTTCAGGCTGTCTCCACACAGCCAATCCCAGTCCTCTCCCAGGTCTGTCTGTGAAGCCTGAGTTTCAGCACCCAGCCACCTCCACCTTCCATACCAGCAGACACATGTCTCTGGCTGGGGAGTGCAGCGAGGTGGCCAGGACTGTCTCTGCTGGTCTCTCTCTGTTCTGCCTGCTGCGAGCCAGCTACTGCATTCTCCTCTGAGCCTCTGAAGCTCCCTCTGTCCCAGCTGGTCTCCCAGCCAGTGAAGGGGGTTCCCAGGGTGAGGGAACCTTTCCTCTTTCACAGCTCCCTCCCAGGGACACAGGTCCCATCCCGATTCCTTTTTTTTTTTTCTTTCAACCTGCCTGGTTACCTGGTGATCCTTCTTGCAGCTTCGATTGTATGAGATCTTCTGTCAGCATTCAGTGGGTATTCTGTGAGAATTGTTCCACATGTAGATGTGTTTTTGATGTATTTGTTGGAGGAGGTGAGCTCCATGTCCTTCCATTCCACCATCTTGCTATTTATTTATTTTTAGTGATTCACTTTTTAGATGGTATCTTGAGTTCTCTCTTAATTGGCTTGGCTGCTTACAGTTGAGAGAGATTCAGCCTGAAAGACCTGCCAAGCATGAGATTCTTAGACCTACTTAATAATCTGTACCCCAAATATGAGTTACTTCTGCATTTCTTCATTCCTTTGCTCCTGGTCAGCTTCTCTAACTGAGAATAAAACTCCCGTCCATGGCCCCAAACGATTATCTGTAGCACTTTAAACTTGAGCTTTGCAGACGCCTTCTCATACTCAGAGCAATCTCCTTGGCTCCAGCAGCCAACTCTCTGTATCCTGGTGATTTGCCAGCAGAATACACACCAGCTGTATCCCAACACTGATTCTATGTTCCATCTGTACTCTCCTCATTGTTGAAGGAACTAGACCCCATCCTTTCAACCCACTCAGTCTCTGAGCTTTGCCACATAGTCTTACAGTTACCCTCCACCCTTCGTTAAAAAAAAAAAAAAAAAGCTTCTCTATCTGAGATCCTTTAACACTACTTTCCTAGTTCTCCAAACTCCATGATTTCTCTTCTTCTTTTTCTACCACTGCCTAAGGTGTAAACCCCACTGCTTAGTCCTTGTCTTCTGCTTTTCAGCTTTTACACTAACTGCCCTCAAGAGCATATCCAGACATGGTTTCAAGTACCATTGTAATAATAATTCACAAATCTCCATACTCCTCTTAATTCCAGATTGCTTCCTCTGGGAAATTTCCACTTGAAGATTCTACCATTATCTCTAACTTACCGTGCCTAAACTTCCCATTTATGTCCATAGCATCACCATCCTTCCAGACTCATTTTTTTCAACTTGAACACTTTCTTTCCCATCAGATTTATTCATTTATCCATGTGTTCATTCATCCACTCACTCAGTAAACATTTACTAAATGCCTATTCTGTGTCAGATTCTGGGTGAGGCACTAAAGATAACAAAAGTAAATGATATATCCTGAATCTAAAATTGACGATCCTCCATCCATCAAGAACATCCCCTATCAACATTTTCTCTCATGGTTTCCAACAACACTAAGTGCTTTAGTCAAACTGGTTTCCTAGACTTCACACTAACACGTGAAGCTACTCTCTTACCTCCGTGCCTTTGTTCTTCTTGTTCTTTTTGCCTAGAACAACTTCCCTTACTTTTTCTGCCATCTGAAATCAACATTTCCTTCAGGTCCCATCTATTTTCAAAGTCTCAACCAAATGCTTTTTTCCTTTTCTGAATTCCTATAGGATTTTGTAATTCAATCCCATTATGATCACAGGAAGTAGAAAAGCATGGCTGAGAATGTTTTAGTAATAGAAAAGTCTTTAGTGAAGTTGTCATAGCAAGGGCATATTTTTGGGGCAAGGACACAATTAATGCATTCCTTTACTCATCCATTTATTCATTCAGTTCTGATCTCTGTGAAAAAAAAAAAGGCAAGGGCTCCCAGAGGGCATGAGGCCAGTGCCAGGGGGGTTGTTCACATTATGCTTACCTTGGATTCTGGACAGACCTGGCCCTGCTGGTCTGTAGCATAGTGGCACCTGGTGGCACTTGCTGGCGGGGATCAGGCCTGCCTGAAGGAGGAGCTGGATATGTAATACCTGTATACAATGAAGGAGCTGTGTCATGCAGGACTCACCTGATGCCCACCCAACTTCATGACGGATCTCTTCCAGAGGGTCCATCCCAAAAGGGTAGCCAATAACCCCAACACCCTCGCAGATAATATGCTTTGATGTTTTAAGGAGAAAGGGTATGTCAACCAGAACAACCTTTTCTTCGACATCTCCTGAGTGGGCAGTCAAATGAAAGTCCTGAATGTTGAGCTCCACATGTTCAAGCCCCAGCATTTTCCCAGGACCCTGCCCTTGACAAGTCTACCATTATTACAGGGTGGAAGTCTGTAAGATCCTGGGCCCATGCCAGAATTAGAGTGAGGGAGCTTTCTTTCAAGTAAGGATCTTCCTCTGGCCTCTAAGTCTGGCACAGATGATGATTGACTGCATCGTGGGAAACACTTCAGCTTGAGCTTTCTGGGGCAGACCATGAAGCCACTAAATGACAGTTACCACAGGACCCAGTGGAAGGGGATCACAGTGATAATAGGAACCCTGTACTGGCCCTTGGCCAATAACAAGGGCAACATTTTGTTGTTGCTGAAGAGGGTACCTGTCCCTGCCCATCATGCTACACTCACTTTCAGAGCTGGAGAGTCTGTCCTAGGTAGAACTCTCTGCAGACCTCACCTCAGCTACCCCAGATGGTGGCCCCAGAGTGCAAGACACAGCTTGAAAGTGCTTGTGATGGCCAGATGTGTCTTTTCTACATAGACTTCCAAGGATATAAGCTACACAGACAGGGATATCTCATTCGAGGCTATCAGGTCAATAGCTGCAACATTATTGGCTCTACCTTGTGACCACACTCTGGCACACAACTCCACTCACCTGGGGATGTGGAGGAGGAGAGGATGAGGAGGAAGGAGGCAATATCCATTAAGGAGCCTGCCACTCAAGTGTTCTTATTCCAATAGAATGTTTAACTCCCCATGTAAGCTTTAGAAGTCAGTGATTCTCTCTAGGTCTCACTATATCTATCTGTAAAATGGAATTGTCTTTACATCATAGGATGTTCAAGAGTATGAAGAAGGTACTGAGAGGAGGGATCTCACAAAAGTTTGTGGGAGGAGTGATTCTTGCTTGTGGTACAGCTTTTTCTGCAGTGATTACTCACCACTGTATCCCCAGGACCTAGAAGAGTGAACGGTACATAGTTGGCCTTCAATATGCATCAAATGAAAAAAATGAATGGACTGCAGCTTCTGCAGTCATTCATTCAAAGGCCATGTATGAGTTTTTAAGAGCTAGGTAAGCAGCTATAGTTCTCTTCTGCTTCTCTATGCCATTCCCCAGTGCTCAGTTTACAAACACCTCAGCTTGGGCCAACGTCAGTGACCACTCCCCCCACCCCTCCACCCCGTTGTCTGAATAGTGGAAGTTGTGTGTGGTTGCCTTGGGGCACTCAAAGAAGTTAAATGAAGGCTCTTAAGACCATCCCAAACCTGGGGTTGGGGTATGGATGGGGGGAAGAGGCAGATTCAGAAGTTGGGGTAGGAAGTCTTGGGTCCATAGCCTCCTCTAAGAGCTATATGCCTTGCCCAAACTCAGGCCTGGACTTCCTCTTTTTTTTTTTTTTATAGTGTTGCATTTCTTTCAGGTGTACAGCAAAGTGATTCCGATAGATAGATAGATATCTTTTTCAGATTCTTTTCCATTATAGGTTATTACAAGATATTAAATACAGTCCCTGTGCTATACAGTAGGACCTTGTTGTTTATTGTTGTATATAAAGTAGTTTGTGTCTGCTAATCCCAAACTAATTTATCCCCTCCCTTTCCACTTTGGTAACCATAAGTCTGTTTCTGTTTTGTAAATAAGTTCATTTGTATCTTTTTTTAGATTCCACATATAAGTGATATCATATTTATCTTTCTCGTCTGACTTCATATGATAATCTCTAGGTCCATCCATGTTGCTGCAAATGGCATTATTTCATTTTTTCTTATGGCTGAGGAATATTCCATTCTATACATACATACCAACCACATATTCTTTATCCATTCATCTGTCAGTGGACATTTAGTTTGCTTCCATGTCTTGGCTATTGTAAATAGTGCTGCTATGAACATCAGGGTGCATGCAGCTTTTTTTTTTTTTTTTTTTTTTTTTTCTTTTTTTGCTGTACGCGGGCCTCTCACTGCTGTGGCCTCTCCCGTTGCGGAGCACAGGCTCCGGACACACAGGCTCCGCGGCCATGGCTCGCGGGCCCAGCCGCTCCGCGGCATGTGGGATCTTCTGGGATCGGGGCACGAACCCGTGTCCCCTGCATCGGCAGGCGGACTCTCAACCACTGCGCCACCAGGGAAGCCCCCATGCAGCTTTTTGAATTAGAAATTTCATCTTTTCCAGATATATGCCCAGGAGTGGGATTGCTGGATCATATGGTAAGTCTACTTGTAGTGTTTTTTTGTTTGTTTAACAACTTTATTGGAGTATAATTGCTTTAAAATGGTGTGTTACTTTCTGCTTTATAACAAAGTGAATCAGCTATACATATACATATGTTCCCATATCTCTTCCCTCTTGCATCTCCCTCCCTCCCACCCTCCCTATCCCACCCCTCTAGGTGGTCATAAACCACCGAGCTGATCTCCTTGTGCTATGCGGCTGCTTCCCACTAGCTATCTATTTTACGTTTGGTAGTGTATATATGTCCATGCCACTCTCTCACTTTGTCACAGCTTACCCTTCCCCCTCCCCATATCCTCAAGTTTTTTAAGGAACTGCCATACTATTCTCCATAGTGACTGCACCAATTTACATTCCCAGCAACAGTGTAGGAGGGTTGCCTTTTCTCCACACCCTCTCTAGGATTTTTTATTTGTAGACTTTTTGATAATGGCCATTCTGACTGGGGTGAGGTGATAACACATTGTAGTTTTGGTTTGCAGTTCTGTAATAATTACTGATGTTGAGCATCTTTTCATGTGCCTCTTGGCCATCTTCTTTTGAGAAATGTCTATTGAGGTCTTCTGCCCATTTTTTTGATTGGGTTGCTTCTTTCTTTGATATTGAGCTATATGAGCTGTTTATGTATTTTGGAAATTAAGCCCTATTGGTTGCATCATTCGCAAATATTTTCTTCCATTCCATAAGTTGTCTTTTCATTTTGTTTATTGTTTTCTTCGCTGTACAAAATCCTTTAAATTGAATTAAGTCCCATTTGTTTATTTTTGCTTTTATTTCTATTACTCTAGGAGACAGATCCAAAACAATATTGCTGCAATTTGTCAGAGCATTCTACGTATGTTTTCCTCTAGGAGTTTTATAGTATCTGGTCTTACATTCAGGCCTTTAACCCATTTTGAGTTTATTTTAGTATATGGTTGTTAGAGAATATTCTAATTTTATTCTTTTACATGTAGCTGTCCAGTTTTACCAGCACCACTTATAGAAGAGATTGTCTTTTCTCCGTTGTATATTCTTGCCTCCTTTGTCATAGATTAATTGGCCATAAGTGCATGAGTTTATTTCTGGGCTTTCTATCCTGTTCCATTAACCTATGTGTCTGTTTTTGTGCCAGTACCAGACTGTTTCGATTACTGTAGCTTTGTAGTATGGCCTGAAGTCAGGGAGCATGATTCTTCCACCTCTGTTCTTTCTCAAGATTATTTTGGCTATTTGGGTTTTTTGTGTGTTTCTGTATAAATTTTTAAATTATTCTAGTTCTGGGAAAAAACACCATTGGTATTTTAATAGGGATTGCACTGAATCTGTAGATTGACTTGGGTAGAATGGTCATTTTAACAATATTGATTGTTTTCAATCCAAGAACACGGTATATCTTTCCATTTGTTTGTGTCAACTTCAATTTCTTTCATCCGCATCTTGTAGTTTTCAGAGTACAGGTCTTTTGCCTCCTTAGGTAGATTTATTCCTAGGTATTTTATTCATTTTGATATGATGGTTAATGGGATTATTTTCTTAATTTCTCTTTCTAATAGTTTTTTAGTGTATAGAAATGCAACAGATTTCTGCATATTAATTTTGTATCCTGCAACTTTACTGAATTCACTGATGAGCTCTAGTAGTTTCCTGGTAGCGTCTTTAGGGTTTTCTAGGTCACCTGCAAACAGTGACAGTTTTACTTCCTCCTTTACAACTTGGATTCTTTTTATTTCTTTTTCATCTCTGAATGCTGTGTCTAGGACTCCCAAAACTGTGTTGAGTAAAAGTTGCAAGAGTGGGCATCCTTATCCTGTTCTTGAACTTAGAGGAGAAGGCTTTCAGCTTTTCACCATTGACTATGATGTTAGCAGTGGGTTTGTCATATATGGCCTTTATTGTGTTAAGGTATGTTCCCTCTATGCCCACTTTCTGGACGGTTTTTATCATAAGTGGATATTTAATTTTATCAAAAGCTTTTTCTGCATCTATTGAGATGATCATATGGTTTTTATTCTTCAGTTTGTTAATGTGGTGTATCATGTTGATTAATTTGCAGATATTGAAAAACTCCTTGCATCCCTCGGATAAATCCCACTTGATCATGGTGTATGATCCTTTTAATGTATCAATATTGTTGGATTCAGTTTGCTAGTATTTTTGTTGAGTATTTTTCCACCTATGTTCATCAGTGATACTGGCCTATAATTTTTTTATGATATCTTTGTCTGGTTTTGGTATCAGGTGATGGTGGCCTCATAGAATGAGTTCAGAAGTGTTCCTTCTTCTGCAATTTTTTGGCATGTGTTTAAGAAGGATAGATGTTAACTCTTCTCTAAATGTTTGGTAAAATTCACCTGTGAAGCCATCTGGTCCTGAGCTTTTGTTTGTTGGGAGTTTTTTTAATAACTGATTGAATTTCAGTACTGGTAATTGGTCTGTTCAGATGTTCAGATTTTCTATTTCTTCACGGTTCAGTCTGGGGAGATTGTACCTTTCTAAGTATTTGTCCATTTCTTCTAGGTTATCCATTTTATTGTCTCTTTTGATCCTTTGTATTTCTGTGGTGTCACTTGTAACTTCTTTTTTGTTTCTGATTTTATTGATTTGGGCCCTCTCTTTTTCTTAATGAGTGTGGCTAAAGGTTATCAATTTTGTTTACCTTTTCAAAGAACAAGTTTTTAGTTTCATTCATCTTTTCTGTTTCATTTATTTCTTCTCTAACTTTGGGTTTTGTTTGTTCTTCTTTGCTTTAGGTGTAAGGTTAGGTTGTTTATTTGAGGTTTTTCTTGTTTCCTGAGATAAGCTTGTATCACCATCAACTTCCCTCTTAGGACTTCTTTTGCTGTGTTCCATTGGTTTTAGATTGTTGTGTTTTCATTTTCATTTTTCTCCAGGTATTTTTTATTTCCTTTTTGATTTCTTCAGTGATCCATTGGTTGTTTAGTAGCATATTGTTTAGCCTCCATGTGTTTGTGTTCTTTGCAGTTTTATCATGAAGTTGATTTCTAGTTTCATGGTGTTATGGTTGGAAAAGATGCTTGATATGATTGCAGTTTTCTTAAATTTACTGAGACTTGCTTTTGGACTTGCTGTCTTCAGGCCTGTCTCAGGAATGTGGAGTTGGGGAGGGAACAGGACAGATGGAAGCTATCTTGGCATGTTGGCAGAGTTAGATCCTCCAGTTCTCCAGTGCTGTGCCTTTTGCCAGCATTCTCATGCCTTACACCATCAGGATGACAGAGAGGACCTAGACCCCAACTCTGCAGGAACAAGAGGCAGGGTATCTGCTTCCCCCATGAAACTGAGGCTGGGTATGGAAGAAAAAAACCCTTTTTAATAGTTTCTATCCCTCACCTTGACACTCCTACCTGAGTTCCAGGTGAGACTGCCAGGGCTCTAATTGACTCAGAATCAGAGCTCTTGCCTTGCCATGAAGCTTCCTCCATGTCACCAAGTTGTAGGAAGATAATAGTGTCAGTTATTTATCTATTGTCTGTCATTCCCATACACATCCTTCCATACTCTGCTTAGACTTCTGTGCCAACTGCATTCCTAATGGATTCTGCATGTTAGGAGACACTGGAGGAAGATCAGAAATTAGAAGTGGAGAGAAGTTATTATTCCTCCTTTTTCTTCTTTGGCTTCTGGCAGTAACTGTGGATGGAAGTGGCTTCATTGCTTTAAGGATTCCAGCTTTGGTGTCAACAATCCTTCTTTGGTGGTTCTGGTAGTGACCATTTGGTTCTCTATGGGGTCAATATCTACGGGGTGGTCCACCCCATGGCTCCAGTATCAGCAAGTGCCACCATCTACCATGGTAACAGCATTATACATGGTAACCTCACTAACTAGTACAGCAGTCAATGCGTTATGTGCTCTGGAAACACCAATCCCTTCCTTTTCTTCTTTAGCCATATTTCCTTCCTGTAGTAAATAATTTCTGGGTTACTTCTTCTTCCCCCTTTTCCTGGTTTTGTTTCTTTAGGTCTTTTATAACTAGTTCTCTGTGTTAAATGCCTTCTGTTTGTTTTTCTTGTTGTATCCTGTCTGATATGCAAAAATTAAAGTAGGTGGTTATTCATGGGTAGAAAACAATTTTCTCATTTCTTCCCCAAAAGAAGTAGAAAGAAGGAAATATAAAACATTAAATTAACAAATACATTATTTCCCATTACAGTTAACCAAGCACTACCTTGTTGATCATAAAATTGGAACACTATTTGAATATTATTTTTCTTGGGTAAAAATATATTTCCATATATGATATGCTATTTCCACTGGAACTGAATTTATGTCATCTTAAATTAATTCTGAGTAATGTTTTACATCTGAACTCATTGTACTCTCTGAACTATTTGATACATCTTGTGCTACAATGTACCAAATTAAATGTGATATTTCCATACATGTACAAAAATAATGTCTTCCTCTTTGAGCCATTGTGGATGTATAGTATGGTCTAGACTTAAGTGAAGCAAACTTAAGAAATGAATGACTCCTGCACTCCTGCTAGCAAATCTCTGGATGAATGACATCATCTAGAAACCATTTATTTGAAAGTTTTGAAAGAGTTGTGATCTAAATGTTAATCTGAAAGGAACTAGCTGTTGAATGATAATTTATCCGGCCATCCATTCCAGCATAGGCAAAGCTATGGGGTCACTGAAGGTGATGTTCATCTATAATCATTAACATTGCAAAATGTTTACAATACATTGCTGAATGAATTGATTATAAAAGTTTGCATAATATTGCATTTTTGTTTAAAAAATATCCATATGGTTTTTAATTTTCTTTTTACTGAGTTTTTTACATTTTCTACAATGAAGATATATTAATTTTATTTAAAGGAAAAAAATTGTTAGTTAAAAGACAAGTTAGCATGCTCTGTGTTTTGTACAGCATAGGACTCTGTCCATAAGAGCTGTGTGGGGGTGATGCAAGAAGCAAGGAGGACTAAAGAGGAGCATGTCTGGGATCCACTCCTTCCAGGTTGTCAGGCAGGTCCCTACCTTATAGGAACAAGGTGCTGGATGACCGCTGAGGCTCTGCCCAACTCGAGGTTCCAAAATCCAAACTAAAATCCAATTCAAATTTATCAGGGGTCATCCTGTGCCAAGTGCCAAGACCTATAGTAGGTCCTAGAGAGACAGAGATGGAGGCCAGTACCTACCCTGTGGGCACCTATTACTTTGTCAAGGGATTGTTGCTGGCTTTGGAGTGGAAAGATTTCTCTTTGAACTCTGCCTCTCACTAGCTGTGCAACCTTGGGAACATTTCTTTTTAAGTTTCAGATTTTTCACTTTTAAAGAGAAGGTACTAATTCTTCCTTTTCTTTGTTGTTTGGAGGATTACATAGAATGATAAAGTAAGAGGGAGGGAGAGAGGGAAGGAAGAATAGAGAGAGAGAGAAAGAGTCATTCATTTTCTAGGCCAGTTTAGGCTTTTCAGGAATGAGAACAATCAATAGGAATGAAGAAGAAAATGGCAAAAAAAAAAAAAAAAAAAATCCTTACCCAAGGATGGATACCAAACTTTAAGAGTAAAGCATTGGATAGTACACATGGTTACAAGTTAGTGACATAGAAATCGTATAATATTGTAGTACCTCCTCATGGTCTTTGCCCTTTGTGAGCACATAGAGCTTTTCCACAACCAGATTTTCCATGTAATCTGTGTGTGGTTACTGAAGGACAAAGGATCTGCGCAGCCCTTCTTTCCCAGAGACCCCAGGTAAGTGGGAAATCAGGGTGCCCTGGACAGTGGTGGGAGATGGAAGAGCCACGGTCCACCGAGTCTGCCTCTAGACATAGAGTGGACAATACTGTGGTGGGCAAGGAAGGCTGGGGAGGGGGAAGATTACTTGGCCATGGTAAATGATTTCTACCTTATAGAAAATTTGTAGTTTCTATATTTTTCTAAAACAAATATGTAGGAAAACTTTATATGAATAACTTCTCTGTGAGTTTCAGACATCCTTTTGTTCTTGAAAGCCTTACCTCACTAAGTATGCTGTAAACGCCTTGAAAGCAAGAGTCCTGTCTTCATCTCCATTTGTAGGAATTCTTAGCACAGTGCTGGTCTCAACAAATCATTACTTGGAGGGTTCACCAATAGTCGTCTCTCACCAAAATTATTCCATTATTTATGTTTACATTGTACAATTAGCAGCCAACCATGGTAAGTCAAAATAATGGGCTTTCAGTTGGATAAATGGATTTGTTAACACACTGAATAATTATTCACCAGTAAATGAATCAGCCTAATTTTGCTTAAGTGTAGGTCATAGATAAAATAATGGGAACATGATGTTTTAAGACATTGATATGAACAAGAGATAAAGTCAAACAAAGGCCATGACTTCAGCACTAGAGGGAAGACAAGTTAGTTTAAAGGCAAACCAATCAATCAATCCAGCATTGTGTCAGATCCTTGAGGGATAATGAAAGGACAATTGCCCTGTCCTCAAGAAGCTTTGAGTCAAATTGAAGACTCAAGACACACCTGGCAATTAGGTAATAATAAAGATACTGTACATTCAGAAATGAAAAGATGTGGAATAACCAGTCTTTTCAGTTAGAAGGACTCCTTTTAAAAATAAGTTCTTTTTAAATAAATAATAAAATCAATTTATTAAATCAGAAAAATCCATAACCAAAAATTAAAAATCATAAGTCACATAATCATTCAGAGATAAGGACTGTTAACATTTCAGTATATCTTCATCCAGATCATCTTTGTATAAATAATAGGTATTTCAGTAAAACAAGATCACATCATAAAACTGTTTTTAACTTATTAGTTGTACTCAACAACATATTATGAAAAAAACTGAAAATATTCTTACCAAGTTGTAGGTTACACAAAGCTGGGAAGGAGAGCCATTGATGAAAGAATCACCATCTAGAAAGGTCTTGCCAGAAGAGAACAAGGGCCAAACTAACAAGATTAAATTTAACAGAGATACCTCTTAAGTCCTTAACTTAGATCGAAGGCCTATAGGTCTTGGTTGACTGAAAGTATGATAGGAATCAACAGTGTCACTGGCTTTCAAAATGCTAATGTAAGCTAGGCTGTTTCAACAAAAGCATGGTACCCAATAATAGGAAGGAAATGTCCTCTCTAGGTTGTGAAGTCTGACCATATCTTGAGTCCTATACTCAATTTTATGACCCAGGATGGTCAAAAGGACAATAAGCAAGATGGAAATCGTCAAGTGAGTCATAACTGTGAGACCTAGAGGTGCTTAGCTGGAAAAGAGGAGACTTTGAGGCTGTGTGTGTGCATGTGCCTGTGTGATTGTGTGCATGTGTCTGTGCAGAAATTCTACACACATACACAGAGAGCTATACTGCAGAAGAACAATGTGATACATTTTGTGTAACTTCAGAAGACAAAAATAGTTGGACATCTCTGAGCTCATCCTCATAGCACTGTAACAGAGGAATAACTTTATAAACATTTGAGCCATCCAACAGTGGAACAGACTGTCTTTTTGGTGGTGAGTTCCCCTTTCTCTGAAAATACTTAAGCAGAGGTAGAATAAGGTATATTGTAGAGAGATTCCTGCCATTGAACTTGAATTATCCTGTGGTCCTTCTGAGATTATGAGATAAAGTGAAAGAATATTATTGAACTGAATACTTTGACTCAATTTGTGCATGTGCAAGTATATGGGTGTATCAAATTATCTAAATTTTAAAATATTTATATCTTGGAAACTTTCTCTTAAAAATATATTGAGTTTAGATGTAAAAAAATTTCATGATTATTTCTCCATGATGTAGCAGAGAAAGACAAAGTTTGAATTCCAGCTGTGCCTCATCCTTAGCAGTATGACCTTGAGAAATATGGTTAAACTCTTTGAGTCTTATTATCCCTGTTTTAGAAGAAATAACCCACAGTCAAAGGAGCATTGTGAAGATTAAATGATTTTATGGCTCACACTGCCTGGCACATTATTAGCTGCTTAATATATAGTAATTGTTGTTGTGATAATAATTATGATTATACTGGCCTTTCCCATCCCTTTCACAGCACCCCCTCCCTTTCCTTTCTTTCTCACCAGAATCTCTTCTTACTCCCTGACTTTATCTTTCAAGGCACTGTCAGTTTATCTCTGTGTCAGTGTATAACTATCCCATCTCTCCTATGATTCTGTGAGTGCTGTTTAAGGAAGATTAGACTGGCAAGGGTGTGCAAGGAATAGATGTAAACAGAGAAGTAAGACAAGAGAGTGCAGGAAAACCAGAACAGTCAGCTCTTTTCCCTTCTCCAACTCCTCACTGTCCCCACCTCTCCCTGAAAAGAACAAATACAGGAAGGAAGACCAGTGGAGGAAAAGATACCGTCAAAAGATCAGGAGTGTGGAGACATTGGAAAAAGCAGGATCTCACACTGGAAAGTCTCAAAAGGAAGTGGACAAACCGCCAGGCCCAGAGTGAGTGGAATGAAAAAGATAGATGGTTGTAGAGAAGATAACTAACGAGGCTCTGATAACTCTAATTTTCTGGGCCTTGGTGAGCTTTGCCTACACTTCAACTAAATGGAAATATAAATAGCTGAGAAAGAAGCCAGTGGATGGGAACTGACATAATGGACTCTATTGACTCTCTGAGATATAAGGGACCTTCTTAAAAGCATAATATTTTACGTGATCATTTGTCAGGCTTCCTCTGGGTGAGTGAGCTCCTTTGGGGGAGGTAAGTGGATTGGCTAATCTTAGTGTTTTGTTTAAAGTACACCCTGCGTTGTGCTAGAAATCAGTTAGCTTTACTGAGCAGACAGGGAGGGGAAAGAACATAGGCACCCACCACCCCCCTCCTTTCTCCCGAGGGCCCTCACCAGCTGAGTGCCCACTGGAAGATCCAAGGCCTACTTTCTTCTCTCCTCCACTAGCCTCTCCAGACCATCACTTTCTCCATCAGGGTCCTGGTCTGAAGGAACTAAACCATTCTTCTCTTCCTACTCTCACAGGGTGGAACTAATCCACAGGCCATCCTGGCATTTACCCAATGGACACCACTTCCTATTAAAATCCCTCACTCCACCCAGATTATCTACCCATGGATATAACCTCAGCTCTGTGAACTTGTATCTTCTACCTCTGTGGTCAGTGCTGGGGGCTTCCCTTATGCCCCAGCCCAAAGTGATCATCCCCACCCCCTCCTTATTCTCTTCACCAATAGTCTTTAGTGAATTTGGAGCTTGTTAAGAAACCCAGCTTCAAAGGCCCAAACTCAAAATTTCTAGAAATAGAGCCTGAGAATCTATCCTTTCACAAGCCCACAGCTGACTCTGATGTACAACATTATTTGAAAACTATTGGGCTCTGTGGGATTGTTTAGGACTTCCTATAAATTGTCATGTATTATATGTTAATTTTACATAAGTTGGACCTAGCATCCAGAAGTAAACCATGGTCTCCTAGACTGGGACCATCACTTATTTTCCTTGATATTTCCCTTCCCTGGCACAGGAAGAGGTGCTCAGAAAAATGTCTTTCGATGATATAATAAATTGGGTTTTGTCCATTTTATAGGATGACAGGTTGAGGACATGCTGGTTTAACATGATTCCATCTTAGTAAAGTCACAAAGCTTACCCATCTCTAAGCAGTCAACCCTTAAAGATTTACCCTAGGGATTAGAATTTTGAGAATTTCCCAGCCAGCTTTCCCTCCCCTGGCTGTCCACTCTCCCCACATCCAATATAATGATGGTAGTGCTCTCAGTTCCAACAGCAACTTACTCCTATTACTTCTGATACCACCTCTGTGAAACGATTTCTTAAATGCAAAATTACCATGTAACAAAAGTTCTCACCAGAGTCCTCCATTCTCTCTTAATACTTTATCTCCTAAGAGAAGAGAAATCTAGAGCAGAGGGAAAAGGCAATGTGGCCATTTGGATGTAGATGAAATATCCAGAAGCACATAAGAAGCTGCCTTTGGTTGGAAACATACACATACATCCAGTAACATAACCAAAGTGGTCCATCATGTAAACCCATGAAGAAAGAGGACACATATGTTAGAAAATAATTAATTCTGATGTCATCTTCATATACATCTTCATTTTGTGGATGGGAGTTAAATGACTTCAAGGTAATTGAGCCTGTGTAATGGGAGTCTCAAAGTCTGAACTGACAATGTGAAGCATTTATTTTGGTGAGAACATACGATGACTGATTGTGTAGAAAGATTTTTCTGGCTCAAAGAAGATGTAGAACTGTGACTCACACTTTCACTTGGACTGTGCTCCCAAGTAAAGAAGAACACTTCCATACAACTCCATCTGCACCCAAGAGAGACCAAATCTACAAAAAATGTCGAGTTTTTTTTTCTTTTACTTTCCTGACATTTAGTTACTATTTTTCAGTAAGCAGAATTACTTGCTATTAAACAGTTTCAGTATACAAATTCCTACCAACTGACTCAGGAGCTCACTCTCAGATGCAGGTGAACTGCTGTCCATGAACATTTACCAGTTCAAATCCTACCCACCCTCTGAGATTCAATGCGAGCTTTGCTTCTCCTTCAAGGTGGAGTCCAGAGCCGGTCCTGACAAATAGGAACACATCCTCTTTTCATTCTTACTTCCAAACCTTCAGATAAAGGTCTGCCAATGTTCTTGCTCTTTTCTACACTCTGTTTGCTGTTTCCACCTCCAGTTCTGCAGACACCCTTTCCCCCCCACCCCATCCCTCTCTGAATTCTACCTATGCTTCAAGGCTTGGCTCAGGTAACGTCTCTTTTTTTTTTTTTTTTTTTTGTGGTACGTGGGCCTCTCACTGTTGTGGCCTCTCCCATTGCAGAGCACAGGCTCCGGACGCGCAGGCTCAGCGGCCATGGCTCACGGGCCCAGCCGCTCCGCGGCATGTGGGATCTTCCCAGACCGGGGCACGAACCCGTGTCCCCTGAATCGGCAGGCGGACTCTCAACCACTGCGCCACCAGGGAAGCCCAGGTAATGTCTCTTTGATGGAGGAGGTTTCTCCATCAACTTATCCTCCAGTTGGTCACCTCAATCCTTCAAATGCCACAGCACTGAGTCAACGACACAGGTTAGCCCTCTGTGTGTCATTTCTAGGTATTTGTGTTTTGTTTTTCAGAGTGACCACAAATGGACGTGGATTTTGAGAGCAGACAGATAGCCCTTCCCCACTTAGTGGTTTTGGGACCTTGAGCAAACTATGCCTCAGTTCCCACTCTATAAAAAGGGGATAATAGAACACTCTCCTCACAGAGTTACCGTGAAGATTGATTAAAATCACTGCTCTTTCACTGTTAGCTATTATCAATGTTATCAGTGCTTAATGCAGATGCCTGGCTCACTGTCATAGTAGGTGGCCTCACGGTGCACGATGAAGCCCCTGACTGTGGTGACCTTGGTCTCCAGCATCTGATCTAATCTGTGCACTTTCTATAACCTTCTCAAAGCTCATAGTGAAAAAACATATTTCCATTCATACATAACACACAGTTATTTATATATAATATAGATAACGCATATACATCTTTCTACATTCCAAAACTAAATAATTAAAATGAAACTCAAGTCATCAAACAAAATGAAACTGGCTGGCTGATGAGGAATATAGGCGCATCCCTTTGGTATTTCTCTGCACCTACTGAAAGTGCCACCTGGGCAGGAGATTTTTACTTATCCATCGCCTGGAGATTGGGAACGCATATCCTTAGTTGTTCAGATCTAGCTTATTTGTAGACAGCCTAGGGGCTGTGTATAGAGGAGTAGAGGTCTCTGTCCAAAACACCCCCCTCATTTGCCTATGGAGGTGCCATACATGGTTGCTGCTGCAGTTACTGCTGTGAGTTAAGGCTGCAAACATCTTTATTAGAAAGGAACCACCTGCAGTCCAGTTATGGACTGACTCACTTGTATCCCTTCAAAATTCATATGTCAAAACCCTAATCCCCAATATGACTGTACTGGGAGGTGAAGGCTTTAGGGAGACAACTAAGGTTAAATGAGGTCATAAGAGTAGGGCCCTAATCCAATATGACTGGTGTCCTTATAAGAAGAGACAGACACCAGGGATGCCTGTGCACAGAGAAAATTTAGCCATGTGAAGACACTGCAGAAGGTGACCTTCTGTAAGCTAAGGAGAGAGCCCCCAGGAGAAATCCACCCTGCCAGCACCTTGATCTAGGACTTCCAGCCTCCAGAACTAATTTCTGTTGTTGAAGCCTCCCAGTCTGTGGTATTTTGTTATAGCAGCCCTAGCTGACTCATACGGGTGCATATCCCACAAATAATAAATTCTCCATATTAACAGTAACGTCCTCTAATAGACCAACGGGTGAGACCCCCGATAATCACAAAGGAGAAGAGAAAACAGCACTAGAATGCAAAACAGGCCAGCTTAGCTGGAAGAAGGGATACTGAGGGTAGATAGGGAAGAAAATTCCAGCATACAGAGTGCTGCCAAGGGAAGACAGGTGAGGACAAGATGCTGGAGTGGGCAGTCCTGGGCAGCTCCTGATTGGAGGCACTACAGGGCTTCTGCAATGAGAGGGTCAGCAATGGTAGGTCCAGATACCCACTTCCCTTTCAGCTAGCCCTGGCTGTGGCAATGCGGATTAGAACCCCACTGGGCTGCTTCCCCCTCACTGTAACTCTTGCTTCCTAAAGCTCTCATTATCAAAGCCTGATTTCCAGGAACTGGTTTCTGATTTGATTCATGGGCTACACTTAAGCTGCACATTTGAAGTAATTAACTCTGGTGACTGGAAGTGTTGTGTTGGAATATCGAGTCAGTGGGCTATCTCAGCACACTCTGAGCCATGCTCTCTGCAGTTCCTCGACATGTTTAAGAAAAATTTAGACAGCAATCCGATGATGGGGTCAGGGCTTGAAAGGGTCGGGACCTACAGAGCACGGGGTTCAGGGAATTTTTTAAACTATTTTCATTCTACCTCTGCATTTCCAAGTGCATCTAAACAGCACCCAAGTACCTCTACCATAGAACTGTGAATGGTTCTGGTCTGGGAGTCCAGTTCAAGGCATGTCTGTGCAAATGACTCATAAGTCAATGGTTTTTTAACAGTATTAAGTCGTCAATCTTGAAGGCCCATATTTCTTTATGAATAAAGTATGAGAATTTAAAGTGGTGAGGCATACAGAGAGGCCAGGGTCTGGAAATCTGTATTCTAATCCCTCTACTTCCTCACTAGCTCTGTGGTCTTTGGCAGCCGTGCCCCTTTCCTGTCTAGGTCTCAATTTCCTTCTCTGTAAATAACAGGGATAAACTTTACCATCTATAAAGTTCCTTCCAGTTCCAGAGTTCTGCAATGCTATGGGGGAAAAAATGTTGAGGGCAAAACAGATTACGTGCGCGTGGCCATGCACACGCACTCCCTGAGCTCTGCAAGTGCTAAGTGGCGATGCAGGGCGTTCACTAAAACCATACAGTCATTCTTGCTTGATCTGTTTGACTACAGGCAGCGGTTCCTTCCTACAGGTGCTGCAGCACCTCAACCCACACACACAAAATAATGGCAACCAACAAAATATGTGGCTTTAGGTTATGAGTGAAAATATACATGTGGGTGGAGAAAAGCCCACTCAGCTGGGCTACTTGGAGGGGGTAGGCGTTAAACTGTGCATGCAAATAAAAAGAGATCTACCCTGTTTGCCCCTCTGCACTGAAATGCTGGGCAATGCACGTCACCCAGAGAACTCACCACCCAAAGGGCTTCACTCACTGCTTCGGAGCCATCATCCTCCCACACGCTTTGGCACTAGGGTACAACGCACATGCCCATCCTGAAATCCAGTCAACCTGACATAGCATCCGCCGCAGATTAAATAAAAATTCACCAGGTAGAAGCCAGCTGTGATAAACTCTCCAACAAACAAGAAGATTTGGAAAAGAATATTAAACTGGAAAAAAAAATGCCTAGCCAAAACAAGGCAGCCATTGAAATTTACCAAGTGGCTCCTTTAATTAAGGACCGTCTCCTTAAATTACATTCATTTTTCTTACCCCTTTCAGGACAATCCAGGGTGAATAATATGTTTGTTTCTGGCTGAAGAGGTGCCAAGTTGAAAGGTAGTTTTGGGTTAATAAAACTGATCTGAGTTATCAGCCAGAAATCCTGTCTACTTTTAGAGACCAAGAGAAACTGGTTTAACCTTGATTAGTTTGTACAAACTAATCCACAGCAAGTTTAAAGTATATGCAAGGCAAGTGAGAAATAAGAGTAAATGGCATTTAACAAGCAACCCAATCAAAAAATGGGCAGAAGATCTAAATAGACATTTCTCCAAAGGAGACATACAGATGGCCAAAAAGCACATGAAAAGATGCTCCACATCACTAATTATTACAGAAATGTGAATCAAAACTACAATGAGATGTCACCTCACACCAGTCAGAATGGCCATCATCAAAAAGTCTACAAACAATAAATGCTGGAGAGGGTGTAGAGAAAAGAGAACCCTCCTACACTGTTGGTGGGAATGTAAACTGGTACAGCCACTCTGAGAACAGTATGTAAGTTCCTTAAAAAATTAAAAATAGAGCTACCATATGATCCTGCAATCCCACTCCTGGGCATATATCCAGAGGAAACCACACTTCGAAAAGATACATGCATCCTAATGTTCATTGCAGCACTGTTTACAATAGCCCAGACATGGAAGCAACCTAAATGTCCATTGACAGATGAATGGATAAAGAAGATGTGGTACATATTAGGTTGGCCAAAAAATTTGGCCAACTCAATATATACAATGGAATATTACTCAGACATAAAAAATGAAATAATGCCATTTGCAGCAACATGGATGGACCTAGAGATTATCATGCTAAGGGAAGTAAGACAGAGAAACACAAATATCATGTGATATCACTTATATGTGGAATCTAAAAAAATGATATAACTGAACTTATTTACAAAACAGAAACAGACTCACAAACTTCTAAAACAAACTTATGGTTACCAAAGTGGAAAGGTAGGGGGAGGGATAAATTAGGAGTTTGAGATTAACATATACACACTACTATATATGAAATAGATAATCAACAAGGACCTACTGTATAGTACAGGGAACTCTCCCCAATATTTTGTAATAACCTAAATGGCAAAAGAATTTGAAAAAGAACAGATATATGTATAACTGAATAACTTTGCTGTATACCTGAAACTAACACAACATTGTTAATCACCTATACTCTGATATAAAATTAAAAAAAATTTTTAAAGACCATTTTAAATAAAGGATGGATTAGGAAAGGGGGAGGGGCAAGATAGAGGTAGGAAATTAACAGGTCCAAACTACTCTGTGTAGGATAAATTAGCTACAAGGATATATTTTACAGAACAGAGAATATAGCCAATATTTTATAACTTTAAATGGAGTATAATCTACAAAGTTATTGAATCATTATGTTGTACACCTGAACTAATAAAATATTGTAAATCAACTATACTTCAGTGAAATCATTCAAAAAATTAAAAAAAAAAAAGAGTAAATGACATTTAGATCTACTTTTCTGTTCCTTGCTTCTCCTACCTGACCTAACATTGTACTGACACTTGGGTCTCCCTGCTGTCCAGTGTGGCCTGTACACAGCTGCCACACAAAGCATTCTAGAAATGAATTGTTTTTCTTTGCTACACAAAACTAGCAATGGCTTCTCATTATCTGTCAGGAAAAAAAAAAATCACTCGACACTGATACAACCTTGAACAATCAATTGCTTTATCTCCCTGTTCTCATTTCCCTCCTCTGAAGCCCAGCCCCCATTAGCTCTCCACATGGCCCTTGGGGGCCAACTAGCCTCCTCTTTGTCACCCACAATCACAGACTTTCTCACACTTGTCTCCTTGCTCATGCTGGTTTCTGTGTCATTTGTCCAGTTCACTGCTGTAACCTCAATGCCTGGCAGAAAACCAGGCATGGAGGAGCAACATAATAAGTATATGCTGAAAAAATAAAAGAATGAAAAGGCATGGGCAACCATTCCATTCCTTTTCTCAGTCTAGAACCTAATGACTCTAACAGGCCACTTCAAGTACACCTTGCTCCCTGAATCCTTCAGCTCTCCAGCCCACATGAACCCCTTGTTTCCCTCAAAGTTATGGGGACCTGATTAGCCCTTGGAGGACTAATTTGGCCACTTCTTGTATTCCTCCAGTGCTTAACCTAGAGCTACACTCTCAGTGGGTCCCCCCAATTTTCCATACAAAAAAGAACTTGGGGCTTCCCTGGTGGCGCAGTGGTTGAGAGTCCGCCTGCCGATGAAGGGGACGTGGGTTCGTGCCCCGGTCCAGGAAGATCCCACATGCTGCGGAGTGGCTGGGTCCGTGAGCCATGGCCGCTGAGCCTGTGTGTCCAGAGCCTGTGCTCCGCAACGGGAGAGGCCACAGCAGTGAAAGGCCCGCGTACCGCAAAAAAAAAAAAAAAAAAAAAAAAAAAAAAAAAGAACTTGAAGATAGTATGTAGCGGACCAGGGTGCTGTATTTAACTTTTAGTGTGGTCTAAATTGACTCATGTATTCTTCCCTCTCCTCTTCCTGCGTTGTGTGATGTGGTCCTCGCCTGCCCTCCCTTTGCTATCTCTGAAGCTTGATGCTGTGTTCAGAGGGCAGGGGTTGGAGCCAGACTGTCTTGGCTCATATTGCAGTGATGGAACTTCCTAGCCGTGTGACCCTGGACGAGTTACCTAATTCTTCTGTGTTCTCAGTTACCTCATAATAGACTTGCTGTGAAGGTTAAAAAAAATTAAAACATGTCAACTGCTTTGAACATGGCCGGCTCTTGGCCAGATTAACACTGGCTATTATTCTGATCCAACCACACTGGCCTTCTGTTACCTACAACACACCATACACTTTTCTACTCCAGGACTTTCGCACGTGACTCCTCTCTACCTGGACTCTTCTGTGCTCATTCTTTTCCTTCAAGTTAAGTGGCACTTTGTCAGAGGGGCCATTCCTGACTCATCTGCATTCTGGGTTAAATTTCTTCTGATGTGTCCCCATAGCCCCCTGCATATCAATATCACATTCATCACATTTGCAATTTCTTGTTCAATGTACATCTTTGAGGTTAGACAATACACTTCAAAGGTACAAAGGGGATCTATTTGTCTTTTATATCCTGGGATACCCAACATCCAGCACAGAGATGATAAATAAATATTTATCGGGTAAATGAATCAATGAACGAACTGTAAAGGGTATTGGAGAAGCTTCGTGGACGCAAAAGGCCCAGACTTTGGGACAAGGTTACATCCAATAATGAAATTATAAGAAGCAAAATAAAGTAGATTAGATTAGCTGTCTGGAGGCCAGACAGAAAATGGGTAGTTAGGGAACTGGAGAAACACCTAAGCCTAGGCTAGGTTTGCCAGGATATACTGGCCTTTACCATTAGCTCTGCAATACGGGGGCACAGAGAGTTCAGCAGTGCATTAGACAACAGATATTTTTGCCACCTCTAATAAATCACCATGGCACATAGTCCCAAGCTTTCCTCTCCAAAGGGAGTCAAGGATCCAAGTCTCCTGGATAATTTAGTAACGCCTCCTTTTGGTACCTGCCTGAAGAACAGCGGTCCCCCCATACCTTGGCTTCTTTTCACTTCTTTATCTGGCTGAAGGTAGGGGGAGCCAAGTAGGTTAGCAACACAAGTCAAAAAGGAGTAGAGATGAAAACACACGTTGGTGGCTACACACAGCCCCTCCCCCCAATCTACCTCCAGAGTAGAAAATAGCTCAGCATTCAATATTAAAGAAGTGAACTTGCTCAGTGCTACAATCACCCACAGCACAGTTTTTGAAACACACAGATTTCCAAGCCTCCTAATTAATCAGAGGAAGTTAGAACCACATGGCATTGGAGACAGCTCTAACAAGCTCATCTTAAAGGAGTTAAAGAAACGTGTTAATTGCAGCAAGTCGGGAGCACTAACAACAAAGACAATGTATTCAGTGCATGAAGGCAGTTCTGCCACAGAGGGAGAGAGGAGTTTAGGAAGTCAACTTGGCCACCTGGGCGACGGGTGCCTTTCTCGAGAATTACAACCTCAAAACTTGCCCCCATCCAACTGTCTTTACAGTCTCTTACTTGGACAGAGCAGGATGGTCCCTACACCTATGTTTCACTTTTGGTTCCTCCAACCCTCCGGGGCGTGGAGAGTGGTGAAGATGAGGAGCACTGGAAAGAAGGGAGCAGAACCCTGTGATGGACTTGACGCCCTTGCAGAGAGGAGAAAACCCACCCCCCTGGCTTCTGCACAGTGGGAAAGGAGGGTGAAAGAGCTGCACATTAATTCATGGTGACAACCTTCGGGAAGAACCTCCGTGTTTGATCTGGAAAAGATTTCATAATTCTTTGGATGGCTTTGAGGAGAGAATGGGTAAAAAGTTACCTTCCTTTCTGATGCTTTTACCAAGAGTAAATAAAGCTCAACTGTGCATGTTCTCTAGCGAGCGAGGCCCCCCCTTCCTGGGACCCAGAGATCAAGTTTGTGATTGAGAGAATTCAATAAACAAGAGGAAATGTGACCCGTTTGGAAACAAAGATCCCAATGTGCTGTCTCTGAAGCGAACCTGACTCTCCCTTGAAACTGTCACAAGCCTGGGCTAGAGGAACATTCTTGCCTCTGCAGGAAGGCTGTGAGCCTGTCCTGACCCCAGGACGGCAGTGCACTTCCCTTTCCAAGAAACTGCCCTGGGCAGGAAGATGAGAAGGTCGATAAAGCACCTGATGAAGGAGCGGAGTGAGGCTAGCTGCGTTTCCCAACTGGGTTCCGCCAGTGTCTTTCTAAGTGACCTTGTCTAAATTGTCTTCTTTCTAGACCTTAGGTGCGCATTATGTACGATGGGATAACACTGTCACCCTTGCCTTACTTGCTGGTTCAGCATCTAGACGCCAGCATTTCACCTGCCATCCAGCTCCGCAGCTGTATGGAAGGGTCTGACCTTCAGTCCCAGGTAGTACAGTATCAGACACGCTAATGTTTACATTCAGTGGTTGCTTTAAAAAAAAAAGTAAACTTTCTATTCAAATAACTAATGGCCTATAAAAAGACAAAATCAGTACTTCTAATAAAAGCTTTTAAAATCTTTTAAATTTGATCCTCTGTGCGTTACCTACTCAAAAATAATTATTTACACTTTGAAAATCTAAGCAACAATTTGGAAGCTTTTCCACTAATTTTTTTTTTTTTTTTTTTTGCGTTACAAGGGCCTCTCACTGCTGTGGCCTCTCCCGTTGCGGAGCACAGACTCTGGACGCGCAGGCTCAGCAGCCATGGCTCACGGGCCCAGCCGCTCCGCGGCACGTGAGATCTTCTCGGACCGGGGCACGAACCGGTGTCCCCTGCATCGGCAGGCGTACTCTCAACCACTGCACCACCAGGGAAGCCCTTCCACTAATTTTTAATGTATTATTGTATAGTAAGTCTTAACTTTATGCATCTATTTTGATTAGATTTATCCTTTGTAATTTATCAGCGCTCTCTTACTTTATCATCAATAACCTTCCCCCAAACACCTGTACACCCCAGGGGCTTCTACTGCCCAGGTGATGAGATGTACCTTCCACTCTTCTTCAGTCGGGGTCTTTACCTGTTTCCAAAATCGTTGGTTCCCAGCTTTTGTCCACAGGGAGAAGGAAAAGCTTGCTTTCATTTTTTAAAAAAACTTTCTGGTTCTCATTTCCTGCTTCCTCATCTATTATATTCAATTCAGTTCAATTCAGCCAGCATTTATTGAGCCCCCAGCACACGCCAGGAACTTTGCTGGCACTGGCTCTACAGAGATGGGTAAACCACAGCCCCTGCCTTCCAGGGGTTTACAATATAGCAGAGGAAGATATCTGTCACAGACCTTTTGTCCAGCTGAAAGGGCTATTAGAGATCATTTACAATAAATCCCTTCCTTTTACAGAAGCTGTTACTAAGGTCCAGCAAGGTAAAGGGATTCACCCAAGTTCTACCTTCCAAGTGGCTGAATGAGGATTGGAGTTGAGACCCCATGTGCCAGTGGGGGAATGAAAACAAAAACAGAACTTCTCTGCATTACTTTATCCAGGAAGAAAGAGGAGAGACCAATCTCTGTTCTATGGCTCTGGTAATTAGGATAAATCACTAAGAAGTTTAAAACACATAAACCTTTATTTTTTTAAAAGATTTTTTGATGTGGACCATTTTTAAAGTCTTTATTGAATTTGTTACAATATTGCTTCTGTTTTATGTTTTGGTTTCTTTGGCCGTGAGGCATGTGGGATCTTAGCTCCCTGACCAGGAATCGAACCCACACCCACTGCATTTGATGGCGAAGTCTTGACCACGGGTTAAGGGAGGGGAGTCCCAGAACACATAAACTTTTAAAATTCAATATTTCGTAACTTAGAAATTTATATTTGACATTTAGGAACTTGGAAACTATTTGGCCCAGGCAAATATTTAATCTCCTAATCCCACTATTTCCTGCCTTCTAGCCCTCTTCATTTGTTTTTAAAGTTGAATTGTATCTCTAAGTAAAAGCCAGAACCAATCTTTTTTTTAATGGTTTGAAAACCATTTTTTATTTTTAGGTTGCAAATGTTATAAATAACTTTTTAATTTTACTATTTGATTGAGGTATAACTGATGGACAAAAAAACTGCATATATTTAATGTATACAATTTGATGAATTTTTTTAACATCTTTATTGGAGTATAATTGATTTACAATGGTGTGTTAGTTTCCGCTTTATAACATATTCAATCAGCTATGTATATACATATATCCCCATATCTCCTCCCTCCCACCCTCCCTATCCCACCCCCTAGGTGATCACAAAGCACCAAGCTGATCTCCCTGTGCTATGGTGTTGCTTCCAACTATCTATTTTACATTTGGTAGTATATATAAGTCCATGCCAATCTCTCACTTCGTCCCACCTTACCCTTCCCTCTCCCCGTGTCCTCAAGTCCACTCTCTACAAGAGTCTTTATTCCTGTCCTGCCCCTAGGTTCTTCATACGCATTTTTTTGGATTCCATATATATGTGTTAGCATATGATATTTGTTTTCTCTTTCTGACATACTTCACTCTTTATGACAGACTCAAGGTCCAACCACCTCACTACAAATAACTCAATTTTGTTCCTTTTTATGGTTGAGTAATATTCCATTGTATATATGTGCCACATCTTCTTTATCCATTCATCTGTCGATGGACACATAGGTGCTTCCATGTCCTGGCTATTGTAAACAGAGCTGCAATGAACATTGTGGTACATGACTCTTTTTGAATTGTGGTTCTCTCAGGGTATATGCCCAGGAGTGGGATTGCTGGATCGTATGATAGTCCTATTTTTAGATTTTTGAGGAACCTCCATACTATTCTTCATAGTGGCTGTATCAATTTACATTCCCACAAACACTGCAAGAGGGTTCCCTTTTCTCCACACCCTCTCCAGCATTTATTGTTTGTAGATTTTTTGATGATGGCCATTCTGACTGGTGTGAGGTGATACCTCACTGTAGTTTTGATTTACATTTCTCTAATGATTAGTGATGTTGAGCATTCTTTCATGTGTTTGTTGGCAATCTGTAGATCTCCTTTGGAGAAATGTCTATTTAGGTCTTCTGCCCATTTTTGGATTGGGTTTTTTTTTTTTTGATATTGAGCTGCATGAGCTGCTTGTATATTTTGGAGATTAATCCCTTGTCAGTTGCTTCATTTGCAAATATTTTCTCCCATTCTGAGGGTTGACTTTTCTTCTTGTTTATGGTTTCCTTTGCTGTGCAAAAGCTTTTAAGTTTCATTAGGTCCCATTTGTTTATTTTTTTTTTTATTTCCCTTTCTCTAGGAGGTGGGTCAAAAAGGATCTTTCTGTGATTTATGTCATGGAATGTTCTGCCTATGTTTTCCTCTAAAAGTTTTATAGTGTTTGGTCTTACATTTAGGTCTTTAATCCATTTTGAGTTTATTTTTGTTTATGGTGTTAGGGAGTGTTCTAATTTCATTCTTTTACATGTATCTGTCCAGTTTTCCCAACACCACTTATTGAAGAGGCTGTCTTTTCTCCATTGTATATTCTTGCCTACTTTATCAAAAATAAGGTAGCCATATGTGCATGGGTTTATCTCTGGGCTTTCTATCCTGTTCCATTGAT
The DNA here is from genome assembly GCF_025265405.1 of Mesoplodon densirostris. Classification (NCBI taxonomy): domain Eukaryota; kingdom Metazoa; phylum Chordata; class Mammalia; order Artiodactyla; family Ziphiidae; genus Mesoplodon; species Mesoplodon densirostris. Next base: position 114,618,103 of record NC_082667.1, on the reverse strand, counting down.
CTATATTCCTGTTTTTGTGCCAGTACCATACTGTCTTCATTACTGAAGCTTTGTAGTATAGTCTGAAGTCAGGGAGCCTGATTCCTCCAGCTCCATTTTTCTTTCTCAAGATTGCTTTGGCTATTCGGGATCTTTTGTGTTTCCATACAAATTGTGAAATTTTTTGTTCCAGTTCTGTGAAAAATGCCATTGGTAGTTTGATAGGGATTGCATTGAATCTAGATTGCTTTGGGTAGTGTAGTCATTTTTACAATAATGATTCTTCCAATCCAAGAACATGCTGTATCTCTCCATCTGTTTGTATCACCTTTAATTTCTTTATCAGTGTCTTATAGTTTTCTGCCTATAGGTCTTTTGTCACCTTAGATAGGTTTATTCCTAGGTATTTTATTCTTTTTGTTGCAGTGGTAAATGGGAGTGTTTCCTTAATTTCTCTTTCAGATTTTGCATCATTAGTGTATAGGGATGCAAGAGATTTCTGTGCATTAATTTTGTATCCTGCTACTTTACCAAATACATTGATTAGCTCTAGTAGTTTTCTGGTAGTGTTTATAGGATTCTCTATGTATAGTATCATGTCATCTGCAAACATTCTCAGCTTTACTTCTTTTCCGATATAGATTCTTTTATTTCTTTTTCTTCTGTGATTGCTGTGGCTAAAACTTCCAAAACTATGTTGAATAAGAGTGGTGAGAGTGGGCAACCTTGTCTTGTTCCTGATCTTAGTGGAAATGGTTTCAGTTTTTCACCCTTGAGAATGATATTGGCTGTGGGTTTGTCATATATGGCCTTATTATGTTGAGGTAAGTTCCCTCTATGCCTACTCTCTGGAGGGTTTTTATCATAAATGGGTGTTGAATTTTGTTGAAAGCTTTTTCTGCATCTATGGAGATGATCATATGGTTTTTATCCTTCATTTTGTTAATATGGTGTATCACAATGATTGTTTTGTATATATTGAAGAGTCCTTGAATTCCTGGATAAACCCCACTTGATCATGGTGTATGATCCTTTTAATGTGCCATTGGATTCTGTTTGCTAGTATTTTGTTGGGGATTTTTGCATCTATGTTCATCAATGATATTGGCCTGTAGTTTTCTTTCTTTGTGACATTGTTGTCTGGTTTTGGTATCAGGGTGACGGTGGCCTCGTAGAATGAGTGTTCCTCCCTCTGCTATATTTTGGAAGAGTTTGAGAAGGATAGGTGTTAGCTCTTCTCTAAATGTTTGATAGAATTTGCCTGTGAAGCCATCTGGTCCTGGGCTTTTGTTTGTGGGAAAATTTGTAATCACAGTCTCAATTTCAGTGCTTGTGATTGGTCTGTTTATATTTTCTATTTCTTCCTGGTTCTGTCTCGGAAGGCTGTGCTTTTCTAAGAATTTGTCCATTTCTTCCAGATTGTCCATTTTATTGGCATATAGTTGCTTGTAGTAATCCCTCATGATCCTTTGTATTTCTGCAGTGTCAGTTGTTACTTCTCCTTTTTCATTTCTAATTCTATTGATTTGAGTCTTCTCCCTTTTTTTCTTGATGAGTCTGGTTAATGGTTTATCAATTTAGTTTATCTTCTCAAAGAACCACCTTTTGGTTTTATTGATCTTTTCTACTGTTTCCTTCATTTCTTTTTCATTTATTTCTGATCTGATCTTTATGATTTCTTTCCTTCTGCTAACTTTGGGGTTTTTTTATTCTTCTTTCTCTAATTGCTTTAGGTGTAAGGTTAAGTTGTTTATGTGAGATGTTTCTTGTTTCTTAAGGTAGGATTGTATTGCTATAAACTTCCCTCTTGAACTGCTTTTGCTGCATCCCATAAGTTTTGGGTTGTCATGTTTTCATTGTCATTTGTTTCTAGGTATTTTTTGATTTCCTCTTTGATTTCTTGAGTGACCACTTGCTTATTAAGTAGTATATTGTTTAGCCTCCATGTGTTTGTATTTTTTACAGATTTTTTGCTGTAATTGATATCTAGCCTCATAGCGTTGTGGTCGGAAAAGATATTTGATACCATTTCAATTTTCTTAAATTTACCAAGGCTTGATTTGTGACCCAAGATATGATCTGTCCTGGAGAATGTTCCATGAGCACTCGAGACGAAAGTGTATTATGTTGTTATTGGATGGAGTGTCCTATAAATATCAATTAAGTCCATCTTGTTTAATGTATCATTTAAAGCTTGTGTTTCCTTATTTATTTTCATTTTCAATGATCTGTCCATTGGTGAAAATGGGGTGTTAAAGTCCTCAACTATGGGCTTCCCTCCTGGTGCAGTGGTTGAGACTCTGTCTGCCGATGCAGGGGATGTGAGTTCGTACCCCGGTCTGGGAAGATCCCACATGCTGCGGTGCGGCTGGGCCTGTGAGCTATGGTCTCTGAGCCTGCGCGTCCGGGGCCTGTGCTCCGCAACGGGAGAGGCCACAGCAGTGAGAGGCCTGCGTACCGCAAAAAAAAAAAAAAAAAAAAAAAAAAAAAATCCTCTGATTGTGTTACTGTCTATTTCCCTTTATGGCTATTAGTATTTGCCTTATGTATTGAGGTGCTCCTATGTTGGGTGCATATATATTTACAATTGTTATATCTTCTTCTTGGATTGATCCCTTGATCATTATGTAGTATCCTTCTTTGTCTCTTGTAATAGTCTTTATTTTAAAGTCTATTTTGTGTGATATGAGAATTGCTACTCCAGCTTTCTTTTGGTTTCCATTTGCATGGAATATCTTTTTCATCCCCTCACTTTCAGTCTGTATGTGTCCCTAGGTCTGAAGTGGGTCTCTTATAGACAGCATATGTATGGGTCTTGTTTTTGTATCCATTCAGCCAGTCTGTGTCTTTTGGTTGGAGCATTTAATCCATTAACATTTAAGGTAATTATCGATATGTATGCTCCTATTACCATTTTCTTAATTGTTTTGTGTTTGTTATTGTAGGTCTTTTCCTTCTCTTGTCTTTTCTACCTAGAGAAGTTCATTTAGAATTTGTTGTAAAGCTTATTTGGTGGTGCTGAATTCTCTTAGCTTTTGCTTGTCTGTAAAGGTTTTAATTTCTCCATCGAATCTGAATGAGATTCTTGCTGGGTAGAGTAATCTTGGTTGTAGGTTTTTCTCCTTCATCACTTTAAATATGTCCTACTCCCTTCTGGCTTGCAGAGTTTCTGCCTACAGATCAGCTGTTAACCTTATGGGGATTCCCTTTTATTTTATTTGTTGTTTTTCCCATGCTTTTTTTTTCTTTGTATTTAATTTTTGATGGTTTGATTAATATGTGTTTTGCCATGTTTCTCCTTGGATTTATCCTGTATGGGACTCTCTGTGTTTCCTGGACCTGATTAACTATTTCCTTTCCCATATTAGGGAAGTTTTCACCTATAATCTCTTCAAATATTTTCTCAGTCCCTTTCTTTTTCTCTTCTTCTGGGACCCCTATAATTCAAATGTTGGTGCGTTTAATGTTGTCCCAGAGGTCTCTGAGACTGTCCTCAATTCTTTTCATTCTTTTTTCTTTATTCTGCTCTGCAGTAGTTATTTCCACTATTTTATCTTCCAGGTCACTTATCCGTTCTGCCTCAATTATTCTGCTATTGATTCCTTCTGGAGAATTTTTAATTTCATTTATTGTGTTGTTCATCATTGTTTGTTTGCTCTTTAGTTCTTCTAGGTCCTTGTTAAACATTTCTTGTATTTTTCTCCATTCTGTTTCCAGGATTTTGGATCATCTTTACTATCTTTACTCTGAATTCTTTTTCAGGTAGACTGCCTATTTCCTCTTCATTTGTTTGGTCTGGTGGGTTTTTACCTTGCTCCTTTATCTGCTGTGTGTTTCTCTGTCTTCTCATTTTGCTTAACTTACTGTGTTTGGGGGTCTCCTTTTCACAGGCTGCAGGGTCATAGTTCCTGTTGTTATTAGTGTCTGCCCCCAGTGGCTAAGGTTGGTTCAGTGGGTTGTGTAGGCTTCCTGGTGGAAGGGACTACTGCCTGTGTTCTGATGGATGAGTCTGGATCTTGTCTTTCTGTTGGCAGGATTTCCTTTTTTTTAAAGGCTGAATGATATTTTACTGTGTGTATGTACCATAATTTCTTGACCCATTCATCTGGGGTGTTTCCATACCTTGGCTATTGTGAATAGTGCTGCAATGAAAATTAGAGTGCAGATGTTTCTTCAAGATCCTGATTTCAATTTGGGATGTATATAATGAAAAGTGGGATGGCTGGATCATATGGTAGTCCTATTTTTAATTTTCTGAGAAACTACCATACTGTTCTCCATAGTAGCCTCATCATTTTACATTCCTACCAACAGCGTTAATGGGTTCCAATTTCTCCACATTATCACCAACACTTGTTACCTTTTGCTTTTCGACTGGCTTATCACCTGTCTATGTATACCTGTTATCTGCATGCTACTTCTAAGGTGTTCTCCAGGGAAGCCTAGCTAGCCAGTGATTCCTACCACATATTAAGTGCACTGAGGGCAGAACCATCTCTTTTTTTTCCCTGAAGCTGTCTTCTACTGTACCTACCACTTTATGTAGGGCCCTTTCCTTAAAGATCTACACTTTTAACCAGGCTCGAATTTTAAAGCACAACCAACCATCCAGCCTTGGCCTATCTCAAGGGGCTGCTTCTGCTGACCCCTCTCATGTGTTCCTGTTTAGAAGCACCTCACCCCAGTAGCCCAGGAGTGATCTCAGAATATATGAAACACCCTTCAGGGACTTGTTTAAAACCTTCTGTGTCCATAAATTCATAGCAAATAATAGCCTGTTCCGTAAATGTCATGAGGCCTTAGGGATTATCTCATCCAATTATAGACAAGACAACTAAGGCTCAAAGGGGCAAAATAAATTGCCCAAATGTATATAGTTACTTGGTGACAGAAGCAAGTTTAGAATTCAAGTTTCTTGAAAACCATTGCAGTACATTTTCCAATATATTTCTATTCAAATTAGAAATATATAAGTAGTAATGAATTAGTAATGAATATTTACTGAGTGCTAGAAGGCAAAAGGCTTCATGCTAGGTGCTGTGGGGGATACAGAAATGAATAAGATATACTTCCCATCCTCTAGGGGCTCATAGCCAAGGAGAAGAGAGCGACGGCTCTGTAATTCAAGGCAACTTTGGAAAACTGCAATAGAGATTAAGCTGGAAAAGGTTGGGAGAGATGAAAAAGGGAGTCAATTGATTCTAGACATTTAAGAAACCTAGTGACAAAGGTGTGTTTCGAGCTGAGTCTTGAAAGATGAATAGAATTTTGTTAGAGGCCATGCAGATGAGGCATTCTAGAGAAGCAGGACACAGCTGCAGAGGCAGATGAGTTTCCAAGCTCCCCTCTGATTTCACTAATTAGGGAAGGTGGCATCTGAATTCCTGGTGACTAGGTGCAAGGTTTGGCACTCTGGGCTGAGCTTGGAAGTCTAGCCTCTGATCCACACCCAGTAGTAGCAAAGGCCATGGGGTTTACTGATTGGTCAGAAACCTAGATTTTCTGGGTTCATATTCCTTCCACATCACTTACTTGCAGTGTGACTGTGCAAGTTATTTAAGCTTTCTCTGCCTCAGTTTCCTCATCTATAAAGTGGACATTATAACACTGTCTCATAAATTTGTTGCAAGAATTAAATTAATTAGTATAGGTAAACTGCTTAGAACAATGTCTGGGACATGGTAAGGGCTAGATAAGTGTTCATTAAAACAGTGCAATCTGACTGAATGCAGTAGGTTCTTTCAGATCAAAGATTCTCCATGGAGGCAAAGAAAAACTGTGAAGAGTTCCTAGTTTGTTACTCAAATAAGAAGGAAGAGAGAAATACCTTGGTACCAAATTCTGTGATGAATTCATGCAAAAAAGATCTTGGGATAGATTGCCCTTCATCATTGCCCCAGTGCCCTGACCAACCTCTGCCAGGAGATCCCAGACACCTAAGGTGACCCCATGTGATGCTCCTCACCCTGAGATGATGGGTTTGGCCTTACCCGGAATCAGTCTGTTCTTGGTAATGCACTGAAGTCACATGGGAGCTCGATTCTCCATGTCTCAGAATAGATCCTGACATCGCTGTGGGCTCCCTGTGCTAATGGTTTCATGTATTCCAGATTGCATTACTACAAGGAATCGATTTTTCAGCTCTTTAAAACAGTCTATTTTGGTCATCTTTCCCCCACTCTTAGAGATGTATTTTATTTCCCAGAAAGTGTAGTGACTCTTAGACAAAATAAATTCTGATTACTGAAATGGAAGCAATCTGTTGTCCAGTTGTCGGGAAAGCTGGGAGGTTTTCCTTGCGAAATTCTTTTGTAGGTCAAAGCAAAGGAAATTCATTTCTCTAATGTAGAGGCCCAAAGTGAAATGAACAGCGTAACATCCAAGTGAGATTTAAAAGCTTCTATAAAAGCTGTCAGGTGTATAGAGCTCAACGGTTGATATAGTGGTGCTATCCAATATGGTATCCACTAGCTGTATATGACTGTTAAGCCCTTGAAATGTGGCTGATGTGACTAAGGCATTTCTAATTTTATGTAATTTTACTCATTTTAAAAACAAATATTTGATTCAGTTACCAAAACCCTGTTTAAGTTTAAGAAAATTGGGGGATGTACATCTACTTATTCAGTTGTAAATATTATGTAATCCAAATACATATCAAGTATTTTTGATTAAAATTTAGCATCAAAAATTGAGATGTGCTGTAAGTGTAACATACACTGGATTCAACAACTCAGCATTAAAAAAAGAATGTAAAACATCTCAATAATTTTTTCAAATTGGTCACTTGTTGAAATGATAATATTTTGGTTATGTTGTTGGGTTGAGTAAAATATGTCATTAAAGTTAAGTTCACTGGACTCTTCTTACTTTTATTTAATGTGGCTTAGAAAAATTTAAATTACTTCTTTGGCTCACATTATATTTCTATTGGACAGCACTGTTATAGAGCAATTTCACAAATACTAACCCATTCCTATTTTACAACAACCCCATGAGTTGCTTAAAACAGGTACTGTTATCCCTGTTTCAAAGATATGGAAACAAAGGTTCAGGTACTTGTGGCTTACCAAGCCTTGGAATGAAACTCCAGGGTTTCTGATTAAAATCCAGGGCTCTTCCAGTGCACTGGGTAGGTTTGAAACTACAGATGAAACTTCAGAAAGGCCTCTTGTACCCTTAAACTGAACCTGTTAATTCTGTATTAAGCAACTAATGGGAGACTAACATACCTTAAAAGAATGACATATCCCTCGCAAAGGTCGAATGAGCATACACACATAGAAACAATTGCAACATGTGTACTGCATTTATTTGGCCTTCATGTCTGTTTGGAGATCTTTCAGCAAGCATTTCCATGCTATAAACAGGGTATTCAGTGTATCATATGCCTTTCCTCTGCATCATGCAAATAAATCTGGACAGTGTGGTTTGCCCAATAATTTCAAATCCACTGGCAAGCTGACTAACTAGAGGAAGTTTAAAATGTAGGCTATACATAACAGCAAGAGGAAAACTATAAGGAACTATAGAGTAAAGCAAGAAATGTCCAATTAATTAATTGGAAAAAAATAAAACTTTTCAGAAGATGATAAAAAGTAGAACTTAAGAAACAAAGAGGAACAACATGAATTACAATAGTAAACTGTCACTTCTCTCTCCAACTACCAATAGGAAGCACTTAATAAACGAACATGTTAAAATACACATTAAACTATTTTGCTGATGCAATCACCAAAATATAAGCTGTAGGAAATGCTGCAGGACAAAAACAATATATTTCAAGAGAAATACAAAAGAAATGGAGCTTTAACATGGAGATTTAAAAATACTTAAAAGACAAAACAATTTCAATTTGTGAATATTGTTTGAATCCTGATTTTTTAAAATTTAATTTAAAATTTTTTAATTAAAAAATTTTAATCAGCTGGATATTTGAAAAATGGATATTGATGAGGAATTATTGTAGAATTTTTTAGCTATGATCATGGAGTTGTAATTTTTTAAATAGTCCCTATCCTTTCAGGGTACATTTTACATTTGTAAAATATTTACAAATAATATATGCCTGAGATTTGCTTCAAAATACTATAAGAGAAGTTTAAACTTTGGCACAATCCTAAATTACTGATAGTTCTATACAGATAAAAAGAATTGAAATCAGAAGAATATCTACCCGTGGCCCCTGCTAGAGACTCAGTTTTCTTTTAAAAAGCTTGCTAACCAAGATTTCTGAGATTTCTTCTTTGGGCGATGATGAAGTAAATAGTATCAGACTAGATCTCTCACTTTAATAACTAGAAAATTGGTCAAAATATAGGAAACAAATACAGACTGTGACCCTAAAAGAAAAGATAAAAATAAGGTAAGCCCAATAATTGCTTTTGCTTTTTGTCTGAAGACATATTCCAGTACATAAAGCTAGGAGGCAGGTTCCTTAGTAGAACAAAGTATTCTTGTTGAGTTGAGGAAACAAAGCTCCAAGTCTGGGGAGGATGAGGTGGCTGTAATATGCACATGGGAGTACTTGAGAGAAGGGAGCTATGCTGAGAAAGAACTCCAGAAATCTGGAAAGGGATCTCCTTGAGTTTTGTATGAAGACTAAACTATGGATGTGTAGGATAAGACTACACAAGCTTGGTAAAGAACAACTACTAAGGAACAATCAATTACCAGAGAACTATAAACTGAACAGCTACCAGAACTCACATAGGACTGGGAAACATTCAAATTCCATCCAGACAAGTAAGAGACCTCATTAAAAACTTAGAGAATTTCATAGTGACACAGAAATGTCATGCCTTAATGGTGGGACTAAAATCACTCTAGAGTAAAAAAGCTCCAAAATCACCCTAACAAGGCTTCAAAACAAGCCTCAAGGAACCAAGCTGATCCAGAAGTCAATTAACTGCTTGCCAGAATAAAACCCAACACTATTAAATAAAGGTAACAAAATTCAGACATTCAACAAATAGCATCTAATGTCTCACATCCAATCAAGAATTACTAGACATATGGAGAAGGAAAATGTGACTTCTATCCAGCAATAAAATCAAGCATTAGAAACAGATCTAGAAATGATATATATGTCAAAATTAGCAGAAAACTCTTTACAACAGCTATTATAAATATGTTAAAGAATTTAAAAGAAAACATGAGCACAAAGGAAACTGCATGCTGCTCATTGGTATAAGTCTAGAAAAGCCAAATATAATCTGTAGTGACAGGAGGCAGATCAGTAATTGCCTAGGGGTGCTGATGGGAGACTGATTTGAATGGGGCTCCGGGAGTTTTTTGAGTGACAGAATATTCTATAAATCAATTGTGGTGGTGATTATACTCAAATTTCATCAAAATGTACACATAAAATGAGTGCTTTTTTTTTTTTTTTTTTTTTTTGTGGTATGCGGGCCTCTCACTGCTGTGGCCTCCCCCGTTGCGGAGCACAGGCTCTGGACGCGCAGGCTCCGGACGCGCAGGCTCAGCGGCCATGGCTCACGGGCCCAGCCGCTCCGCGGCATATGGGATCCTCCCAGACCGGGGCACGAACCCGTATCCCCTGCATCGGCAGGCGGACTCTCAACCACTTGCGCCACCAGGGAGGCCCGAGTGCATTTTATTAGTAGGTAAATTATAGCTCAAAAACGTTGATTTAAAATGCTAAAAAAAGATAAAAACAAGTGGAGGAAAGTGAATGACAGTGCAAATGGGCATAGATTGGCCATGAGTTGATGAGTTTGGAGGCTGGATGATGGCTACATAGCGATTTGCTGTTATTCAAAATTCCCTATAATAATAAAAGAAAGTTTTTGATTTTTTTAAAGGAAAAATCAACTGCTGGTTCTGACTAAGGGAATATAATATTGAAGATGATTGTTTTAGCCTCTCCATAAGCCTTTTTCACTTTCTAAAAATTTATTTTTATTTTATATCCCAATTCTCATTTCATTTTCATTATCTTCTCAAAGACACCCACTCTAAGTAGTCCACGTCCTTGGATATTTGCATGTCTTTGAAAAATAGCATTGCCTTTGGTATGTTGGTATTTTCAAGTTCTTTATATTGTATTGTGCAATAGATCTCATTCTGTTTCTTCTTGTTTCATATGTATACATACATATGATACATATATTTGTCTCTTCTTCATTGCACTGACTGTTGAGTTTTACTTATTCATTCTCTAGTGAAGGATGCCTCAATTGCCTCCTATTCCTCACTTTCACCAAAAAAATAAAATAAAATAAATAAATAATTCTTGTGCATGTCTTATGCCTCTGTGTACTGGTTTTTCTGTGGAATTTAGCCAGTAGTGGAAATGCTGAATCTTAGGCTATATACATACCTAATTTCCATAAGAACTCCTTCCACAAAACCTACAAATGACTTCCCATCTTACTCAGAGTGTAATCCAAAGTCTTCAAATATATACAGTGCCCTTGTTATCTGCCCCCATTTATCTCTCTTACCTCATTTCCTCTTATTCTCCCCTTACTTCCTCAGATCAAGCCACCTAACCTTGCTGTTTCTCAAACACCTTAAGCATGGTCTCAATTCAGGTCTTTGTTCTTGCTGTTAACTCTGCCTAGGACTCTCTTCTCCAGGATTTATCCCTCACAGGTCTTTGCTCAAATGTCTCCTTCTCAATGAAATCTTCCCTAGCAAATAAATTTTAAATTGTAACTGTTTCCTTTTCCTCTAGCCATCTCCTAACACTTTATCCTGTCTTTCTTTTCTCCATACTGTTTATCATCATCTGACATATGCTAATTTTAGGTTTGATTGTGTTATCTTCTCTCTTCACTAGATGATAAGCTTAATGAAGGCAAATATATTTATGTTTTTTCACTCACTGTTGACTTGCCCAGCATCCAAAATCATTTCTGGCCCATTTTTAGCACTTAAAATATTTACTAATTGAAATACTGCCAGATTCATCTCTAGAATGACTATACCAGTTTTTATTACTGTGAGCAACATGAAAATTTTCATTCCCCTCATTCTAGTCAAATATTTGGTATTGCATAACTTCCTAATATTTACCAATCTGCTCGATATTAAATGTTTGTTACTGTGTTTTTGTTTTGATTTTTTCTAATTACTAGTGAAGTTGAGCATTTCCTTATATATCTGTTGATTATTTGAATTTTCCCCTCTGTGAATGTTCAACTTATTACCTTTCCCATTTTTTTTAATTGGGTTTCTCATTTGTAATGTTGATTAGCAAAGTTCTTTGACTGTTTGACCTTTCTAGAGATTAACCTCATCAATTTTTGACATCAAAATATCTCTTACCCATCTGTTACCCATCTGATTCAAGGCGTTCTTCTGTTAATTTTGTTTATGTTGTCCTTGGTGGAACAATAATAATTTACGTTCATGTATTCAGACTCATCATTTTCTGTTTTATAATTAATTTTTTAATTAACTTTATTGAGGTATAATTTACATATAGCAAATGCACCTTTAATGTGCACAGTTCAACAGTTTTTGACAAATAAATCACCTATGTAACCACACACAGTCAAGACATAATACATGTCCATCACTTCAAAAAACTCTCTCATATCTTTTAAAGTCAGTACCTCACTCCTGGTACAGTATTAACTCATTACATCTACAAACATAGTATAACTCTTCTTCTATATCCTTTCGAGTTTTCAAATGTTTCATATGAAGCTTTAGCATTCCATTAATTCCTCAGTACCTCATAGGTTTCAATGCTATTTTATTTTCTATTTTTTAGTAATTGTTTAATACTTATATAGAAGATCATTATCATTTTTACAGAACTCTCTTATTAATACTAATGCCTGATTTTGTAATATTTTCTTTGTAGATAATCTTATCATCTGTGAATAACAATAGTTTTATCTTTTCTTCTCCTAACTTTATACCTTTTACTTCTTTTTCTTTTCCTATTATATTGGCCAGAGCCTCCAGTACTGTGTTGAGCAGTAATGATGATCATGGGTATCCTTGTTTTATACCTATGCATGTAAAGTTTTCCTGTTGAACATGATGTTTGATGTATTTGTTATATCCTTTATCATATTAAGGATGTTCCCTTTAACTCCTGTTATTTGATAGTTTTAAATTATAAGTAGATTTTAAACATCTTATTTTTTTTCTGAATCTACTGAGATAATCATATGATTTTTTTCCTTTACATTTAAGGTAAAAATCTTATCATATTTATGAATTAATTTTAATACATTGTTTATTTCAGTAGGCTTAAGCTTAAATCTTTGCATATGTGTTCATAAATAAAATGGACCTATAATTTTCTTTTATGGTGCTGCCTTTCCCTGATTTTGGAATCAAGGTTCCATTTCCCACCAAATATGACTAGAAAAAATATCTGTCCTTGTGTGCTATATAAAACAAGGATTATCTCTTCCTTGAACTCACTTGTAAATTGTCTGAGTACTTGGATTTTTTTTCTGGGAGAGAGGAGGAGACATCTGTGAACAATAACAAATAATTAACCCCTCTTTCATTCAAGTCACAGAAGGAGAGGAGAAGGAGAGCAGGGTTGAAAAAATACTTGAAGAAATATGGCCCAAAACTTATCAACTTTGGTGAGACATAAACCTGTAGGCCCAAGAGACTGCGTGAATCACAAGCAAAATAAACTCCAAAACTCCATGTCTAGACACATAATCAAACATTTGAAAACTAAAAGCAAGGAAAATAATCTAGAAAGCAGAGAGAAATTGTGCATTACCTATACAAGAAAAATAATTTGAATGATGATAGTTTTCTCATCCATGGAGGCCATAAGGAAGAGGCACATTTTTCAAGTCCTGAAAGAAAAGAACTGTCACCTCAGAATTATATATTCAGTGAAAATATCCTTCAGTAAGAAAGGTGACATAATGGCATTCTCAGAAGAAGAAAAGCAAAGAATTTGTTGTCAGCAGATCTACTTTAAAAGAATGGCTAAGGAAACTCTTCAGACAAAAAGGAAACAATAATAGAAGGAATCTGTTAGCATTAGGAATGAAACAAAAAGTAATACCAAGAGCAAATACATGTATAAATATCATGTACTCTTCTTCTGCTCTTGAGTTTTTTTTATTGTATTTGATAATTAAAATTACAACATTGTCTTATATAGTTTTCAATGTATCATTAAGACAACTATATCATGGGCCTCCCCTGGCAGCACAGTGGTTAAGAATCCACCTGCCAATGCAGCGGACGTGGGTTCGATCCCTGGTCTGGGAAGAACCCACATGCCACGGAGCAACCAAGCCTGTGCACCACAACTGCTGAGCTGGTACTCTAGAGCCCGTGAGCCATGACTACTGAGCCTGTGTGCCACAACTACTGAAGCCTGCACACCTAGAGCCAGTGCTGCGCAACAAGAGAAGCCACCGCAATGAGAAGCCCATGCACCACAATGAAGAACAGCCCCTGCTTGCTGCAACTAGAGAAAGCCTGTGCACAGCAATGAAGACCCAATGCAGCCAAAAATTAACTAATTAATTTTTTAAAAGACAACTGTATCATGTAATAACTGTAAATGGAAAGTAACTTTTAAGAATTGTATAAAATTTTTTTCCTAGGGTTCTATCCATCCATTTTTTTTGTCTTTTACAAAAATTCTTTTTCTTAATAATTATTTTTTATTTTATCCCCTTCCTTCCTTCCTTCCTTCCTCTCTCTCTCTCTCTCTCTCTTTCTTCTTTTTCTCCCTTTTATTCTGAGCCATGTGGATGAAAGGCTCTTGGTGCTGCAGCCAGGAGTCAGTGCTGTGCCTCTGAGGTGGGAGAGCCAACTTGAGGACACTGGTCCACAAGAGACCTCCCAGGTCCACATAATATCAAACGGTGAAAATCTCCCAGGGATCTCCATCTCAACTCCAGCACCCAGCTTCACTCAACGACCAGCAAGCTACAGTGCTGGACACCATATGCCAAACAACTAGCAAGACAGGAACACAACCCCACCCATTAGCAGAGAGGCTGCCTAAAATCATAATAAGTCCACAGACACCCCAAAACACACCACCTGACATGGACCTGCCCACCAGAAAGACAAGATCCATCATCATCCACCAGAACACAGGCATTAGTTCCCTCCACCAGGAAGCCTACACAACCCAATGAACCAACCTTAGCCACTGGGGACAGACACCAAAAACAACGAGAACTACGAACCTGCAACCTGCAAAAAGGAGACACCAAACACAGTAAGATAAGCAAAATGAGAAGACAGAAAAACACACAGCAAGTGAAGAAGCAAGATAAAAACCCACCAGGCCTAACAAATGAAGAGGAAATAAGCAGTCTACCTGAAAAAGAATTCAGAATAATGATAGTAAAGATGATCCAAAGTCTTGGAAATAGAATAGACAAAATGCAAGAAATATTTAACAAGGACCTAGAAGAACTAAAGATGAAACAAGCAACGATGAACAACATAATGAATGAAATTAAAAATACTCTACATGGGGGCTTCCCTGGTGGCACAGTGGTTGAGAGTCCGCCTGCCAATGCAGGGGATGCAGGTTCGTGCCCCGGTCCAGGAGGATCCCACATGCCGCGGAGCGGCTGGGCCCGTGAGCCATGGCCGCTGAGCCTGCACATCCAAAGCCTGTGCTCCGCAGCAGGAGAGGCCACAACACTGAGAGGCCCACATACCGCAGGGGGAAAAAAAAAAACTCTACATGCGATCAATAGCAGAATAACTGAAGCAGAAGAACGGATAAGTGACCTGGAAGATAAAATAGTGGAAATAACTACTGCATAGCAGAATAAAGAAAAAAGAATGAAAAGAACTGAGGACAGTCTCAGAGACCTCTGGGGCAACATGAAATGCACCAACATTTGAATTATAGGGGTTCCAGAAGAAGAAGAGCAAAAGAAAGGGACTGAGAAAATATTTGAAGAGATTATAGTTTAAAACTTCCCTAATATGGGAAAGAAAAATAGTTAATGAAGTCCAAGAAGCACAGAGAGTACCATACAGGATAAATCCAAGGAAAAACACACCAGGACACATATTACTCAAACTGTCAAAAATTAAATACAAAGAAAACATTAAAGGCAGCAAGGGAAAAACAACAAATAACACACAAGGGAATCCCCATAAGGTTAACAGCTGATCTTTCATCAGAAACTCTGCAAGCCAGAAGGGACTGGCAGGACATATTTAAAGTGATGAAGGAGAGAAACCTACAACCAAGACTACTCTACCCAGCAAGGATCTCATTCAGATTTGATGGAGAAATTAAAACCTTTACAGACAAGCAAAAGCTGAGAGAGTTCAGCACCATCTACTAGCTTTACAACAAATGCTAAAGGAACTTCTCTAGGCAAGAAACACAACAGAAGGAAAAGACTTACAACAAATCCAAAACAACTAAGAAAATGGGAATAGGAACATACATATTGATAATTATCTTAAATGTAAATGGATTAAATGGTCCCACCAAAAGACACAGACTCACTGAATGGATACAAAAACAAGACCCATATATATGCTGTCTAAAGAGACCCACTTCAGACCTAGAGACACATACAGACTGAAAGTAAGGGGATGGAAAAAGATATTCCATGCAAATGGAAACCAAAAGAAAGCTGGAGTAGCAATTCTCATATCACACAAAATAGACTTTAAAATAAAGACTATTAGAAGAGTCAACGAAGGACACTACATAATGATCAAGGGATCAATCCAAGAAGAAGATATAAAAATTGTAAATATATATGCACACAACATAGGAGCACCTCAATACATAAGGCAAATACTAACAGCCATAAAAGGGGAAATCGACAGTAACACATTCATAGTAGGGGACTTTAACACCCCACTTTCACCAATGGACAGATCATCCAAAATGAAAATAAATAAGGAAACACAAGTTTTAAATGATACATTAAACAAGATGGACTTAACTGATATTTATAGGACATTCCATCCAAAAACAACAGAACACACATTTTTCTTAAGTGCTCATGGAACATTCTCCAGGATAGATCATATCTTGGGTCACAAATCAATCCTTGGCAAATTTAAGAAAATTGAAATTGCATCAAGTATCTTTTCTGACCACAACGCTATGAGACTAGATATCAATTACAGGAAAAGATCTGTAAAAAATACAAACACATGAAGGCTAAACAATACACTACTTAATAACGAAGTGATCACTGAAGAATTCAAAGAGGAAATCAAAAAATACCTAGAAACAAATGACAATGGAGATACGATGACCCAAAACCTATGGGATGCAGCAAAAGCAGTTCTAAGAGGGAAGTTTATAGCAATACAAGCCTACCTTAAGAAACAAGAAACATCTCACAGAAACAACCTAACCTTACACCTAAAGCAATTAGAGAAAGAAGAACAAAAAAACCCCAAAGTTAGCAGAAGGAAAGCAATCATAAAGAACAGATCAGAAATAAATGAAAAAGAAATGAAGGAAACAATAGCAAAGATCAATAAAACTAAAAGCTGGTTCTTTGAGAAGATAAACAAAATTGATAAACCATTAGCCAGACTCATCAAGAAAAAAAGGGAGAAGACTCAAATCAATAGAATTAGAAATGAAAAAGGAGAAGTAACAACTGACACTGCAGAAATACAAGAGATCATGAGAGATTACTACAAGCAACTCTGTGCCAATAAAATGGACAACGTGGAAGAAATGGACAAATTCTTAGAAATGCACAACCTGCCAAGACTGAATCAGGAAGAAATAGAAAATATAAACAGACCAATCACAAGCACTGAAATCGAAACTGTGATTAAAAATCTTCCAACAAACAAAAGCCCAGGACCAGATGGCTTCACAGGCAAATTCTATCAAACATTTAGAGAAGAGCTAACACCTATCCTTCTCAAACTCTTCCAAAATATAGCAGAGGGAGGAACATTCCAAACTCATTCTACGAGACCACCATCACCTTGATACCAAAACCAGACAAGGATGTCACAAAGGAGGAAAACTACAGGCCAATATCACTGATGAACATAGATGCAAAAATCCTCCACAAAATACTAGCTAACAGAATCCAATGGCACATTAAAAGGATCATACACCATGATCAAGTGGGGTTTATTCCAGGAATGCAAGGATTCTTCAATATATGCAAATCAATCAACATGATACACCATAGTAACAAATTGAAGGAGAAAAACCATATGATCATCTCAATAGATGCAGAGAAAGCTTTCGGCAAAATTCAACACCCATTTATGATAAAAACCCTCCTGAAAGTAGGCATAGAGGGAACCTTTCTCAACATAATATAGGCCATATATGACAAACCCACAGCCAACATCGTCCTCAATGGTGAAAAACTGAAACCATTTCCACTAAGATCAGGAAGAAGACAAGGTTGCCCACTCTCACCACTCTTATTCAACATAGTTTTGGAAGTTTTAGCCACAGCAATCAGAGAAGAAAAGGAAATAAAAGGAAATCAAATAGGAAAAGAAGAAGTAAAGCTGTCACTGTTTGCAGATGACACGATATACTATACATAGAGAATCCTAAAGATGCCACCAGGAAACTACTAGAGCTAATCAATGAATTTGGTAAAGTAGCAGGATACAAAATTAATGCACAGAAATTTCTGGCATTCCTATACACTAAGATGAAAAATCTGAAATTGAAATTGAAATCAAGAAAACACTCCCATTTACCATTGCAACAAAAAGAATAAAATATCTAGGAATAAACCTACCTAAGGAGACAAAAGACCTGTATGCAGAAAATTATAAGACACTGATGAAAGAAATTAAAGATGATACAAATAGATGGAGAGATATACCATGCTGTTGGATTGGAGGAATAAATATTGTGAAAATGACTCTGCTACCCAAAGCAATCTACAGATTCAATGCAATCCCTATCAAACTACCACTTGCATTTTTCATAGAACTAGACCAAAAAAATTCACAATTTGTATGGAAACACGAAAGACCCCGAATAGCCAAAGCAATCTTGAGAAAGAAAAACGGAGCTGGAGGAATCAGGCTCCCTGACTTCAGACTATACTACAAAGCTACAGTAATCAAGACAGTATGGTACTGGCACAAAAACAGAAATATAGACCAATGGAACAGGATAGAAAGCCCAGAGATAAACCCACGCACATATGGTCAGCTTTTCTTTGATAAAGGAGGCAGGAATGTACAGTAGAGAAAGGACAGCCTCTTCAATAAGTGGTGCTGTGAAAACTGGACAGGTACATGTAAAAGTATGAAATTAGAACACTCCCTAACAGCATACACAAAAATAAGCTCAAAATGGATTAAAGACCTAAATGTAAGGCCAGACACTATCAAACTCTTAGAGGAAAACATAGGCAGAACACTGTATGACATAAATCACAGCAAGAGCCTTTTTGACCCACTTCCTAGAGAAATGAAAATAAAAACAAAAATAAACAAATGGGACCTAATGAAACTACAAAGCTTTTGTGCAGCAAAGGAAACCATAAACAAGACCAAAACACAACCCTCAGAATGGGAGAAAATATTTGCAAATGAAGCAACTGACAAAGGATTAATCTCCAAAATTTACAAGCAGCTCATGCAGCTCAATAACAAAAAAGAAAACCACCCAATACAAAAATGGGAAGAAGACCTAAACAGACATTTCTCCAAAGGAGATATACAGATTGCCAACAAACACATGAAAGAATGCTCAACATCATTAATCATTAGAGAAATGCAAATCAAAACTACAATGAGATATCATCTCATACCAGTCAGAATGGCCATCATCAAAAAAGCTAGAAACAATAAATGTTGGAGAGTGTGTGGAGAAAAGGGAACACTCTTGCACTGCTGGTGGGAATGTGAATTGGTACAGCCACTATGGAGAACAGTATGGAGGTTCCTTAAGAAACTAAAAATAGAACTACCATATGACCCAGCAATCCCACTACTGGGCATATACCCTGAGAAAACCATAATTCAAAAAGAGTCATGTAACAAAATATTCATTTCAGCTCTGTTTACAATAGCCAGGAGATGGAAACAACCTAAGTGTCCATCATCGGATGAATGGATAAAGAAGATGTGGCACATATATACAATGGAATATTACTCAGCCATAAAAAGAAACAAAATTGAGTTATTTGTAGTGAGGTGGATGGACCTAGAGTCTGTCATACAGAGTGAAGTAAGTCAGAAAGAGAAAGACAAATACCGTATGCTAACACCTATATATGGAATCTAAGAAAAAAAATGTCATGAAGAACCTAGGGGTAAGACGGGAATAAAGACACAGACCTACTAGAGAATGGACTTGAGGATATGGGGAGGGGGAACGGTAAGCTGGGACAAAGTGAGAGAGTGGTGTGGACATATATACACTACCAAACGTAAAATAGATAGCTAGTGGGAAGCAGCTGTATAGCACAGGGAGATCGGCTCGGTGCTTTGTGACCACCTAGAGGGGTGGGATAGGGAGGGTGGGAGGGAGGGAGATGCAAGAGGGAGGAGATATGGGAACATATGTGTATGTATAACTGATTCACTTTGTTATAATGCAGAAACTAACACACCATTGTAAAGCTATTATACTCCAATAAAGATGTAAAAAAATTGTATAAAAATTTTT
The DNA here is from genome assembly GCF_025265405.1 of Mesoplodon densirostris. Classification (NCBI taxonomy): domain Eukaryota; kingdom Metazoa; phylum Chordata; class Mammalia; order Artiodactyla; family Ziphiidae; genus Mesoplodon; species Mesoplodon densirostris. The sequence continues at coordinate 114,598,542 of NC_082667.1, read as the reverse complement.
AAAAATTAAAAAACTATATCATAAAGGCAAGCGGGGAAGTGAACATAAGGGTGATTAGGTATTTACAATTCTATTTGAAGTGGTAAAATATTGGTACTCATAGGCTGCAAAAAAGCTATGTATGTATATTATAATCCCTGCAGCAACCATTAAAATAACTATAGAAAGAGATATACTAGAACAACAACAATGAAAAAATGAAAACCTGTTGATAAATTACAATAGAATTTTTTTAAAGTTCAGTTATCCCATATGAAGATAGGAGAAGTTAAACAGGAATGTAAAACAGAAGGAATAAACATAAATCAAAAAGTTAAATGGCAGGTTTAAATCGTAATATGTCAGAACATTTATTAAAAGTGAATCTTCTAAAGATACCAAGAAAAGTGATGGGGGAATCATGATTCAATCTATGTTATCTGTAAGAAGCTCATTTCAAATATAATTATAGCAGTAGATTAAAGATAAATAATAGGGAAAAACATGCAAACATAAATCAAAAGAAAGCTGAAGAGGCTATATTAATATCAGACAAAATAAGCTTTGGAGCAAGGAAAATTACCAGAGACAAATAAAAACATTATATAATGCTAATAAGGTTAATTCACTAAGAAAACACAATCTTAAATGTATATGCACCAAAAATAGAGCTGCAAAATGCCTGAAGCAAAAACAGAACAGAGAAATAGAAAAATTCAAATATAGAGTTGGAGAGTTCAGAACCTCTCTCTCAGTAACTGAACCACTAGAGAAAGCATGACTATAGAAGAACTGAACAATACTTTCAACTGAGATGAAAGATTTACAAACACTCCCCCAACAAGAACAGAATACACATTATTTTCAGCTGTTCATGGAACATTCAAGTATACAGATGTATTAATTCAAAAAGATACATACACCCCAATGTTCATAGCAGCATTATTTACAATAGCCAAGATATGGAAGCAACCTAAGTGTCCACTGACAGATGAATGGATAAAGAAGATATGGTGTGTGTATATATATATATATATATGATGGAATATCACTCAGCCATAAAAAAGTAGGAAATTTTACCATTTGCAACAAGTTGAATGGATCTGGAGAGTATTACGCTAAGTGGAGTAAGTCAGACAGAGAAAGACAAATACTGTATGTTATCACTTA